>NC_090761.1:52977205-53182205 GCF_036898095.1 Palaemon carinicauda | reverse complement strand
ATAAAGGAAAGGTCAATGGGGTATACACTTGATTTGACCTTACCAGTTAAAGTTGACTACCTAGTTTATAATAAGTTTCTTAAAAGTTTACTCTGCTTAAATCCTCGAGGTACTTCGAAATGATGCTGGTTCATCATTTATACAATGAAAATTCTTATTTATTAGTTTTGTTTTTTCTTATATTTATATAATTTCATACTTCCAAGAGGAAATATTTCTCTTCCTCCTCTTAGCCTCAGGAAATGTATTTATTCAGCTCATTTTCTTCTGTGATAAAATTATGTTTTTCATAGATCCTGTGGAAAGTGTTCTAAATCATTACGAAACTGTATGTTGAATTATAGTTATTTTTTTCTCTTCAGTCACCAAAGTTGTATATAAAAATGATGTGTGATCTTTGAAAATAGTAAAAAGTATTTATTGTATAAATGAATCTTTATATGTGTTCTTGAAGTATGTACAGTAAAACTAAATTCTTATCATTTTTGCTCGTCAATGTTGTAATTAGGTGTAATTTAATTATAAACAACGATTACCTTTTCTTTCTAAAAATCAGTTTCGGAGATGCATGTTTTAATTACTTATTCACAAGAATAAATCATTTCTTGAAACATTTAAACTTTCCAAATTACTGCAGCAGACAACATTGACAAACCGCTTTTCTTTAGTATGACAGAAGAGTTAATTCGAGTATATTTCCTGTTTGTATTATATGAGTAAATGTCAAATATAAACTTGCAAGATATGGCTATGTAAGGCAGCTTGAACACTGGTTTAGCCTAATCATTATATGAATATCAGTTGATAGAATCCTGGATCTGATTTGTTTATATATTTCAAACTCAAACAAATGATGTTGATTAGTTCTAAGTGTTGATTTTGTATCTGTAGTTATTTATTTTCAAAGAAGTTATTCTTATGATAATAAAATCCTGTTGATACGTTTAATTTTATAATTCATGTTCATTATCCTATGGCATATTTTAGCAATTGTAGTTTGATTAAGATGCATTATACCAGCACAGGCTCTTAATCGGTAAGTGTTGTTATTCATTACTGATTAATATAATGCTGTTACCTGTCGTTGACTTAGCTTATTAATATTTGATAGACTAGTGTACGCGAGCCATCAAAAAAGACGGCTAAATATTTAGATATGCATACACTCACAGATTTAACCCTTACCAGCCCCTCCTCCTCATTTCCTAACTGCAGCAAAGCAGTTTCGGCAATTTGTAGGAGATTGTGGTTTCTGAGTGTACCTACCTCATCGGGATATGATTACTCCCTCACCACCCTATCCGAGAGACGGAGAAAGGCTGAGTAGTCATATTCTGACAGTGCCACTGAAGTGACAGAAAAAAAAAAAACATTCAGACACTTGCTCTTTAAAATATAGTGGCGATAAGCTCATCCAAACCAATTGTGTATGACTAATTTCATTGAAAATTGGGTAAGAAGGTCAAGCCCCATCTAAGACTACAATGTGGCATAGATAATTAAAGAGATAATTAAATACCTGGAAGGTAGAAGTCTGTGAGGGTTGCTACCAGTGGTGTCAGCAAATTCAAGTCTGGATTTTTTAAAGCTACAAGCCTTCAAATTCTATCTCACCCCTCTAAAGGTAAGGCATATCTTTAAAAAAAATCATACAAATACACACACACACACACACACACACACACACACACACATATATATATATATATATATATATATATATATATATATATATATATATATATATATATTTATATATATATATATATATATATATATATATATATATATATATATATATATATATATATATATATATATATATATACACTGTGCGTGTTAGAAATAGGAAAATAGATAACAAATCTTGTACAATGACAAGGAGGTTTACCTAAACCTCCTTAGTACAATGACCGACCTACGTACTACGCTGTAACTATTACCCGCGATAAACAATGGATGAAAGCGAAAACTTCTCCACATGGAGTCCCAATTATTCTTTCAACGCACTTACCGCACCGCCATTTCGTGATCCTCTGCTTGTTTTTGCTTCTTCCTGAGAAAACGAGAAACAACAGCAGGAAGGCGGCAGGCACGGTCTAGGTATATAAAAAGTAGCTCAACCGTGGCGGCTGGTAAAATATTCCTAGACCGAGTCACGCTTCTCATACTGGCTATGGGTTGACGCCGTTTGGTGTTTATATGCAAAAAAAAAAATGGAGGCGGTTAATTGGCCCCATCTGATTTGCAATAGAAGTTTCTGTTGAACATAATCCATATTAGCATGCCTGAGTCTAATTGTACTGAATGGAGTTTAGCCTCAATATAGACTTTCGAGTAAAGTTTACTGACATTTGGGAGACATCACGCTATGTGTGCATTAGCGCTTGCTAGATATAAGTTATTAGACTGAGGTATCAACAAAGATCATATCACATTATATAGAATTACAAAGTATTCTAACTAGAAGGGGATGAATTACAGTTTATTTGAAACATTAATAGATATATGAGTTCAGCAACGGCTTTAGATTTTAAAGTGTGTCTAATTTAAGGTGGACAAAGCTAACAATAACAAAAGATTTGAACGATGTCACTAAAGCAAGAGGCATCGCTAATTCACATCGAAAACATATCGATTATTATTATTATTATTATTATTATTATTATTAGTTAAGCTACAACCCTAATTGGATAACCAGGATGCTATAAGCCCAAGGGCTCCAACAGGAAAAAAAGCAAAACGAGGAAAGGAAATAACTACAAGAGAGGTAATGAGCAATTGAAATTAAATATTCGAAGAGCAGTAACAATATTACAATAAATCTTCCATATACGAACTATAAATACTTCAAGAAAACAAGAGGAAGAGAAATAAGATAGAATAGCGTGCCCGAGTGTACCCTCAAGCAGGAGAACTCTACCCCAAGACAGTGGAAGACCATGGTACATAGGCTATGGCACTACCCAAGATTAGAGAACAATGGTTTAATTTTAGCGTCTCTTCTACCCATGCCAAGAGGAAAGTAGCCACTCAACAATCACAATGCAATAGTTAACCCCTTGAGCGAATAAGAATTGTTTGGTAATCTAATTGTTCTCAGGTGTATGAGGACAGAGTAGAATATGGAAAGAATAGGCCAGACTATTCGTTGTATGCGTAGGTAAAGGAAAAATGAGCCGTAACCAGAAAGAGGGTTCCAATGCAGTAATATCTAGTCAGTCAAAGGACCCAATAACTCTAGCCGTAGTATCTCAACGGGTGGCTAGTGCCCTGGACCTACTGCTGTAAAGAAGTAATTTCAGAAAACGTTTTGAGAAATTTGCAATGGAATTTTAATCTATATCATTATTTACTTCCCCGAAATTTCTTCGTTGTACCCAGATTATAATGATCATATGAAAAAACTTTTGAAAGAAGAAAATAGTAAAATCGAGAATACACACACACACATACACACACACACACACACATATATATATATATATATATATATATATATATATATATATATATATATATATATATATATATACATATATCTGTGTGTGGGGGGGGAGTGTTTGTGCGTGTATTCGCGTGTGTATGCATGTATGTGCATTGGATAGCAATAAACATATCTTAACGTTCATAATTAGTACAATATAACTAAAATAAATCGAATATTTCAGGATGTCTACCTTAGACAACCTTGAAAGAGAAACGTGGATAATTACTTCATTCTTATTACAGTAACGACCATAGACTCTTTGCTTTAAAGTATAGATAAGCTCTAAATTGCTTATTTCTTTAGACACGGCGATGAAGAAGCTTTGCAAGAAAATAGGTTTTGCATTACATTATGTGCTGTGGTAATTTGGGTTTTCCATCTTTGTTGAACATAGTGTTCAATTATAATTATACAGGTTGATATCAAATTTATTGTTTTGAGATAAATACTCTCTATAAGAGACGCACAAATACTTCCGTCCTCCTGGCGTAATGCCACATATTGTTTACAAAAAAAGAAACTCTTCAATCTTAAAAGCATCTTCGTGTAACACTTTCATTACACAGAAAATATGTATGCTTCAGCCTACATTGTTCCACGCGACAGGCTTTGTGTGTCTTCAGAGAGATTTCACCTGCGTGAAAATAAGGTTCTTATTTACAGAACCTTAATCCCTCAAGGCCTTTTTTAATAATTCTGTCAAGGAAGTCATTGGTATCAGCAATGTCATTCAGCAAAATGATGTCATTATAAAATATAATGTTTAAAAATAAATTTTTAAACATGCTACTTTCTTTCAGAATGGACCGTTATATTAGTAGTCTCTTATTAAAGACGACAAAATGAAAGGCATGAGGCACGTCCTTAATTGGGACGTGGTTAAGAAAATCTGATGTTTCATTTTTCTCCTACTGCTACATGTTTTCAAATTTTACAGGGAATTTTAAAGATGTAAATCACATGAATCTACACATTTCATAATTTTGATATTTGAACATTCGCTTGTAGATATTAGAAAACAAATCTTCACTGTTTTATACTTTAGTTACATTCATCAATTTCAATTTCATCTCTACCATTCATTATTATATGAAGAATCAAGATGAACTGTGATAAGCGTTGAAAGTGTCAAATAATCCTCATCTCACAGCTGCCACAAGAGGGCACCGTGATCGACTCCACCAAGCTACTAGTTTGTGAACCGGGCTCTGCCAGTTTCTTGGGCTGATACAAAGATCACAAAGTGAGCTGAGTTTACTTTGGTTGAAAATTCGCAAAATATGTAAGGTGAAGATGCTCACGACCCTAATATTTTCTGCTTAAGAATATCAAGGTTAAGGTTTTTATCCAATCATTTATTCAACATTCAACGAACTCACAGTAACAAAGCGGGGACAAGAGAGAGAGAGAGAGAGAGAGAGAGAGAGAGAGAGAGAGAGAGAGAGAGAGAGAGAGAGAGAATACATATGCATACTGACTTGAAAGGAGGACACCTCCCACTGCTTCAAGTCAAAGGATTGCTGCCAAAGAACTTTTGTCGAAGAATAGGTCATATAAAAACTATGAAAAGATCTTAGAAATTATGTGTCATTAGAGTAAGTGGATTCTGTATACTGTGGGTTGAGAACTTCTGCGTATTTATTCTTGCCCAGTTCTTATATTATTATTTTGAAATTAAATTCTGACATAATTTCATAAATATCATTATTATGAAAAAGATCTTGGACCATTCTTTTAACCTTTAAATCTTGCCCCATTAAAAGGCAAGCTAATTGAACAGCCCTTCCTCAACCAGTGGGATTCGTAACATCAGAATACTTTCAAAGCATGGTATAGGAGTTCCCAAAAGGGTTGATAAATTCAATGTAGGACGAAGGATCTTCGAAAGATAAGCCCAGACACACACACAATGACTGCTTTCGCCGGCGCCCGCAAAATTAAGCCACTTAGTGACCAAGCATAGTAAACATTGTGCTTCGTATAACACTCTTAGAAAGAAGAAAGTTTCTCTTGGGTCGGTCACCCAAAGAAACAAAAAAAAAAAAAAAAAAAAAAAAGGAATTCAGGCACAAACATTCGATGTGTTTTTTTAACGTCATGCATCGTTCACTGTGTAAATAAAGTTACAATCAATGCTCAGTGTGTACTAAATGATAGCTGCTAGTTGAGGGGTAATGTAACTTACACTGCTAACCATCCATTAAATAATAATAATAACCATAAAACTAATTTTGAACTTTCCTCATTCTTTTTTTTTTCCTGGCCTATAGCCTACCCTATGTTCCTTTATCAGAAAAGTTTGCCACTTCATGATCAAACCAAAACGTTTTGATTTGTTATTGTTTTCTTTGAGCATGAGTAGAAAAATAACCTACGATGTCCACCCAATTGGTCTCTACAATCTAAAGAAAATTTAGTTTGCAACATTACTCAACTGAATGTGATTGTAATACAACTAGATAATTTACTGCTATTTTTCAATAGTTCGCTAAAGACGGGTTTATGCAAGGTACCCTTGAAAATCTTAAGGGAGGAATTAAGTTGAAGAATTTTTGTGGGAAACAAAATACATGTTTCTTTGCATTTCTTTTCACATATGCATTTTGTTATTATTCATCGTAAGAAAATGGTGACTCGTATTTGCATCCAAAGTCAGACTTGCGTTGGAAAAGCATTCCTTTATTCTTTTAATACTCTTAAACATTCAATTAGCTGCGTTTTCTCACGAAAGTATATTCGTTGCTATTAGTAACCTACACTCTTTTATTCATCAACTCCTCTCTGTTGCTCTTCTTTGTGGAGATAACTCTCTTTATTGATGTTTTATGTCTGATTTTATTAAAAAGTACTTTTATGTTTCAAGGTAAGACGTTTACTCTTATAATTTCGTACAATTTTCCTCAGCCACATACATATTTCTTACCGTCCCTTCCTTTCTTATCTATCTATCTATCTATATAAATCTTCTTTCTCCGTTACAACGTCGTTTTAGCTTCATTCATAGCTATTTGAAAACGCTATTGGAAAATCGCCAGATTAAGGTATTAAGAGTATAACATGTAAAACCATTCCCGAATCCAAAATTATTTTTATCACTAATTCACAAACCAAAAGTTATTGTTAACAACAACAACAACAACAACAACAACAACAACAATAATAATAATAATAATAATAATAATAATAATAATAATAATGGAAAACCTATCGAAATATCGTCCCCATACCAAAAGTAATACCGAATAACAAACATATTACTATTTCAGTCGTTAGAGACGACTATAGGGAGACAAGACAGCTAACAGAAATTGAAATGCCATCAGATGGAGAGGTAAATATATGGACTATAAACTTGCTGTTTTCAAGTAGAAACATCCAAAGCATATTCCATCCCCGCCAAAAACGGAACTGACCGACACCAACAGATAATTCAGCATTAGTAGGTTGGCCAGCACACCAGCCACCCGTTGAGATACTACCACTAGAGAGTTATGGGGTCCTCTGACTGGCCAAACAGTACTACATTGGATCCCTTTCCCTGGTTACGGTTCACTTTCCCTTTACCTACACATAAACTGACTAGTCTGGCATATTCTTTACAGGTTCTCCTCTGCCCTCATAAACCTGGCTTCACTGAGATTACCAAACAATTCTTCTTCACCCAAGGGGTTAACTTCTGCGCTGTAATTGTTCAGTGGCTACTTCCCTCTTGGTAAGGGTAGAAGAGACTCTTTAGCTATGGTAAGCAGCTCTTCTAGGAGAAGGACACTCGAAAATCAAACCATTGTTCTCTAGTCTTGGGTAATGCCATAGCCTCTGTACCCATGGTTTTAAACTGTCTTGAGTTAGAGTTCACTGTTCTATCTTATTTCTCTTTCTCTTGTTTTGTTAAAGTTTTTATAGTTTATATAGGAGATATTTATTTTAATGTTACTGTTCTTAAAATATTTAATTTTCCTTGTTTCCTTTCTTCACTGGGCTATTTTCCCTGTTGGAGCCTCTTGGACTATAGCATTCTGCTTTTCCCACTAGTGTTGTAGCTTAGCAAATAATAATAATAATAATAATAATAATAATAATAATAATAATTATGTTTAAGATTTCTTGTTAAAGTTTTGTTTGCATAGAGCCGGATAACAAGAGTTTAGAATCATCCGGTCAGGTACAAAAATAGCTCACTTGCAAGAAGCACTAGAAGAGTTTTGAACCGTCATTCTTTTTTTCTTTTCTTTTTCTGCGGTCATCGACGAGATTAAAAAGTGTCGACTTTGTGCTATCTGATGTTAAGAAGAAGAAGAAGAAGAAGAAGAAGAAGAAGAAAAAACAGCTTGTGACCTGACACTCGTAATTTTCTTATCATTACACTTGTTTCTGATAAACAATAGGAAATGTTCAGTTTGTTTACCTGAGCATTGTTTGTTTTGATTTTTTTTTTCGAACATTGTTCTTATCTTTGAACGTGATTTTCTTATCATTATTTTTGTCTCTGGTAAACGCCATCCTGTGAGTGGGCGGATAGAGGTTTATCAGCAGCTATAGCCTGGCTTTCCTTGGTCCTAGCTTGATGGAGAAGGTGCTTGGGCGCTGATCTCTCTCTAGGCATAATCCAGTCTCCTGGGGCATTGTTCTGTCTGTCCCTTGCCGCTGCCATTGGTGAGTGACCTTTAAAACCTTTAACTCTTCGTTTGCTTATCTAGAGGCATTGTTTGTTTAGAAATTCTTTCCGAACACCGTTCCTACCTTTGAACGTGCAATATTCACATTGGAAGTTCTATTGACAAAATATGAATAACGTTCACAGTAGTTTATCTGGTTTGATTTGCAAAATACTCATGATAACATATCGTTCCCTTGGAACTATAGCTTATCTAACGGTAGCACAATTATTATTATTATTATTATTATTATTATTATTATTATTATTATTATTATTATTATTATTAGCCAGGCTACAACTCTAATTGGAAAAGCAAGATGCTATATGCCCAAGGGCTCCAACAGGAAAAAATAACCCAGTGAGGAAAGGAAATAAGGAAATAGATAAACGATATGAGAAAAACTTTACACTAAAATATTTTAAAAACAGTAACAACAACAAAACAGATAGGCTTATACAAACTATAAAATGACTTAAGTCAGCCTGTTCAGCATGAAAACATTTGCTGCAAGTTTGAACTTTTGAAGTTCATTTACAGTATAAAAGAACGACAAAAGAAATGCAACCCTTTGATAGTATCATCGCACTACATGAGTTTTCTCCAACAACTTCTAGGCAATCAAGAAATTAAGAGAAACCATTCATGCCATCATTCTATCATTTAACTTTTTCATACTATTATATTTATTTTACCTGTTTATAGAATCACATAAATTACGAGATTGAACGACAGTGGATTCAATGAAAACTTGTAAGTGTATTAAGGCCAAATTGAATAAACTGACGTATTATTTGACAGTCTGCTGGTCTTAGTAATAATTATACCTTCACTGTCAGTAATACTTTCTTTTTGTTAACTCAAGAACTAAAACCTCTCATACAATTAATTTCAGGGTGCTTATAAACTTGTTTGGGCATCCTGTTGTGATTTTGTAATTCTAAGGATATATGACGTAAGTAAATTTTAAAAACAAAATTATTTACTGTATACAAACCGGACCCACTCATGAGCGCACACGCAGACACGGACACCCGCACACACACACACACACACACACACACACATATATATATATATATATATATATATATATATATATATATATATATATATATATATAGAGAGAGAGAGAGAGAGAGAGAGAGAGAGAGAGAGAGAGAGAGAGAGAGAGAGAGAGAGAGAGAGAGAGAGAGATCATAACAAGACAGAATATAGTTATGAAAACATTTCTTAAGATATGCCGGTCTCCGAAATTCCTGGATGTTTTTCTTAGTATACACAATTCTTGTGCGATTAAAGAAGAGAGAGGCAAGAGATGATTTCAAAACAGAATTTGCAATTGATATTTTAGCAGAAAATGTAATTGAGAATTTACTTTTATAATGATCAGATAATACTTTTTTTTTAATTAATCTGAAAATAGTCTTCTAGAAGGACACTCCAAAATCAAACCATTGTTCTCTAGTCTTGGGTAGTGCCATAGCCTCTGTACCATGGCCTTCCACTGTCTTGGGGTTGAGTTCTCTTGCACACCATTCTATCTAATTTCTCTTCCTCTGCCTTTTATTTTTCATAGTTTATTTATGAAAGGTCTATTTTAATGTAGTTACTGTTTTTAAAATATTTTATCTCAATATTTCATTACTTCTCTTATAATTCATTCATTTCCTTTCCTCACTGGGCTATTTTACCCTGTTGAAGCTTGTAATAATAATAATAATAATAATAATAATAATAATAATAATAATAATAATAATAATAATTAGAGGAAAAAGGAAAAACGATTCCGCAGTTACGAGAGACAGTATTGAGATTGAAGGAAAAGTAAGACAAGAAAACCTTAAACCCAAGCTATGCGGTAGTGGCAGTCAAATAAACACCAATATAAAATACATAACGTTGATAAGAAATTTTGTAAGTGAAATACTGATATTTGTAGACGATACTTATGTCCCCACAGGAAGGAATGAAGGCTCCTTTGTGCTAGGCCAGGATAAAAATCATTGGGTCGAATTCCTCCCCAGGCCCTTCAATAGTTTCATTCGATTTAAGGTGCAAACCAGACGTGTTATAGAGGTGATACTGATTGCGTAGGCTATGTGAGTTGCCTACGACTTTTAAAAACCAAAGGAAAATACGGTACAGTCTCGTTGTTTTGTTTAGATTTTTAATTACATTGAAACATTCTAGCCTTAGCTTTAGAAAATAACTAAATTAACGTCATAGATATTTGAAAATTTTCCATTGATATCTAGTTTTCAGTAATTTCGATTTTTGGGGCATGATATGGCCGTTTCAGTTCACCTTACGCACGTTCAATTTATTTTGTTTCTGCTTGAAGAGTTTTAATCACTACTACAATTTTCATATTTCATTGCTATTACCACCAATTTTCATAGCAGTGTTTTCACTCGCCTCTCGCACTGAGCCAGTAGTTGGAATCCCATGATTCCTTTCGAAAGTTAATAACTTTTGATATGATTCCATTAGACGGAAGTCCTTGACAATCGCTATACCATATTCCATAGGCATATACAGTATTGATGAAGAATAATTATCTCCCTTCTTGCTATGAATTCTCCCATTGGTTAAACCTTCATTATTATTATTATTATCATCATCATCATCTAAATTAATATTATGATTATCGGTGTTATTCTATCATGAATTGTTACTTTTGCTAACGAAAAAAAAATCAACCTATTGTTGGCTGATAAAAATTTCTTATAAGTTGCATCGTAATAATAAGTTTCATTATCTGTCAATTTTCTTAGTTCTAAAAAGTTTCTCCCTACCGAGCGTTTATCTTATCCTATCTACTGTAACTTCCTGACTTCATATATCGACCCATTGGTTAGAACTTCATATTTTTCATTGTGGATTAATTGCACTATTATAAAAAAAACAACAGGAGGTTTCAATTGCCTATCTATACTTCTCTATATCCCAGGACCAAGAGGCTTTGCTGCCATTGCCAGCTTGATCTGCAAGCGTTGGAAATTCGCTACTCTGCTAACCCTCACCGAATCAGACATCCATGTCAACGAATTGGAGGACATTACTAAAAATAAAAAATAACACTGAGGTTTCCCGGTGTTATGTTCGCACGAACAACCCACGTTTCCCAAAGGATGCATCGGTTTTAAGCTATTGTAGCATACGAGTCGCGGGGAGTTTGAGCCTCTGAGTTTGTGAGGGTCCAGAAACTCACGGAGGCTATTTTCTTGTTTACGGCTGTCAAACTGATCGTGCGGCCTCGGGCTCTCATCGGCTTGGTTCCGTGCTTGTGGTATTTTACTTTCGAATCTTGTGTCATAATCCTGTGTGAAATATTTTGATTTACAATAGAAAAATAAATCAAACATAAAAGTAATTATGTGAAGAGGTGCAGTCAACCTGCAATTAGTTTCATTCTATAACTATTGCAAAGCCAGTATGTGTAGGGTTAGGATGTTGTTGGCCAAATTTGCGCCATCCGGGATAGCACAGTGGTTTTGTTTGCGTTGTTCATTTGTATATAAATCAGGGGCAACGTGTGCATATAATTACTCATTCTAGCTTGTCCCTTCTAATTTATCACACTATTTTAACGAAGGGATATAATACTCAAATCATCAATTATTTTCGACAATGTCTTCACGTTAAGTGGCTTTGGCTTTACATTAACATGAAGCGTAATTTCTGAACGTCTGTTTTATTCTCAAATATTCTTGATATCTTAATCAGATAAGAATTTTATTGCTCGTTTCATTATGAATATTTGTAACATTTGGTTGAATTTATTAGAATGAAGTACGAGTAATGCCTACATCACAAGAGTTGGAAAAGTGTGTTATGATACAAATGTCGTTTTCGTATATGCAAACACTGTAGACCAATCAGCGCATTTGTTGTGAAAATATTCAGCCTTTCCTTTGTCGTGATTGGTCGATGGAAGTTTTGATGCTTGACTGAAACGCTCCCTTGCTGTGACGTCATAGAGCAGCTGACGGAGGAAAACAGAGTAGATCTTTAGTCGCAGTAAGGTATTTGAACGAATTTAGCAGTATTAGCATCATGGATGTAGGTGAAGGTATGTTTTACTCGTTTAGTTCAGTATCGAAGAAATTATTTGTACAATTAACAACAATTGCCTGTTTTTTAATCTGTTCAAAATTGGGAACAACAACACAATGACATTTTATGGAGACAAAGGATGTTGAAGATCGCTCATTTTCACAACAGAATTTCTTGATGTTACAAGCCAAAGTTTTCATTGATATGCGTAATGTGGTGCGTGTGCTTTATGACGTCGGTTTTCAGGTTGATTGAGTAATTTTGTAAAGTAGTTGTTCATTACTTTTAGGGTTCTGATATTCTGTAATTCTTCTTGTTGCCAGGCAGTCCTCCGTTCAGTGTACCTGACGATCAGCTGGCTGATTGTTTTGCTTGTGAACTGTTTTCAGTGTGTGCACAGTCGTAAAACTTGTTTTGCGTAGATTTTGATAAAGGAAATGAACTTTATGGTATTTGATTTTATCACTTTTTATATTTTAAATCGATTTCTTTTATGGGGAAGCTTTTTAGGAACCTTTGTATATCAGCGGCCAGTTCCTTCAGAGAGCATAAATTATGGACACCAACTAAACTAAACTTCTGCCCCTAAACTAACCTACAAGCCATGTCCTTACCTACTTACCTAACGGGGGGGGGGGGGTTAAGGGAAGGCTAACGCATCCCTGCGACCCCCCCCCCCCCCTTACACTACTGTGTTCTTAGTCAGCCGTCATCATACATACAAGTGGCTGCTATTGTATATGCACCCCGTAGTTTATTTTGGTCTGAAATACAATATTGTTAGTTTTCTTTTTTATGAAATATAATGGTACCCTGCCAGAGGGAAGCAGGTTCAAAACTTAGTCATAGGGTAAGCGAAGAATACAATAAAGTAGTCTAGATAGTGTCACAGCCTGCTGTATCCTGGTGAGTAGGTAAGGATATGGCTGCTAGATTGGGTTAGGGGGAGAACCTTAGGTTAGGTGGTCTTCTGTTTGTTTCCCTTTTGAAATATGGTGTTCCAGTAATAACTTTTGAAATATTAACTGGTCTGCCCCAACAAAGTATAAATTCTTCGTTAAAGTAGCTACATGAGAACGAATAGGACAAAATGAACACCATTGCCTCCTAGATATATCGATAGATAGTTAAGTATTAAGAAAGTTTATTATTATTATCATGATTAACATCATCATCATCTGCTAAGCTACAACCCTAGTTGGAAAAGCATGATACTGTAAGCCCAGGGGCTCCAACAGGGAAAATAACTCAGTGAAGAAAGGAAACAAGGAAAAATAAAATATTTTAAGAACAGTGACATTACTATAAATATTTCCTTGATAAAATATAAAAATTTTAATAAAGCAAGAGGAAGAGAATTAAGAATAGTTTGCCCGAGTGTACCCTCGAGCAAGAGAACTCTAACCCAAGACAGTGTAAGACCATGGTACAGATGCAATGGCACAATGGTTTAATTTTGGAGTGTCTTTCTCCTAGAAGGGCTGTTCACCATAGCTAAAGAGTCTCCTCTACCCTTACCAAGAGGAAAGTGGCCACTGAATAATTACTGTACAGTGGAGTAGTTAACCCCTTGGATGAAGAAGAATTGTTTGGGTAATCTCAGTGTTGTCAGGCGTATGAGGACAGGAGAATATGTAAAGATTAGACCAGACTATTAAGTGTTTGTGTAGGCAAAGGAAAAGTGAACCGTAACCAGAGAGAAGGATCCACTGTAGTACTGTCTGGCCAGTCAAAGGGTAGCTGGTGCCCTTGCCAACCTACTACTTACTATCCCAATAAACTATATAGGCCCCCCTAAGTTCTCACTATCATTCTTCCTTTTTGTTGTTGAACCTCTTAACTTTAGCTTCATAATGCAACTGCAAGGTTTTCTGCCTGTTATATTCTGATATTGAATGAACTTTCCGGTCCCAGTGGTAAGCCATATGTACCAAATTCATAACTGCAATCCAATTCAATCAATGGGGAATGTACAATTAGTTTAGAGGGTATCCAAGCAAATACCCAGCACCCCATGTTTGATTAATTTATGTTAGGGTAGGTTAGTATGTGCTCCATTATTTCAGTATTATTATAGTACACTGTAGTACAATACAAATTCACTTTAAACTTCAGTTTCCCCCAACCCAGAAGAGCCACTTTCCTAGCGAGGTATCGTATCATTATTCTTTGGGTTTGATCCTCTCTTTAAAGACTGAAATGGAGCAAAGAATTATTTAAATCACATAGACATAAGAAAATAATTTTCAACTCCAGAATATAATCTTGTAATTAACTAGAAATTACGCTTAACTGTTTTGTGTATAATGCCCCGTACTTAGGAATATCAAATGATAAGAACTTTTAAGCAATGAATTGAAGCTTATTCAACTAAGATGATCAAATACAAATGAATTAGCTGTTTTATAAATATTTAAAAAATCTGTCCTATTAGCTGTAAAAATTCTTGATACATTAATAGGCTTGCTCACTAGTAATAGTAATTATATTTGACATAAGATATTTACAACTGCCACTCTTGGAATGCATCTCGTTTTTATGAAGGAGACATGCTGTATTATGATGGTTTGAAAAAGATTACAAATTTTTATTGATTTGTCATGTGTGTAGAATAAGAAAGGCACCTTTGAAATCTGTCCAACATGGAGTGATTGTATTTTTCTTAGGCTCATAAATTGATTTGATGGCATTATAAAGTTTTGCTTGTTGTTTTTGGTCAGTAAAGGTTCGATCATTCTTAATCTTTCCACCCACCAGAAATTCTATGCCGAGTGCATTTTGTTTTTGTTCTAAGAATTGGTCTATGATGTCAGTTAACAAACCAGTCGGCTTGAGAGTGCTCAGTAAAGCTAGTTGTTGCTTTTACACTACACTATCTCCCATTAGTGCTTTTACACTACACTATCTCCTATTAGTTTGCAGAACCATATTTACTCTGTCAAGGTCTTCCTCAGGAATGTCGGTTAAGGAAGAGAGGTTCTCACTAATTTGAGCGGGAAAAGTATCTCTTCTTCTGCTTTCACAGCACATAATAGTTTAATTTTTTAGTTGAAAGCTGCATATAGATTTTATTTTAAATTTGATGATGGATTCCACTAGTCATTGCCCCATATATGACTCAAATTATGCTTGCATTGCATGGATCTTGTATGCATCCTTTTTTTTTATTTTTTGACCATTAGTAGGAATAGTGTTCCGTCAGTAATACAAACCCTTTCGCTCATTATTAGGAAATGTACTTTCGGCGAAGCTAGAATAGTAGCCACAAGACTTATAGCGAGGTACAACTACCCCACCGCTAGTTAGCCGGGTGGGGTACGGGGGTAGTGCTGGCTACCCTGCTCACACACACACACACACACACCTGTGTTCTCTCTCGTCACTTTTGCTTTTGGCTCAGTGGAGAGCGGATGTTGTCTCTCTCTACTGCTTAACACTGACTGTACTTCTAGGCTGACATGCAGACTTGTTCCGAACCTGAGGGTCACAAATGTGCCACCTTCATATGTCTGGTAGAGACAGGCCCTCACTCTTTGTGCCTGGCCTGCAGAGGACTCCCTTGCAGGCAGGAGGATACCTATGCTGAATGTTGGGATTGGTTATCCTCCCAGTGGGAGAGATTTGATAGCAGGCGAAAGAAGTTGAAGAGGGAGTCGTCTCCTTTAGGGTCATCCTCGAAGGCGAAGAAACCTTCACTTCCCTCTTCTGCTTCTCGATCTCTGCCCAATCCTTCTGCTCAATAGGCCTCCCTGGGGCAACGATTGAGTAAAAGCACTGACCCTTTAACAATTGGACAACCCTTAAGACTGGAGGACTTTGCCGCTTCCCCTAGCTAAGTGGCGCTGCCCTCCCCCTTAGGAGAGTTGTTCTCCGTAAATGTATTCCAGCTTTGACCTTCCTTAGGGATCGCTGGTCCCCCGTCAAAGGAAGGTCTTCTAGAGCTTCTGGAGTTAGGGGAACAGAAGAAGCATACATCGGCTTCCTCAGAGGTTGATATCGGTTCTCCTCTTAGAAATTCTGAAGGTTTCGCACCGGCGGAATCTCTAGTGCCCTGACCTGTGGCAGTCTCTTCACCTGCACCATCACAGTCTGCTTCGAGAAGGCCGGCGTGCTGATGACTGCACATTCCGTCGTTTGGAGTTGCCGCGGAGAGGGTGCAAAGTCCGAAGTTGGTTCCTGCTCCTCTCAAGGGACACCTTTCCCGCTCGTGGGTTCGGTCATCCCCTGAGTGGTCTCTGCCATGCAGGGTGACTAGAAGGGTATTGGACTTTTCCATGACTTTCTCTTGCCCCTTGGTGCGTGGTTCGTCGGGACGAGACAAGGTAACTCATAGGCTGGGTCCAGCTGTGATACCTCGACGGCAAGTTCGATGTATCCAGCGAACTTCATCCTTTACTCGTCCGATCAGCTTATCTCGCCCAGTTCCTACTACGGAATCTCACAGGAGTGCTTGCCACACTGCGTGGCAGTCTTGGTGAGCAGCGCAGTATTGCTGACAACGCGTGAACAGACTAGTGACGAGAGAGTTCCTGTCGACAATGACCAGTGTTCGCTGTAGCCAGCTTACAGTGCCAATACTGAAACGACGGGCACAATCCAGAGCAATCGAACAACCATCGATCTGTGGATTCATCAACGACGAGACAGTACAGCCTTCCAACTTGCAACGAAGTTCCAGCATGTAACTACTCGTCTACTCGGGACTACTCTTCATCTCACAATAGCGCCTCTGCTCGCAATGGCGCTTCAGTTTGTGACACAGAGCAGCGTAGCATCCTACGACCATGTAACATCACTATCAGAGATATCTTTTTGTAAATATTTTATTGGAGTTAAAAAGAATATGACTGACTTAAAAGCCAGGTCTCTTTATGGAACATGTAGCAGAACCTAGGGAATTGACTTTTATGTATACTGATGGCTCTAAATCCAATGTTGGCTTTGGAGTACATAGTAATGCTTTTGATTGTAGAGGTGCACTTCCTCTAACAGCTTCCATATTTACTGCCAAACTATTTAACATATTAACCGCTATTGAGAAAATAGTGTTGGAGGAGTGAGGTAATTTTACCATTTTTAGTGATGCAAAGAGTGCCCTTCGAGATTTAGAAGTTTTTAATTCCAGTAACCCTTTAGTTTTAAAGATTTTAGAATGGCTTCTTATTATTGGACGGAGAGGTATAACAGTTCAATTTTGCTGGGTTACGGCACGCGTAGGTGTGTCAGGAAACGAGAAGGCAGATTTACTGGCAAAGAATACAGCAGCTAAGTTGCTACCAAGAAGGTGTCCCATTCTTTGTAATGATTGTTTACCCAACATTAATAATTTGATTTCTAATAATTTGCAACAACATTGGGATAGTGTAGTTAAAAGTAAGATGCAAGAAATAACAATTGTTATATCCCCTTGGAAATATAACACGATGCCCCGTAAGTAGGAGACTACTCTTTGTTGTCTCCTCATTGGTCACAAGGTTGACACTTGAATTTCTGCTTATTGGCTAATACCAGCCATATTGTGAGAAATATTTAGTATAATTGACAGTGAGACATTTGTTGACCAAATAAGAGGTTCATCCTTGCCAAGATTCTTGGACATGATGTGTCCTACCATGCCAGCAGTATTTTTAGCTCTATTACAGAAGCAGGTCTTCAGAAAGCGATTTAACTTTTAAGATGGCATCTTTGCGTTTATGGTTTTAATTGAATATTCTTTCATTCTTTATAATAAATAATATCGGTTTCATTGACCTTAGATGTCAGGATGCCAGAAAACTTCAAATCAATCAATCAATCCGGGCAGGAGGAAAGTGCTTGCAAACAACCTAAGCAGACCGACTTGGTTGGCTCCGAGTTGTCTTTGAATCTTCTAATAGCCAACGAAGTCATGACTGTAGGTTTCTCCAATAGTGGATCTGTTTGTACATCTCTGAACAACAAGCTCCTGCTGTACTGCTCCCCGGTGCCAGATCCTCAAGCGTTCTTGCAAGATGCGTTTTAACAACGGTGGGACAACATTGATGTCTACGTGTTCCGCCCGTTTTACCTGATTAGAAGGGTACTCGGCAAGGTAAGAACATCCGACAACCCAGCAATAACCCTCATAGCTATGCTATGGCATCATGCGGAATGGTTCCCGGATCTTCTTCAGGTGCTAACGGAGGTCCAAAGAGAACTCCCACTTCACGATCTACTCGGACAGCCACACTCTAATTTACAGCAAAGACGTAGAGTCCCTACGTCTTCACGCCTGGAGGTTATCCAGCATCTTCTCATGAAGAGATATGGATACCTCTGGGAATCTTTAGATGTGGTATACCAGGCAAAGTGGCCACTCTTCTGTGGTTGGTGTCATGGAAGGGGTATATCTCCCAGTGATAGTGGAATTTCTTGTGTACTTTCGGGAGGAAAAATTCCTCTCATTCTCGGCGGTGAAAGGCTATTTCTCAGCCTTTAGTTTAGCCTTTAGACTGAAAGGAGTTAATATTTCCTCATCATTCGAGATCTCTCTTATCATATGGAGTTTCTAGCCTACCTTTTCTCAGAAGTTAGATTACCTCCATGAAATGCTGTTCGTGTTTTGCGATTGCTAATAGAAGTTCCCCATGAACTGTTATGTCAGGCATCAGATCTTCACCTGACTGAAAATGGTCTTTTTACTCACTTTGGCATCGGCCAAGAGAGTAAGCAAACTGCATGGTCTTATCTACGTCGTCTCCCATTCAAGGGGTGAGAACAGGTAATGCTCGGCTTCGTCCCTGGGTTTATCATTAAGACTCAAAATCCAGGAGTAGCGTATCCTATATTCAGGCCCTTACCGATTGAGAGTCTTCGTAAAGTAACCGATGACCCAGGCCAACTGCTACTGTGCCCATTGAGGGCTCTGATATATTGCCCCAAAAAGATTTAGGGAGCTCGTATCCGAGTGACCAGATTGTTTGTCAGCATAGGGAAAATTAAAAGAGGAATCACTGAGAACATAATTTAAGCGGGGATTTGAAAGGTCATAGAGGGAACTTTCAATCCTGATTCTTCTCAGTAGATGCGCAAACCTAGAGCCCACAAAATTATGGGCATTAGCATTTCCCTAGTGTTCAAGAAAAACTACTCTCTGGCGGAGGTCTTTCAAGCGGGTGTGTGGAAGTGTCGGATGACCTTTACTGCCGAATACCTCCATGACGTAACCCACAGGAACATGGAGACATTCTCCATCAGACCTATGGTGGCTTTACAACAAGTGGTTTAAACACCTCAGTCGCCTTGATGGACAAGTAGCAGATGGTAGAGGGCGGAGGTTACCCGCGATTAAATCTGGGATGAATGATAAGAATAAGTGGCTCCTCTTCTCTTTCCTCTTCCCTTCTCTTGGGGTACAGCGCCTACGGTACTTAGCAAGCTAGGCTCCTCTGTCTGCAGGTAAAAACCCTTTTCCTTGTGTAACCTGGTACTGTATATGCAGATATTTGTTACGTCCCCATATCCCCTTTTAAGTGATTTGAGCCTTCTGGAAGCATTATAAACATTGTGGAAGCAGAGTACTGACAGCAAGTTTTGTTATAGCCAGTGATTTTAGACTTCTGGAAGCCTTTTTGCAAGATGGGAATTGGGTATAGTCTATGGTTTGGTCAAATAGTTCTTCAGAGAATTTTTACCTAGATAAGTCACATTGCTAGTATCACACTGATTGCTCAGGCCACTAAAGCGTGCAAATGCTCGAAGATTTAGCGTAGGTGTTGGTGATACCTCCTTAAGCATGTGTAGCTCGGAGGAATGCTCTGGGTCAGAAACCACCCAGTTGGTTAGGACTTCAGCCCACTTTACGGGTGAGTCTTCCCTAAAAAGAGCGAAAGGGTTTATATTAGTGATGGAACAAATGACAAATTTTGTTATTATTTATATTTTCCTTAATGATACAAATCTTGAGCTCTTTATACAGATTTGTCCTGCCATCACCTATCCTCCTGCAATCAAAAGTGATGAGAAAACTCTGGTGTGTATGTGAGCGGGGGTAGCCGGTACTACACCCTGTTCCACCCCTAACTAGCGGTTGGGTAGTTATACCTCGCTAAAAGTCTTCCAGCTTTGTCAAAAATATATTCCCTAGTAAAGAGCTCAAGGTTTGCATCGTTAGGAAAAATAGAAATTATTTCTAAATTTTCATGTAACAAGAAAATTGTGCTCATTGCATAGAGTTCTGTTTTTAGTTTTGACTTTTATCCTGTGAAAGTCTTAATTCTTGCAAGGTTTGAAGCCCTGCAATTAGCTTTGGACAGAGTTCTTTGTCTTAAAATGTTTTTTCTACTAGCTTTAGTTTTAACAATATGTGTAGGTTAGCAGGTTGTTCTGCCATATGTCTAGCGTACAGAGGGCTAAGAGAATCGTTGCTTGTCATGGAAAAGTTGTGTCCTTTACAGAGTGCTTGGGTTTCATTGAAGTTGACAGCAACTTTCTTGAAAAGGGGAATTATGAGTAACAGTACATGCCAGGTTCTACAGAACCAATTGAATTTGAATTTAATCTAATTCATCTTTATTTTCTTGTATGGGATGTTACTTTGGTTTACATTAACATTGTTGCTTCAGAATATTTCCTTTATTGTGTTAAAAAAGATTTGTTCTGTAACTGGAATACAAAGCATGCTATTTAACAGGGGTATTACTTTCGGTGTAGCTGAAATGACGAGCCATTGATTTTTAATGAGGGTTAACTACCCATATCGCTAGTTAGCGGGGGTAGGGGAGGGTAGCTTGCTACTGCCCCCCTCACACACCTGTGATTGAGCTCACTTTGCTTTCGGCTCGGATGGTGACTACCGCTCTTCATCCTCGCCGAATATTGGCAGCCATTAATGACTTTTGTTTTTTCTTTTTCTCTTAGTATGTGTGTATGTGAAGTTGACTTCTGCGACCATGCGCACCTGCCCTGGACTCTCCGGCCACCCTTGTGGGACATATATGTCGGCGGTGGAGACTGATCCTCACACCCTTTGTCCTTCATGCAGAGGTCAACGGTGTGATAGTGTTCATAAGTGCAATGAGTGAAGGGAGAGGTCTTCCTCCCAGTGGGAGAGGTTTGCGCAACGGCGGAAGAAGAAGTCCAAGCTGGATATTTCTCCTTCAAAGGTTTCTTTGAAGGAAGAATAACCCAAGGCCTCTTTTTCCGTCTCCCGACCCTCCTCCGAAGCTCCTACTTGTTAGGTCTCTTACGAGAGACCGTCGAGTAGTAGCGTTGACCAAGTTATTATCGGCCAACCCCGGTTTTTGAGAGATGATGATGTTTCTCCTAGCGAAACAGCCCCACCTCTCCCCCCGGGTGAGGCTTTGTCACTAACTCCCCTTTTACAGATTTGGTCTTCCGTTGGGCTTACGGGTCCGCCCTCCAAGGAATCCTTGCTGCAGTTCATCCACATGGGTGCTTCTTTTAAGCAATCATCGTCGCCGTCAGAGGTAGATTCCCTGGCCCTTGTCAATGTAGTTGTGTCAGAGGTGTCTCATGCAGTATCATCGATCTCCTCTGCCACTCCAGACTCTACAGCGGTTGCTGCCGACTTAGTTTCCCCCGTTCCTGAACATCCTTCGAGGGGGAAACTAAGTTCGTCTGTCTCTCCTGCAAGTGTTTCTTCCCCTCGGGGGAGTTCACTTATAGAGACTCCTCTTCGGAGGACTGCTGCGGTGCACGGTCAGCTTGCTGATCCAACGGCCCCTGGAGGGCGCATTCGTTGGAAGGCACACTTCTTCTTCGCCTTAGAGGTCTCCCTTTACCACCGGTTTAGAGGTGCCTCTTTGGTTCATCGTCGTCACAGCCGTCCCTTGCAGAGGAGCCTCAGCTGCATTCTTACCTTCATTCATCAATTGTCACTGCTCCTGCAACTAGTCTTGGGACTTCGGTCCTGGGCCTCTCTGCCGATCGTTCGCGATCCCCTTCTGTGGATGGTCGCTCTTACAAAGGGCACGCCGACCATCCACCCTCCATACCTGCCTACCTGCCATCACCATTCCTGTCACCGGTAGAGCCTATTGTAGCTCCACCAAAGTGCGCATCTGCGCGCCATCGCCCCGCAGCTCGCCACTCTACAGCGCTTTGACGCGCCCCTTCACCTGCTCGCCCTCATAGAAGGCAGCAAACTCATGCGCCAGCACATCAGCACTTTCCTGCGCGCCACATGCCCACGTTCACCTGTGCTCACTCGTCCAGGGTCGCGCTTGCGCTCTCCTGCGCCGACACCCCCACGATCTCCTACGCGCCAGCGCTCTTCTGCGCACCCTTACTCTCCTACGCGCCAGCCTATGCACCACGTATCTCCCACTCGCCAATATTCTCTGGCGCACCAATACACTCTAGGTGAGACAGTAAGCACATTGCACTCTCCTGCTCGCCAAATAT
Organism: Palaemon carinicauda; assembly: GCF_036898095.1. NCBI lineage: Eukaryota > Metazoa > Arthropoda > Malacostraca > Decapoda > Palaemonidae > Palaemon > Palaemon carinicauda. Next base: position 53,159,618 of record NC_090761.1, on the reverse strand, counting down.
CTCCAGCGCGCATGCATAGAGACATCGCACGCGCCACCACGTGCCCGTGCGCCAGCTCTCACCGGCGCGCACACACCAATATTCTCCCCTGCGCGCACGCGCACCAACAGGCACAGGCACAGGATCTGCATCCTGCAAGGTCATGCCTCATTCCCCTCCCTGCAAACACATTCCAGCGCGCCCTGCGGGAGGAGGGAAACAGGCACAAGCAGAGGGGTTCAGGATCCCTACACTGCCTTCTAAGGCAGACCCACCTGTTATGGTGACTCTTCGAAGGGAACCTTCGGTCCCTTTCCCTTCAGGGGATCTGTCTGACAGTGCATCAGTCAGTCAGCAGCCTTGGTTCAGTGCCTTAGTCAGAGCTGTAACACAGGCATCCAAGCCCGTGCTGTCTGACCTCTCATCAGAGCAACCCATACATCTGGATTCAAGACACGGAACCATGGCTTCCTCTACCCCTTTGAAAAGGAAAAGAGGAGTTTCCGACGCAGTCACTTCCCCGAGGGTGAAGCTTACTCCGTGCAGACCATCAAGGCAAGTCCCTCCAGTTTCTCCTCGGGTACTCTCCCTCACTGTCGGATGAAGACCATCTGTCACCACGGGAACTGCGCGAGTAGAGACACTCTTCCATCGCACCAATGGAGGAAACCTCCCTTTCATGCGGAGAGTTACCCTCAATCTGAGACCAGGAGGGACATGACACTCGGGCCTTCGATGTTGAAGTCTTACCTCCTTCCTCGGAAGGAATCCAAAGACTCCAAAACTCTGCCAAAGTCCTCCACTAGGGCTAGAACGGAGACAGCCAGCCACTGAAGGAATGTCAGCGACTCGCCCCAAGAAGAGCTCTTGGGGATAGGAGGAGACTTCGCTGCGAGTTCTACGTTAGGAGGAGACCAACAAGAATTACGTTCTGACTCTAATGAGGGTTCACAATGGGTTTTCCGACCTAGAGATATCCTCTTGAGTGGGCAAAGACACGGTCTTAGACCGCGTCTTCGGCGCTCAGAAACCCTCAAAGACCAGTGCAGCCCTGCCCTGGTCTCAAGGGTTGAAGAGTACCAGGGACAAGATCTCTCAACAGCTCTCCGAGTTTGCCTCCTCCAACCGTGCTGGCTCTACAAACAAGCTCCTCCCTCCTCCTCGCGTACAGCAAAGGAGGTACTTCGAGATCCTGGAGAAACCCAGTTCAGCTCTTCCTCTTCACCACTCTGTGGAAGAGCTAACCAAGGGAGTCCCTCTTGAGAGAGACTCCAACAGGCAGGTCTCCTTCTCGGAAACCAAGGTCCTTGACCAGGAAAAGGTCACTAAGTATGCGATGCAAGGTACTTCATGGCTGGACATCTGGTTAGGGACCTTAGGTATCCTGATACAATCCAAGGATTTTTCCAAGGAGCATACCAGGAAGGCAATGGAGACCTTTTTACTCTCAGGCACTCGCACGATCAAGTTTCTTGCCCACCAAGTCTCGAACTTGTGGGCAAACACTATCTTGAAACGTCAAGATGCAGCATCTGAGAGGTTCCACCAACAGGTCCCAAGCGTCTGAGAGGTTCCACCAACAGGTCCCAAGCGTCGAGATAAATAGGCTCAGACATTCCTCCCTAGAGGGGCCCCATCTGTTTGAGCCTAAGGATGTGGAACTTGCTGCTGAGAGGTGGAGGAAGTCTCATTGAGACCCTCCTCCATAGGGCTTTAACAACTAAGCCCTATAAACCTCCAGCACATCAGCAGTCCCATCCAACCAAGACCGTAACGACGAAAACAACAGCAAAGACAGCGGTGTCTAATAAGCCCTTTCCTGTCAAGGACAAGAAAGGCAAAAAGTCATCTAGGGGAGGAAAGAATCCTAGAGGGAGCAGCCGAGGCCACAAACGCTAGGACAGGCACTCCCCCTGCGTTTCCACCAGTGGGGGGGATGCCTACAAAGTTGCTCAGACAGGTGGAAGCAACTCGAGGCTGATTCCTGGACAATCTCCATGATTTGTCTAGGATATCGTGTCATGTTCCCGTTCATAACATCTCGACCTCCCCTGACCAGGAATCCAGTGTCAATAGACTCCTTGCCATAGGATCGGCAAGGGGGCTGGCCCTTCTGGCAGAAGTCCAGACTGTGTTGAAGAAGGGCGCTCTCCGAGAGGTCCTCGACGAGTCCCCAGGCTTCTTCAGTCGACTCTTTCTTGTAAGAAAGGTGTCTGGAGGCTGGAGACCAGTCATCGACCTCTCAGCCCTGAACAAGTTTGTCAAATAAACTTCATTTAGCATGGAGACTGCAGACACGGTCAGACTAGCAGTAAGACCTCAGGACTACATGTGTACACTGGACCTAAAACGCGTGCTTCCAGATCCCAGTCCATGCGTCTTCAAGGAAGTACTTAAGATTCAGTGTAGACAATAGAAAGTACCAGTTCAAGGTGCTGTGCTTCGGTCTTTCCACAGCACCCCAAGTTTTCACCAGAGTGTTTGCCCTAGTGTCATCTTGGGCACACAGGATTGGCATCCGTCTCCTCCGTTATCTGGACGACTGGCTAATCCTAGCAGACTCGGTGTCAGCCCTTCTTCAACACCGAGACAAACTTCTGAGGCTTTGCCAGGATCTGGGGATCATGGTAAATCTCGAGAAGTCTTCTCTGCTTCCTACACAGAGACTGGTATACTTAGGCATGATCATAGACACAAATCTCCACAAAGCCTTCCCATCAGTGGGAAAGGTCGCAAGACCCTTTCTCGCACGAGAAGAACTTACAGCCCAAACTAGTTACGTCTCCTCAGTCATCTTTCATCGCTGGCCCGTCTAGTTCCCAATGGTCGCCTCAGGATGAGATCCCTCCAGTGGTAACTCAAGTCCCGGTGGAATCAAATTTGCAATTCACTGGACATCTGGATCCCCATGGGATCAGCAGAACTGACAGACCTCCATTGGTGGGTGACAGACGAGAACCTACGAAAGGAAGTGGACCTTCTCGACCTCCCCCCAGGTTTGATGCTGTTCTCAGACACTTCAAAGAAAGGGTGGGGGGCTCACGTGCTGCACCACACGACCTCAGGCCTCTGGTCAGAGTCAGAAAAGTACCTCCACATAAATCTCCTAGAGATGAAGGCCGTCTTTCTGGCCCTTCAACAATTCCTGGCAGGCCACTCAGTGGTGGTGATGAGCGACAACACCACAATAGTGGCTTACATCAACAAGCAAGGAGGTACTTTTTCGCAGCAGCTATCCCATCTAGCAGTAGAGATACTGAGATGGACCGAAATCCACTTGAAACCACTATCGGCAAGCTTCAATCCTGGTAAAATGAATGTGCTCGCCGACAACCTGAGCAGAACATCTCAGATAGTGAGTACCGAGTGGTCTTTGGATCATCTAGTAGCCAACAAAGTCCTGGCTTTATGGGGTTCTCCGACTGTGGACCTGTTCTTCGCAACGGCCCTGAACTAAAGGCTCTCACTGTATTGTTCCCCAGTCCCAGACCCCAAGGCTCTCTGGTAAGATGCTTTCCAACAACGGTGGGACAACATCGACGTTTACGCCTTTCCCCCGTTCTGTCTGATGAGGAGGGTACTCAGCAAGACCAGAACATCGGCCAATCTTTCAATGACCCTCATAGCTCCGCTATGGCATCACGCAGTGGTTTTTGGACCTTCTGCAACTCCTAACGGAGCCCCCAAGAGAACTCCCTCCACGACACAATCTACTCAAACAACCTCATGCCAACCTATTCCATGAAGACGGCTTCACGCCTGGAGACTATCCAGCATCTCCTCTCTCAGAGAGGATTTCCGCAACAAGTTGCAACTAGGATGGCTGGATACCTGCGTAAGTCATCAGCAGCAATCTACCAGGCAAAATGGAAAGTCTTCTGTGGTTGGTGTCGTGGAAGAGGTATCTCTTCACTCGATGCCACTATTCCAGCAATAGCGGAGTTCCTCGTGTATTTGCGTGAAGAAATGTGCCTGTCAGTCACGGCAGTAAAACGCTATCTCTCAGCCTTAAGCCTCGCCTTCAGACTGAAAGGAATGGATATTTCTTCATCCCTAGAACTTTCCTTACTCATATGGAGTTATGAACTTACCTTCCCCCAGTCAGAAGTGAGACCTCCCTCATGGAACGTGGTTCGAGTTCTCAGGTCTCTTAAGAGACCTCCCTATGAACCATTACGCCAGGCAACCGAGATCACCTGACTTGGAAGACGGTGTTCCTGCTTGCTTTGGCTTCGGTCAAGCGAGTCAGTGAACGTCATGGTCTTTCATACGACCTCGCTCATTCAAGGGGATGGGGAAAGGTAACGTTCAGCTTCGTCCCTGAGTTTATTGCCAAGACTCAGAACCCGGAAGTAGCGGATCCACGATTTGACTCCTTCCGTATTTCTAGTCTCCATACTATTACAGATGACCCAGACCATCTCTTACTATGCCCAGTGAGGAGTTTGATGCTTAAAAGAACAGCCACAGCCCGTCCTCGTGTGCCTGCACTATTTGTCATCACAGGAAGGACCAAGAGGAGGGTCACCAAGAACACCATCTCAGCCTGGATTCACAAGGTCATAGACCATGCACTGAATCCAGACCCTCCTCCGTCACGTCGCCCCAGAGATCATGATGTCAGGGGCGTAGCTACGTCCCTGGCATTCAAGAGAAACTTCTCCGTGACGTAGGTTCTTCCAGCTGGGGTGTGGAATTGTCAGATCACATTCACATCCCACTTCCTGCAAGACGTGACCCACAGGAGACCCTATACGTTCTCTATCGGTCCTGTGGTGGCTGCACAACAGCTGGTTTAAAACCTCAAGCTCCTTATTGGACAAGTAGCAGAAGGTTGAGGGCATTGTTACCCGGTTTTAGTCTGTGTGAATGAAAAGGTTTGACTGGCCCTTATTCTTTTCTTCATTCTCCCTCTCTTGGGGAAAGCAGCATCTGGGGTTCTCTGCATAGCTGACCTCAAACCACTGCAGGTAAACCATGCTCCCTTGTGTCCTAGTATGAAAACTAATACTGTTGCGTCCCCATACCCTGACGAGGGGGTATTGGGAAAGTCCTAGTTACACAGTTTTTGCTTCTAAAGAACTCTGAATAACTTTACCAGGACAGTCACACTTCTACATACCTCAACAAACAGCTTGAGTAGGCTGCGAACCTTGCCAAAAGCCAGATTGGCTGGGACGTCCACCCTTCCTAATGGGTGAGTCACCCCTGTTAAATAGCGTGGTTTGTATTCTAGTTACGGAACAAACGACAAATTCGTAGATAATTTGCATTTTTCCTAACTATACAAACCTTAACTATTTAACCAAACTTACCCGCCAGCCCTATCCCCCTTTAAGTCCTACCTCCAAGCAAAGTGAGCTCAATCACAGGTGTGTGAGGGGGGGTGATAGCAAGCTACCCTACCCTACCCAGCTAACTAGCGGTATGGGTAGTTAACCCTCGTTAAAAATCAATGGCTCGTCATTTCAGCTACGCCGAAAGTAATACTCCTATTAAATAGCCAAGGTTTGTATAGTTAGGAAAAATACAAATTATTTACGAATTTGTTATTTTTAAAAGTTTGTTGTTTTCCAAACCCTGATCACACTGCATTAAAGAACATAGTTCCCAGATATTATTGCAAACTTTGATACTTATGTACTGTAAAATTAGAAAATTTCAAAATGAATTTCGTTTATGGTGTACTATACTGTATTTTGTTTTTAACCTAAGGCTAGTATGAAATGCAATATTGAATATAACTTACCATTTATAGCATTATGTACATTATACTGTAGCTCAACTTTTTTAATATTTTGTTATTTTGTTCTTTTTCAGGATGGGTTGTAAACCTGATGAAGAGATATATTCAAAATTAAAGTCAACTTTTGGCGGAAGAAAGAGCACTTGATTGCTCCATGAGCATTTGGTAGAATTGACTTTATTGCCAAATTATTTGCTCAAAATTAGATAGTAGCTCAAGTTCAGTACGCAAGTGTGCCAACAATTATATTGCATGTTAGATATATGATTGCATAGGAAGACTACTACTACTGAAGTGATATATTCAATAGTTCTGCTGCATTTTTCCAAATTTTAAATTAAATAACTAAAGATGGGAGGAGCAGTCAGTGCTGGAGTTGACAATGATGATTTGGTGGATAACCTGAAGGCTGCAAATTACATAAAAACTCCTTTAGTAGAACGCATCTTCCGTGCTGTTGACAGAGGGGACTATTTTACAGTTGAACATAGAGAACAGGCCTACCGAGACAATGCTTGGAAGAAAGGAAACTTGCATTTATCAGCACCTTGTATATATGCCAAGGTAAGAGATCATACATGTAGTTCCTATGTATTTAAATGATTCTACCTCATTAATCCTTTCACCTTCCAATGATATTTCATCGTCCATTGCATATTACTTAAAATATTTATATCTGGAAAATTATCTTGGTAAATTATGTATGTCTACACAGCACAATGGCCCCTTTGTTGCGAAACTAAAATACAAACTCTTTTGCTATTTATAGGGATTATACTTTCAGCAAAGCTGGAAGACTAGCCATAAGACTTTTATCGAGGTGTAACCACCCTACCGCTAGTTAGTGGTGGGGGGCGTTAGTAGGAGTAGCCAACTACCCCGCTCACACAAACACATGTGAGAGTAGACGTTTGTCTCTCTGCCAAATTTTTTTTTACTGACTTTTGACTTTTAAATGTTTTACAGTGCTCATGTTTTTATAAGTATTTAGACATTCATGTAATGTTTTCATATGTATATATACATTCTTTTATCTTTACAATATGAATGTTGCTGGTTTGGTGTAAACGTAATGTAGCATTCTCAAGGGCGCAGAAACCCTCTCTTACGGTCTCTTCCTTTTGATGCTAGACAACCCCTTGGGTGGTGGTCTCCCCACTTCTACAAGTGCAGCAACCTGGCCTCCTCTGCAGGGAAGTCATACTCGTGTGGATACTCCTCCATTCGAAGATTAATATCACTTGCTTTCTGCAAGTTCTTCAGAGAGAAGGCCACTAACGGCCTACCTAGAGCTAGACTTCGGTCTTGCTCCTCTTCGCTGACGATGCCGCACTCCCTCATTTTACGTTAACTAGCAGAGGGGGTGCATAGTCTGAAGCAGGTTCTTGTGCCTCTCATGGAACTCCTTTCCTGTGCGCGGGTTAGGCTATCTTCCCAAGTGGTTTTTCTTCAGCTAATTAATATCTAAATAAAAATTTTTACACAAAGGGTCGCACTGAGATACGGAGAGCGTCGAGATGATATCACGACGTGACCAGAAAACTTACTGAAGGTCGAGACCCAAGCTAACATGAGGCCTGCCTCGAGATTGCCCTCAGGGCACGTATCCTTCTGCCTAGGCCTACCATCACAGAAAATGGAAGTAGGGTAAACTACACAAAACTCTGGTCGGTTGAGAGGAGGTTCCAGGTAACTCCTAAGAAAGTAGTTCTCGGTAAGTATGTTAGGAAAAATACAAATTACTAAAAATTTGTGATGTTTACAGGACTATAACACCACTGTCCTTTGTTCTGCGATCGCAGCTGGCACAGGTAGTGCATAGTCTTTTGCATGTTCCTGTACCTCTTATGAAGCACCTTTCCCATCCGCTGGTTAGGTTGTTCTCCCGGGTGGTTTTTCTTCAACTTATTAATTTTGAATAGAATTTTTAATCCAACATTTCTACAGCAATAATGATGCTGCTCTCCTTTGTTCGGGAATGGCAGCCAGCAAAGGGAGTGCATAGTATTCCACATGTTCCGGTGCTTCTCGGGGGTCACTTTTCCGGCCAGTGGTTTAGGATGTCCTCCCGTTTTCTTTTTTTTTCCTCATCTCTCTAGGACACTGTACTTCTTCGTTCAGCTAAGTCAGCTGACATAATGAGTACCAAGTAGGATGTTCCTGCTGTTCCTCCCAGTGTCTGCCTTCTTCTCCTGCGTCTGTGGCAGTTCCTGACCATAGCGCGGACAACGGCCTTTCCCTGTACAGTGGTACCTCTACATACGAATTTAATTCGTTTCCACAACCGACTTCGGATGTAGAAACAAATTTTCCCATAAGAATACATGGTAATTCATTTAATTCGTTCCTCAGCCTAAAAAACCCATAATAAATCCTTAATAAATGGCTACACATAATTACACATAACAATAACATAACTGCATAATATGAAAGAAGCATGTAAAAAAAGATAATTATAAAGAAATAATAAATAAAAAATGTGTTTTATTGCCACTTTACCTTAGAGACAGGCCAACGCAGGTGTAGAATTTGCTACGCCAGGAGGAGACGGACGATCGGCGAGAAGGTAGACATGGTGTTAACATGTTCTTTAAATAAATTCTCTCTCTCTCTCTCTCTCTCTCTCTCTCTCTCTCTCTCTCTCTCTCTCTCTCTCTCTCTCTCTCTCTCTCTCTCTCTCTCTCTCTCTCTCTCTCTTTTGTTCTTCACTGTTAGTGTTAGAGATGTCTATTAATTTTTTCTGAGAGAGAGAGAGAGAGAGAGAGAGAGAGAGGAGGAGAGAGAGAGAGAGAGGAGAGGAGAGAGAGGAGAGAGAGAGAGAGAGAGAGAGAGATTAAACAAAAATGAGAGATTAAACAAAAATGTGTTGTGTACATATGATTTTTAACAGCGTTAACGAGTTGAAAGACAGTTAAATGTAACTAAAAAAACAATATCAGCGAAGCTGAATTCCTTTATTAACTAAAACAAATATTGATACAAACACACTCGTGTGCGTATGCGCAAACACACACACATGCAGGAGGAGACACGATTGGCGAGGAGGTAGAGATGGTGACTGCGATAACATACAGTAACTTACACTACGGAAATTTTAATCAAACTCAGCTAATTTATATATTTTTTTTTTTTATATTTCATTATTTTTAATTTTTTTTCTTTTTATTTTTTATTTTCATCACTTTCAGTGACGAGTTACGGTATGTTATCGCAGTCACCATCTCTACCTCCTCCCCGACCGGTCTCTCGTACTGCGCAGCAATTCTTGCACCTGTCTGTGTTTGTGCATACGCACACGAGTGTGTTTGTATCAATATTTGTTTTAGTTAATAAAGGAATTCAGATTAGCTGTTATTACTTTCTTAGTTACATTTAATTGTTTTTCAGCTCGTTGACGCTGTTGAAAATCATGTACTCTAAACACATTTTTGTTTAATCTCTCTCTCTCTCAGAAAAAAAAATAATAGATGTATCTAACACTATAACAGCGAAGAAGAACGAGAGAGAGAGAGAGAGAGAGAGAGAGAGAGAGAGAGAGAGAGAGAGAGATTTTATTTAAAGAACATGTTAATGCTATGTTTAGAGAGAAACAGAAAAAGAGAGAAGTCTTATTTAAGAGAGCTTGTTAATGCTATCTTGGTTTTCTTTGCTTCACTTTTTTCTTTCTTTCTGTTCATCACGCTGGCCCTTCTCACAAATGATCGTTGCCAACAATCTCTTTGTCCTTTATCCCTATCAACAAAAGGCGTTCTATCTCTTCCAGGGTATTGCTACGATGTCTTGTAATAATGGTGATCCCCTTCGATGGTTATTTGCTTTAATGGCTGCCTTCAGCTTGATGATCCTCGAGATCATAGGCCCATTCCGGCCATATTGTTTAGCCATACAGTATCACTCGCAGGCACACTGCTCTCATGTTTTTCTATAATTTCTTGCTTCAATTCTAATGAAAGAATTGCCTTCTTCCTGTGCTGAAACTTAGCTTCTTAGGCACCATGATTATAGGTATAATCAAAAAGGAAATGTGAGAAAAGGAAGAAAATAAGCACTGTTAATAACAGACCAAACAGAGGACAACCACACGATACACACAAGAACAGAGAACTGAGCACTCGACGCTCAATGGCGTAATGTTTACTCCGTATGTTGGAGCAACACTTCGGATGTCGAGGCAGAAATTTGGTCGAATTTTACTTCGTATGTTGGAAAATTCGTATGTTGGGACATTCGTATGTAGAGGTACCACTGTACGTGGTATCAGTTCTCTTCAGAGCTGTTGCTGTTTAGAACTCGAATTTCTTCGGGGGAACCCAGAAACAACCTTTGGCTACGTTTCTCAGGCAACACTCTATGTTGACTGCATTTTGAGCTAGAGCTCGTTGAGGGAAAGCAAAAAGTACTTGCTGCCCAGAGGTTTGCATCCACGTTTTGGAACTTTCCCTACCAAGGGAGAGTCCCTCCTCCAGCCATTGTTCGGCAATCTTCCTGCTTGCTGGGAGAATTGCCGACAGGCAGTAGATGTTGGTCGCCTTTTCCATCCTTGGGAGAGACTTCCTTCACTTGTTTTGTTTCCCCTTTGGGGGGATTCCTCTGGCCCTGGTGGGAATTCTGATTCGTTCATTTCCCACCCTTCCTCTCTGGGAACAGACCTCGTTGCCCAGCAGACTTGTCTCGTCTCGCCCATTTCTCGCCTCGTCTAGAAGATTTGTCATGACTAGATCTCGTCTAGAAGACACGTCTCACACAGATGTCGTCTCGCACAGATCTCGTCTTGAAGACTTGTCTCCCCCAGATCTCGTTTAGAAGACTTCTTGTCCAGCAGACTCATCTCTCCCAGCAAGACTCGTCACACCCAGTCGACTCTTCTTGCTCAGCAAGACTTGTCATGGTCAGTTGACTTGTCGTGCCCAGCAGACTCGTCACGCTCAGTTGACTCGTCCTGTTTAGCGGACGCGCCTCGCCCAGTCCTGCATCTACACTGTCAGCCATCTCACTTGCCTCTTGGACCTTGTTGTTTCACACAAGTACAATGTTTTCAGTTCCTGGTGCTTTCGTTTTCTTCTTTGAGCATCATAGAGCCCACATATACGATTGGCAGTCATCTTCATCGACTCTCCAATACTCTTCAGTGTTCCCGAACGTTCGTCCCTCACGTTACGTTTTCTTCGCACCACAACCACTACTAGTACTACTACTTCTACTACTAGTGAGCTGACGTGCCGTGTGCCTCGGACAAAGTCACCTCTCAAGGGCGCAGAAACCCTCTCTTACGGTCTCTTCCTTTTGATGCTAGACAACCCCTAGGCTGGTGGTCTCCCCACTTTTACGAGTGCAGCAACCTGGCCTCCTCTGCAGGGAAGTCATCCTCGTGTGGATACTCCTCCATTCGAAGATTAATATCACTTGCTTTCTGCAAGTTCTTCACAGAGAAGGCCACTAACGGCCTACCTAGAGCTTGACTTCGGTCTTGCTCCTCTTCGCTGACGATGCCGCACTCCCTCATTTTACGTTAACTAGCAGAGGGGGTGCATAGTCTGAAGCAGGTTCTTGTGCCTCTCATGGAACTCCTTTCCTGTGCGCAGGTTAGGCTATCTTCCCAAGTGGTTTTTCTTCAGCTAATTAATATCTAAATAAAATTTTTTACACAAAGGGTCGCACTGAGATACGGAGAGCGTCGAGATGACATCACGACGTGACCAGAAAACTTACTGAAGGTCGAGACCCAAGCTAACATGAGGCCTGCCTCGAGATTGCCCTCAGGGCACGTATCCTTCTGCCTAGGCCTACCATCACAGAAAATGGATGTAGGGTAAACTACACAAAACTGGTCGGTTGAGAGGAGGTTCCAGGTAACTCCTAAGAAAGTAGTTCTCGGTAAGTATGTTAGGAAAAATACAAATTACTAAAAATTTGTGATGTTTACAGGACTATAACACCACAGTCCTTTGTTCTGCGATCGCAGCTGGCACAGGTAGTGCATAGTCTTTTGCATGTTCCTGTACCTCTTATGAAGCATCTTTCCCATCCGCTGGTTAGGTTTTTCTCTCGGGTGGTTTTTCTTCAACTTGTTAATTTAGAATAGAATTTTTAATCCAACATTTCTACAGCAATAATGATGCTGCTCTCCTTTGTTCGGGAATGGCAGCCAGCGAAGGGAGTGCATAGTATTCCACATGTTCCGGTGCTTCTCGGGGGTCACTTTTCCGGTCAGTGGTTTAGGATGTCCTCCCGTTTTCTTTTTTTTTCCTCATCTCTCTAGGACACTGTACTTCTTCGTTCAGCTAAGTCAGCTGACATAATGAGTACCAAGTAGGATGTTCCTGGTGTTCCTCCCAGTGTCTGCCTTCTTCTCCTGCATCTGTGGCAGTTCCTGACCATAGCGCGGACAACGGCCTTTCCTGTACAGTGGTACCTCTACATACGAATTAAATTCGTTCCACAACCGACTTTGGATGTAGAAACGAATTTTCCCATAAGAATACATGGTAATTCATTTAATTCGTTCCTCAGCCTAAAAACCCATAATAAATCCTTAATAAATGGCTACACATAATTACACATAACAATAACATAACTGCATAATATGAAAGAAGCATGTAAAAAAGATAATTATAAAGAAATAATAAATAAAAAATGTGTTTTATTGCCGCTTTACCTTAGAGACAGGCCAACGCAGGTGTAGAATTTGCTACGCCAGGAGGAGACGGACGATCGGCGAGAAGGTAGACATGGTGTTAACATGTTCTTTAAATAAATACTCTCTCTCTCTCTCTCTCTCTCTCTCTCTCTCTCTCTCTCTCTCTCTCTCTCTCTCTCTCTTGTTCTTCACTGTCAGTGTTAGAGATGTCTATTAATTTTTTCTGAGAGAGAGAGAGAGAGAGATTAAACAAAAATGAGAGATTAAACAAAAATGTGTTGTGTACATATGATTTTTAACAGCGTTAACGAGTTGAAAGACAGTTAAATGTAACTAAAAAAACAATATCAGCAAATCTGAATTCCTTTATTAACTAAAACAAATATTGATACAAACACACTCGTGTGCGTATGCGCAAACACACGCACGCACGAGGAGACACGATCGGCGAGGAGGTAGAGATGGTGACTGCGATAACATACCGTAACTTACACTACGGAAATTTTAATCAAACTTAGCTAATTTATTTATTTATTTTTTTTCATATATTTCACATTTTTATTTTTTTCTTTTGATATTTAATTTTCATCACTTTCAGTGACGAGTTACGGTATGTTATCGCAGTCACTATCTCTACCTCCTCCTCGACCGTCTCTCGTACTGCGCAGCAATTCTTGCACCTGTGTGTGTGTGTTTGTGCATACGCACACGAGTGTGTTTGTATCAATATTTGTTTTAGTTAATAAAGGAATTCAGATTAGCTGTTATTACTTTCTTAGTTACATTTAATTGTTTTTCAACTCGTTGACGCTGTTAAAAATCATGTACTCTAAACACATTTTTGTTTAATCTCTCTCTCTCTCGGAAAAAAAATAATAGATGTATCTAACACTATAACAGCGAAGAAGAACGAGAGAGAGAGAGAGAGAGAGAGAGAGAGAGAGAGAGAGATTTTATTTAAAAAACATGTTAATGCTATGTTTAGAGAGAAACAGAAAAAGAGAGAAGTCTTATTTAAGAGAGCTTGTTAATGCTATCTTGGTTTTCTTATGCTTCACTTTTTTCTTTCTTTCTGTTCATCACGCTAGCCCTTCTCACAAATGATCGTTGCCAACAATCTCTTTGTCCTTTATCCCTATCAACAAAAGGCGTTCTATCTCTTCCAGGGTATTGCTACGATGTCTTGTAATAATGGTGATCCCCTTCGATGGTTATTTGCTTTAATGGCTGCCTTCAGCTTGATGATCCTCGAGATCATAGGCCTATTCCGGCCATATTGTTTAGCCATACAGTATCACTCACATGCACACTGCTCTCATGTTTTTCTATAATTTCTTGCTTCAATTCTAATGAAAGAATTACCTTCTTCCTGTGCTGAAACTTAGCTTCTTAGGCACCATGATTATAGGTAAAATCAAAAAGGAAATGTGAGAAAAGGAAGAAAATAAGCACTGTTAATAACAGACCAAACAGAGGACAACCACACGATACACACAAGAACAGAGAACTGAGCACTCGACGCTCAATGGCGTAATGTTTACTCCGTATGTTGGAGCAACACTTCGGATGTCGAGGCAGAAATTTTGTTGAATTTTACTTCGTATGTTGGAAAATTCGTATGTTGGGACATTCGTATGTAGAGGTACCACTGTACGTGGTATCAGTTCTCTTCAGAGCTGTTGCTGTTTAGAACTCTAATTTTTTCGGGGGAACCCAGAAACAACCTTTGGCTACGTTTCTCAGGCAACACTCTATGTTGACTGCATTTTGAGCTAGAGGTCGTTGAGGGAAAGCAAAAAGTGCTTGCTGCCCAGAGATTTGCATCCAGGTTTTGGAACTTTCCCTACCAAGGGAGAGTCCCTCCTCCAGCCATTGTTCGGCAATCTTCCTGCTTGCTGGGAGAATTGCCGACAGGCAGTAGATGTTGGTCGCCTTTTCCATCCTTGGGAGAGACTTCCTTCACTTGTTTTGTTTCCCCTTTGGGGGGATTCCTCTGGCCCTGGTGGGAATTCTGATTCGTTCATTTCCCACCCTTCCTCTTTGGGAACAGACCTCGTTGCCCAGCAGACTTGTCTCGTCTCGCCCATTTCTCGCCTCGTCTAGAAGATTTGTCATGACTAGATCTCGTCTAGAAGACACGTCTCACACAGATGTCGTCTCGCACAGATCTCGTCTTGAAGACTTGTCTCCCCCAGATCTCATCTAGAAGACTTGTCTCCCCCAGATCTCGTTTAGAAGACTTCTTGTCCAGCAGACTCATCTCTCCCAGCAAGACTTGTCATGGTCAGTTGACTTGTCGTGCCCAGCAGACTCGTCACGCTCAGTTGACTCGTCCTGTTTAGCGGACGCGCCTCGCCCAGTCCTGCATCTACACTGTCAGCCATCTCACTTGCCTCTTGGACCTTGTTGTTTCACACAAGTACAATGTTTTCAGTTCCTGGTGCTTTCGTTTTCTTCTTTGAGCATCATAGAGCCCACATATACGATTGGCAGTCATCTTCATCGACTCTCCAATACTCTTCAGTGTTCCCGAACGTTCGTCCCTCACGTTACGTTTTCTTCGCACCACAACCACTACTAGTACTACTACTTCTACTACTAGTGAGCTGACGTGCCGTGTGCCTCGGACAAAGTCACCTCTTCCACGCACTACCTCTTCCCTTGCGTCACTTTTTAGCACTGTATATGGTTACCTTGCTAGCTGACATATTTATTGATAAGATCTTTGTTAGTTGTGCATGTGCTCTGTGGTTGACTTTCTTGTGTTCTCTCCCTTGAAAGAGGAACACCTCTGGCACCTACACATCCTGCTCGACTGCCTACAACAGAACGTCCTTGTAATTCGTATGACAAATGAACCTTTGGCGGCAACAAAATATCGCTCTTAGGGCACAGCGTCACTCCTGAAGGAGTCCCTCCCCCACTTATATGCCGCCTCCAGGCAGTTAGAATACAGTTCTATACAGCGGTTGCCGCAACAGAAGTCTTCCGACCACTCTCCTCTGTCGCCTTTCTCCTGTGATTCGGAACGAATCTTGTGAATATAATTCTTTGCTTCTTTTCTCTCCACAAGTTCGGATCTCTGTCAATGTTTTTGGGCCGATTCCTTGGATCTTCTCCTCGGCCCTTCACACCTGCATCAGGTGACATAACCCCTTGGGGTTATATCTTTTTTTCATTCCCTCTGGTCTAAGGGATTGAATTCAGCTCATGCTTACGCTACAGCTGTTGCAACTTGGATACAAGGATTCCTCTCCTCTTACTGTCTGTCTCCATCAGCCTACGCTCCTTTGGAACTAGTACAAGCAACATCAGCCCTCCAGCCGCGGGATTCTCCACCTAAGAGGCGTATACGACCAACCCTTATCGTAACCTCGGTCTTGTTTGCCAACCCTCTGACAATGATACTCTCCCTCAGCCTGAGTTCACCCATTTGCCGATGTACTTTTCTAGGGACAACTTTCTCGTTCTTGAGTTAGGTTTGTCCTGTAGTGGTTGATCAACTCCTATGTGTCAGGAGTACTCTCCTCTTTTTAACTACGACAGAGAATCCACAGTTTAGCTACAAGAGCATGCGCATCTTCTCATTGGGCCGCCATCACTTGTCCCCCAAGAAGTTCTGCCTGCAATAAAAAGTGACGAAACATCACAGGTATGTGTGTTTGTAATCTGGGTGACCGGCTACCCCACCTACCTCCCGCCACTAACTAGCGCTAGGGTAGTTCCATCTCGCTTAAAAGTCTTACGGCTAGTCTTCCAGCGTTGCCAAAAGATAATCTCTATAAATAGCTACAGCTTTGTAACGTTAGGAAGTATACAAATTTCTTCAGAATTTGTCATGTCTAGCAAAAATATGACTTAAAAAAAAAAACTCATTTGATTTGAGATCTTCATCAGGTCTAAATATGGTAGTAATCCCAGATCTTAATTTCAATTATCAAGTGGGGAGATGGAATTTCAAAAGTTCTTATTTTTGAGATAAATTTCTCTCGTGACACAAAACCGAAAGTCAAGAGGCCAAAATCTTAAGTAGTTTGGAGATGACACAAGTGATCTTATAACTGGTATGAATGCCAAAGTCCTGTGCTTAATAAACGGCATTGGCCTGCCGGCTCCTTTAAAAGTTTATAGAAATTACAGTACTGTACTGTATTTTATTTATTTACCGGTATTTAATTGATTTGGAATTCATTTCATGTACAAATAACTATTTTTATGATAATTTAGCCAAATAGCTGGCTAGTCGTAACCAGATCAGCTGATAAAAAAAAGCAAGAAATGCTAGGGGTCTTTGCAGCATTCCTGCAGCCTCTAGGTTGAACTTGGTATATCCTTCTGCTTTATCTCTGTTCCCCTTTCCTTTCTTCCTCCTTGCTGCCCAACCTCTTCTAACTAACTTTATAGTACAACTGCTGTGTTTTCCCCTGTTGTACTTTGGTACTGAATGGACTCACAGTCCCCATCTTCAGGATATACAGCCCAAATTCATAAATCCAATCCAGTCCAGTCCTCTGTCAGAATTCATGTGCTATGCATTAAACTTTAACTTTTAAACATAAGACTTACCCGGTAGTTATATATATAGCTTACATCCCTGACGTAAGCTATATATATAACTACCGGGTAAGTATGTTTAAAAATTTATTTTATAATGAAAATACCATACTTATGATACAGCCTCAGATTTGTAATTCAATTTTACTTTCAGGTGATGGAAAGCTTACAACTTGCTCCTGGGCATTCTTTCCTTAACTTGGGATCAGGCACAGGATACCTTTCAACCATGGCTGGATTAATCATAGGTACGTTATATCAGTTTATTTCTTTTTACATCACATAACATTCTCTTATATTACTCATGTCTTAATATTAATTCAGGTTAGATTTTTAAAGGCTCATTTGTTCATACACGAATACAATCCTTCTTCATACATATGGGTATGCTCTATTGCTGTTTTGCTACTACCAAAATTAAAATAGTTTTGTGGATAGGGCAGTATTGAATCGTTGCCCTCTGTTCCTACTAGCGCTAGGTAGGTGCGTAGGAGCCTGCTGCTCATTAACCACTTTACTCTTGGTTGGTATGACGATCAGATGTCAGTTAGTCAGATGTCAGTTCGTCAGATGTCCATGCTGTGCTTTTGTGTTTTTTCTTTCAGTTATTTGTGATCAGTTTTACAATATGTATGAGAAGCTGCATTACCTATGAAGGTTGCCTACCTATTCTGTATGTCCTGGATGTTAAGGTAAGAGATGTTCTATAACTTCCCCTTGTGATATTTGTAGAGAAGTTTAGTAGCCGTCTTAAAAATAAGGCAAAAAAGGTTCTTTTCTCCTCTGCTTCTTCCTCCAAAGAGGGTAAGAATCAGAAACCTCTTACGAGTCCTAAATTTTCCCTGTCCGACTCTTCGTTGTCGGGATTCCCAGACGGTCTGATGACAAAGGATAGTGGCTATTTGTTCAAACAGGAATTCCTAAATGAGTTATCTCTGATTTTGCTTTCGGTAATCTTCAACAAAGATTGTTTGTTTGATTCCTTTATAATTATCGTATGATTACAGTATCTTTTATCTCCCTGCAACTGCAGGGCTTTTGTTCAGATGCAAATGGATGCTGAATTTCTTTTCAGGGCCTAGCACTGAGCCTTATGGCCCAAATCAATTCATTCAATCCAATCCTACATAAACAAATTTCTTCAAGACTTTCTTCCTAGTCATTTGGCAATACTTCTGCCCATATTGCCTTTAATTTATTTCAAATACATATAACATTTCAATTTCAACTTTTATTGAATTAGGTGCTTTGTCATCTTAATCTTAATTTTACCTTCTGCCTTATTTACTTACATAAATTGTGTATTTATCACTACAGTGAACCCTCGTTTATCGCGGTAGATAGGTTCCAGACCCGGCCGCGATAGGTGAAAATCCGCGAAGTAGTGACACCATATTTACCTATTTATTTAACATGTATATTCAGACTTTTAAAATCTTCCCTTGTACGTAGTACTGTTAACAAACTACCCTTTAATGTACAGAACACTTAATGCATGTACTACAGTACCCTAAACTAAAACAGGCACAAATATTAAAGGCGATTTTATATCATGCGTTTCCTTAACACGCCAAAAAGCACGATAAAAAATGGCAACCAATGTTTTGTTTACGTTTATCTCTGATCATAATGAAGAAACAAACGCATTTACACATCTGTGTATAGGTTAGTTTTTGCATCGATTATATTGATTATTCAGTACAGTATGTTGATTTTGTTATTACCAATGTTTTACTTAATTTTTCTTAGGACTTCCAAATGAAATGTTTTTCTTTATGACGCCGCCTGAAACGACGGCGTAATAAAGTACGCTCAGTAAACAAACGAAGGCATTTAACGCGCATGATGAAAGTGATAAATAATGATATTACAGTAGAAGCTTTCAGAAAATATGTTATTACAAATATTATTTACCGCATCTATATAAAATAATACATACGTAGCAAAGCAGGAAAACAATTTACGAGAGAGAGAGTGAGAGAGAGAGAGAGAGAGAGAGAGAGAGAGAGAGAGAGAGAGAGAGATGTTTTACGTACATAAATGTAAATTTTAAACAAAAAAAATAGCCCCATTTCATATAAAATAGGTTATTACAAATATTTTACTTTATCATATTACAGTAGTCTGTATAATACTGTAAAGGTCAGTACAGTATGTTGTTGTTATAGTCGTGGCGATGAAATTCTCACGAAACAAAAACACGGCATTCAATTACAACAGCTGATTCATTCTCTCTCTCTCTCTCTCTCTCTCTCTCTCTCTCTCTCTCTCTCTCTCTCTCTCTCTCTCTCTCTCTCTCTTCGTGTTATACAATACTTACATATAGATGAAGAAACTAAAATTAGTTTTCTTAGTGTCAATTAAATACGAAATGAAAAAATTATGCCGAGTTTACATCCATTTTAATCGTTGCTAAAAATACGGCATCCGATTTCATCAGCGAACCACTATTTTTTGGGAAACATCATTTTATTCTAGAAAATTGCTACTCTTTAAATAGTTAATTGCACATTAAGAAAGCATGTACTTTTGTTTTTAAATTTCGGGTGTGTTTTAAAAATCGAGTATTGTTGACTTCTTTTTGTTTTACTTTTGGCTGTGATTAGATCAGCTGACGTCTAGCTGCCGCTCATTTCTTAACTTATTCAAACCATCTACAGTATACAGTTGATATTACATAAGCACAAATGTGTTATAACCTATAAAAATTTTTTGTTTATTACATTTAAAACAACAAACACACACACACACACTCTCTCTCTCTCTCTCTCTCTCTCTCTCTCTCTCTCTCTCTCTCTCTCTCTCTCTCTCTCTCGGCTACTTTTCACTACCTCCCATTCCTAACCTCTCTCTATAACAAATGATATCTTTGTTGCTCCTCAAAGTTTCATTTATATTGAAAATCAATCATGATTCAATTTTCCTTACTTTCTCCTATCTCGCACCATCGGTCACATCGCGGTATTTTCGAAATTTCCGGAAAATCCGCGATATATGTACAGTATATACATGCGTTATGAAAAAAATCCGCGAAGTGGTGAATCCGCGATGGTCGAACCGCAAAGTAGCGAGGGTTCACTGGAGTCCCTTCACCCTCCCCACCTATCCCAATTTCTCCTTTTCACTTTGTGTTTTAAAGATGCTTATGGTAATCTTATTCTTTATTTTATGACATCATCTTTATGAAGGAAATTTCTCTTAATATCTTTGATGACACCTTACTGACCACCTAAATCTTGTTTTTTTAAATATTTAACTTAGCCGGTGAATATATATGTAGCTTACGTCTCCGACGGTCGACAGATTCCAAAAACTCGCGAGCGATCGCCATGATGGTTGCGGGGTGTGAACAACAGCGCCGACTATCGGCCAGATACCGCATATATTTCCCCAGGAATTCAGTTCTTCTGTGTCAATGGTGATGACAGCATTGGTTCCGCTCGCGCTTAACCTCAAAGTTTCTACTGATTGGTGAAGTACTTGTTCATGGTTTTATTGCTTTCGCTATGTTGGTTTATCTTCGATAAAACTCTTGAATTACTTTTTTGTTTATTGTTGCTGAACTTGGCTTTATTTTTGGACTTTCTTTGAAATTTTCACAATGGCTGACCCTTCTCCTGTCTATCGTAAATGTTCGAAAGACTGTAATAAACGTCTTCCTAAAGCTTCCATCGATCCTCATTCTATTTGTATTAATTGTCGGGGTAAACCTTGTCAATTAGGGGATCGATGTGAGGAATGTATTGTTTTGTCTGAATTCGAGTGGTTGGAGTATGATAAATATACTCGGAAACTCGAAAGAGATAGGGTTAGAAGAAGCTCTTCTAGATCTCAAGAATTTTCCTCTTCCCATGCCCCTGAACCTATTCCTCCTCCTGCAATGGTAGTTTCAGAACCCCCTATTGGCACTAATGAACCTTCTATGAGAGATATGTTAATGGCTATTCAAGCGTTGGGTGAGAAGGTCGAATCGCTGGCCTCGGACAGGAATCAACTTATGTCCGACGTAAAGATTTTGAAGGGTCAAAGTGATAAAGTGATAAGTACAACAAATGTGTTTAGTGTTTTGCCGGAGGATTTGTCTGTTCGTGCTTGTCACTTGACTAGTCCAAGAACTCTTTCAGGCTCCCCTACCCCTGGGAGAAGGAATGTCGTAGGACCTAAGGGAGCGAGAGCCTTTAACCAACAAACAGACGTTCCCTCAAAGGTATCAGACGTTGCTCTTCAAGCACGTCCTTACCATAAGACAGGAGAGACGAAGTTCTCCTCGTCCTCCGATGACTCGTTTCTTGAAAAGTCTTGGTGTAAGGCTTCGAGACTGTTGAAGCATAAGTTAGTCCCTTCAGGACAGGTCCAACGTCCTGGCTGTAGTCATTGGGACAGCCCCGACCATATTCCTTCATCGGAGGATAACTCTCCTATTAAGCGCAAACGTGACGTTGAGTTTGAGAGTCCCGTTCATTGCGATGACGTGCATGCACAGACGTTACCGACTTCACGATCTGTTTCGAGCGCTGTTGACCCTAAGTTAAGCGTCTTGCAAGATATGCAGTTAAAACTTTCCTCCTTAATGGAAGTTTACGATCATGTTCCCGTGCGTAAGGATCCTTTACTTGCGGTTCGTCACGGTACTGGCAAACGTGATTCAGGTCTTCAACCTCCTAAGCGAGATTTGTCTTGTCGCTCTGACGTTATCCCTAATGTCAGCTTTGCGGTCAAACGTGATTCAGAGCGTATTTCCCGTCAGTCATGTCAGTCCCGAGACTTTGAACTTCAGTTTCCGCAGTCATGACGTGACGTTGAGCTGCAGTCGCCGCAGTCTCGTTTTGGCATAGAACAACAGTCGCCTCTGTCCCTACGTGACGATGAACGTCAGTCACGTCAAGCTCATCGTGTGATAGAACATCAGTCTTCGCAGTCTCGACGTGATGTCGTCCCCTCGACTTTAACTGCGGCTCATTTTCAAGTTGATGTAGCCTGTCAGGCTTTACCGTCTCGTCATTCTGACTTTTCTCCGTCTCACAAGACTTTACCTTTGTCAGACGATGTGCCTTCTGAAGAAGAAGTTGATGATCCCCTTTCAGCTAATATTCCTTTGGGGATCCAGTCAGAAGAGGAGGAGCCTAGGGTTGTCCAAGAATCCCTTGACTTTAAAAAGATTATGAATATCTTTAGGGATGTTTTTCCTGATCATTTTGTAACTGCTGCTCCACGTTCGCTGCCGTCTGAATTTACTCAAGGCATGGCTTCTTCGACTTCTTCGTTTACGAAGTTGGTTCTCTCTCGCTCTTTTAAGAGAGCCATGCGATTGCTGGGAGACTGGTTGGAAACCAGAAGTAGTTTAGGAAAGTCTTCCTTTGCCTTTCCCCCTTTTAAATTGGCCTCTCGCGCGAGCGTCTGGTATGACACAGGAGAAGTTCTCGGCTTGGGAGTTCCTGCCTCTGCCCAGGGAGACTTCTCAAGCCTAGTAGACTCTTCTCGTCGTCTAGCCATGAGACGCTTGAAGATTTTCTGGTCATCCTCAGAACTGGATCATCTCCTTAAAGGAGTTTTTCGTGCGTTCAAGGTTTTTAATTTTTTGGATTGGTCCCTGGGAGCCTTAAGTAAGAAGGTTTCTCCATTGGACAATGATGTTCCTATTCAAATAATGTCATGCATGGACAAGGCCATAAGGGATGGCTCCAATGAACTGGCGGCTACATTCACAGCAGGAGTTCTTAAGAAAAGAGATTCCTTGTGTTCTTTTCTTTCTGTAGGGGTTACTCCTTGTCAGAAGTCAGAACTTATTAAAGATATCGCGTCATCTCTTGCTCTAAAGGACACGCACGATTTGGTGGCCAAGACTGCGCGCAAGGTTTTACCTGCTTCTTATGCCTCCAAACCCAAGTTTGACACGCCAGCTGCAAGATTTATTCCTCCATTTCGTGGCAGAGCCCCCAGCAGGGGAAAATCTCGTCCGGATAACAAACGAGGTAAGAAAAGAGGATCCAGATCCTCACGTGGCAAAGTCTGACTGCCCACGACCTCAGACAGCGGTAGGGGCCAGATTGACGAACTTCTGGCAGGCCTGGGAGAAGAGGGGTGCAGACCGGGAGTCAGTTATGTTACTGAAGGAGGGTTACAAAATACCCTTTGTACAGAGACCTCCGCTTGTAAATTTTCCGATAGACCTCTCTCCCAGGTATCGAGAGGAGACAAAGAGACAGGCTTTGCGACATCAAGTATCTCTGTTGTTGGAAAAGGGGGTGAAAGTCTCGGACCTTCAATCCCCAGGCTTTTACAACTGTTTCTTCCTGGTTCCGAAGAACACGGGAGGTTGGAGGCCAGTGCTAGATGTAAGTTCTCTCAATGTGTTTGTTGTAAAAACAAAATTCACAATGGAGACTACCAAATCTGTTTTAGCAGCTGTGAGAGAAGGCGACTGGATGGTCTCTCTCGACCTGCAGGATGCATACTTCCACATTCCGATTCACCCAAACTCTCAACATTACCTGAGGTTTGTGTACAGGAAGGTAGTGTATCAGTTCCGAGCACTGTGCTTCAGCCTCAGCCCTGCTCCTCTTATTTTTACAAGGCTCATGCAAAATGTAGCAAGTTTTCTACATTTGTCAGGGATCAGAGCCTCCCTTTATTTGGACGACTGGTTACTTAGGGCGTCATCCCTTCATCGCTGTCTGGAGGACCTCAAATGGACGTTGGACCTAACCAAAGAGTTAGGTCTCCTAGTGAACGTAGAAAAGTCGCAACTGACTCCATCCCAGACAATTCTTTATTTGGGGATGGAGATACAGAGTCGAGTTTTTCGGGCTTTTCCGTCTCCCAGAAGAATGGAGCAAGCTCTGCTCAAAGTCCATCACTTGCAAGAGAAAAGCAGTTGCTCTGTGAGAGTTTGGATGAGCCTCGTGGGAACTTTTTCATCGCTGGAGCAGTTTATCTCTCTGGGGAGACTCAACCTTCGCCCTCTCCAGTTTCACTTAAACCACCATTGGAACAAGGAGAAGACCTTAGAGACGATCTCTATTCCGATCTCAGACTCAGACAGGACATGTCTAGCTTGGTGGGACAGCAACATCAGACTTCGAGAAGGTCTTTCTCTTGCGGTCAAGAACCCAAACCATGTGTTGTTTTTAGACGCATCGGATTTGGGTTGGGGAGCGACACTGGACAATCTGGAATGCTCGGGTCTTTGGTCCACAGACCAAAAGAGTCTTCACATAAACTGCAAAGAACTTTTGGCAGTCCATCTTGCTTTAAGGAGTTTCGAGAGTCTTGTTCGGAATAAAGTGGTGGAGGTGAAGGCAGACAATACCACGGCCTTGGCATACATCTCAAAACGAGGCACTCACTCCCACTCCCTTTTCATCACCGCAAGGGACCTTCTCACTTGGTCAAAAGCTCGAAACATCTCTTCTGACGAGATTCGTGCAAGGAGAGATGAATGTCTTAGCGGACTGCCTCAGCACAAGAGGACAAGTTATCTCCACGGTGTGGACGTTGCACAAGGATGTGTGCGAGAAACTATGGGTGACATGGGGTCGTCCCACCATAGATCTCTTGCGACTTCTCTGGCAAAGAGGCTCCCGACTTACTGCTCTCCAGTTCCAGATCCAGAGGCGGCCCACATAGACGCTTTCCTGCTGGACTGGTCTCACCTAGACATCTATGCCTTCCCACCGTTCAAGATCCTAAACAGGGTTATTCAGAAGTTCTCCTCTCACGAAGGGACCAGGTTGACGTTGGTTGCTCCCCTCTGGCCTTCGAGAGAATGGTTCACAGAGGTACTTCTACGGCTGGTAGACATCCCAAGAAGTTTACCGTTACGGATGGATCTCCTGCGTCAGCCTCATGTAAAAAGGTTTCATCAAAGCCTCCCCGCGCTTCGTCTAACTGCCTTCAGACTATCGAAAGACACTCTAAGAGCTCGAGGGTTTTCGAAGGAGGCAGCTAGAGCGATCGCGAGGTCTAGAAGATCCTCTACCATCAGGATCTATCAATCTAAATGGGAGGTATTTAGAGACTGGTGCAAGTCCTCCTCTATTTCCTCTTCCAGTACCACTTTAGCGCAGATTGCAGACTTTCTACTTTATCTGAGAAATGGTCGCTCTCTTTCTGCATCTACCTTAAAAGGCTACAGAAGCATGTTAGCTTCAGTTTTTAGGCATAGAAATTTGGATCTGTCTAATAACAAAGATCTTCAAGACCTTCTCAAAGTCTTTCGAGACTTCCAAGGAGCGTCATATTTCTACTCCTGCTTGGAACTTGGACGTGGTCCTTCAGTTCCTTATGTCAGACAGGTTTGAACCGTTGAATTCAGCCTCACTTAAGGATCTTATGCTCAAAACTTTTTTAGTGAGCTTGGCTTCTGCAAAAAGAGTTAGTGAGATACATGCTTTCAGCAAGAATATCGGCTTCTCCGCTAATAAAGCAGTATGCTCGCTTCAGCTTGGTTTTTTAGCCAAAAATGAACTACCATCTCGTCCATGGCCTAAATCGTTTGATCTTCCCAGTCTATCTAAAATTGTTGGGAATGAAGTTGAAAGAGTTCTGTGCCTAGTTAGAGCTCTAAAATTTTATTTAGATAGAACCAAACCGCTGCGGGGTAATTCAGAGGCTTTATGGTGTTCGGTTAAAAAGCCCTCTTTACCTATGTCGAAGAATGCGTTATTTTATTTTATTAGACTTTTGATTAGAGAGGCTCACTCTCATTTAAGTGAGAATGATCTAAATTTGCTTAAAGTTAAGACTCGTGAAGTTAGAGCGGTAGCAACTTCAGTAGCGTTCAAACAAAATAGATCACTTAGAAGCATTATGGACGCAACCTTTTGGAGGAGCAAATCTGTGTTCGCTTCATATTATTTGAAAGATGTCCAGACTCTTTATGAGGACTGCTACACGTTAGGACCATTCGTAGCAGCGAGTGCAGTAGTGGGTGAAAGTTCTACCACTGCATTCCCTTAATCCCAATATCCTTTTATCTTCTCTTGAAATTTTTAATCTTATTTTGGGTTGTATGTGGAGACTAAGAAGTCTTCCGCAATCTTTTGATTTGGCGGGTGGTCAAAATATTGTTTCTTGAGAGCGCCCAGATTAAGGGTGTTGATGAGGTCCTGTTGTAGGGGTGTTTACCCTGATTATAACAGCTCCTGGAAGTCTTTCAGCATCCTGAGTGGATCGCTGGGCTTTGTGAGGATAGCGGACTAATGAGGCAGAGTAATCATCAGAGTCAGCTTCCTTATCAGGTACCTATACTTAAGTTTGTTTTTTGAATAATTGTCAAAAACTCTTGAGCGTATATTCCTTTAATATTTTAATACTGGTCTCTACCCTCCACCATGGGTGTGAATCAGCCACTTATATATTCACCGGCTAAGTTAAATATTTAAAAATGATATTTTCAATTTAAAATAAATTTTTGAATATACTTATCCGGTGAATATATATAATTAAAGGCCCCCCTTCCTCCTCGATAGAGACCCTACGGACTGAGAAGAACTGAATTCCTGGGGAAATATATGCGGTATCTGGCCGATAGTCGGCGCTGTTGTTCACATCCCGCTCGCGAGTTTTTGGAATCTGTCGACTGTCGGAGACGTAAGCTACATATATATTCACCGGGTAAGTATATTCAAAAATTTATTTTAAATTGAAAATTTCATGTTCCGACACAGACAAACCTTCGCTATTCATAATAAGGTATTACTTTCGGCGCAGCTGAAAAACGAGCCATGATAATTTTAGTGAGGGATAACTACCCCATCCGCTAGTTAGCGGGTGGGGGGTGGGGTAGACTGGCTACCCCGCTCACTCACACCTCTCGGCTGAGTAACCACTTTACTTTTTGGCTCGGTAGAGGACGGACATGCTGCCCTTCTCTCCCGCAAAGATTGGCCTTGATGTTTTTCGTTTATTTTTATTTTTGGTTTTCTTGTGTGTTTTCATTTATCTTGCATATCTTTGAGTGTATATATGTATAAATGGAAATATACGTTGTTAGATAGTGTAACTTCAGTGCTTTAACATCGTATCCAACTGCCTCCGCCGTAAGGTTGTTGTCATTCGTCAGTGTTGAGGGTGTGTTTGTTTCATTACAGAATTAAAGTTTATAACAGTTCAGCTCCCTTTCGAGGAATTATCTTACAAGGAAGGTGACTTATTCCCCATATAGTGTATTTTGTGCAACGGAGCATGAATTGTAATTGAAACAACTTCCTTTTTTTTCACAGGTAACAGCGACGTAGAGCACATGTGGTAGCTCGTGAGCTGCTCTCATTACCAGGTAGCAATTGCTGTCAACCTTCAACTTGATGTTCCTCCTTCGAGGGGAACTTCTTTCTTTCTCTCACGAGAGAGAGAGAGAGAGAGAGAGAGAGAGAGAGAGAGAGAGAGAGAGAGAGAGAGAGAGAGAGAGAGAGTGTGATTTTTGTTTACGCCTATGCTTTTTTCCCATAGATCTGGGATAAAGCTTTACTTGGGCTATGTCCTCTTGCGGGAGGACTTCTCTCTCGTTCGCGAGAGATTTTTTACGCCTACGCTTTTTTTCCATAGAGCTGGGAGAAAGCTTGCCTTAGGCGATGTCCTCCTTTGGGAGGACTTCACTCTCGTTCGCGAGAGAGATTATTAAGCCTACGCTTTTTTCCCATAGAGGTTTCGCCAGCACCGATCCTTTCGTTTTCGAACGAACCACCGTCATCTTTTCTCCACCTTCCCACTTCGAGTGGTTTGGTTAGCAGATGGAAATGAGTGGGGAATGAAAAATTCTTTACATTGCAGTTCATTTCCCCTGGCAGGCCTTGTCTGATTTAGACGGTAGTTTTCTCACTATCGAGAAAGCGTTCGATGGCAACCCCTTTAGGTAAGCGGTCGATGGCAATTATGTTTGGCCTTCTTGAAGCAAACCCCCACATACGAGACTTCACCCTTTTTCGGGAGACTCGTTCCTGAGAAGTTTTTTACAAAACTTCAATGGGTGTTAAAACTTCATGAAGGCCATAAGCCTTCCCGGAGAAGGCACTCTAGCCAAGACAAAACCGTGAGGTTATTGTCATAAACTCTATTCTACCGTTTGATGAAGGCAGCCTCCCCCGTCATTGTACCGTGGGTATAACGACTTGCCTTTTTACACGATAGTCTTCCGAGACTTTTTATTCTATCCTTATAGGGTTATTGTTTCGAACAATTACTCCCGAAGGAACATTGTTAGCTAACGTTAAGAACGATAGCAACAGCGTGTGCATCTTTTCATTACGTTACGAACATTTGAAACCCCGCCCACGGGTAAACAGACATCTGTTTCTGTGTAATGAACCCTGGCTAGCCCCTCACATAAAGAGGAGGGGTAAACCAAAGGGGAAATGATCGCCTCTATAACTGTATATTTTGTTTGAGAACATATTCGCTCTCATTCAAGAAAATATTACAGTTAGTCAACGATCAAAATTCTTTCGGCAATAATGTTGCGATTCGTCGCGAATACATTATTCCCGCAACTGGATTCGTTGCAAACGTTTCCTGGAGGCAGAGAATACGCATGCGCTAGCGCAATTGGACAAGTACAGGTATTGCTCGACTTACGAACGAGATAGGGACCGAGAGATGAGTCGTAAGTCGAGTTCGCCGTATGTCGAACTAGAAAAGTGAAGTTTCCGTAGATTTATTTTGATACGTTATGATTCGGCAATCATCTGGATCATATTTTGTCAGTATTTTCTTACTGTCTATCATTATTCCATTTTCTTGTTTCATTGGATATCATATGCTCTATAAATGCATTATTGTATTCTATTCATCAATTTTGGAAGCATTTACAATCGAGTACTGAAAATTTTGTTTACCTTTGGTTATGATCAGCTGATCTGAAAGTGCCGCTACCTACCGTATCAAAATATGGCGTACATACGTATGGCATATTTTTTTTTTATCATTTCTTAACTTATTAGAAATATTTTCATGATGAATATTACATCAACGCCAATATGTTACAGGAAATCAGTTTCCATAAAGTTCGTCTAATCATTAGGTATAATGCGAAATCGTTGTAGCTCTTTCTGTGTGAGTGTGTGTGTGAGCTCGCAATCGCATACGGGTAGTTCATTTTTAAAGCTTCATACAGTATTGTAGTTCAATATTAAGCCTTTATATTTCATTAGACATTACTGTGTTTAATTGTGGTTTATTAAAGAACGTTTATATTTTATTTTTCAAATTCTTGAGCAAATCAATAATCAACAAATACTTTTAATTTACTTTCGGTTGGTATCAGCTGATCTCAAAGTCACGCTGCCGTATTACTATTATGAGCACATATATATAGTGCGAATAACACTGATTTATATAATTTTCTTGACATTCGAAATTTCTTCATAATGCATATTAGTTCATCAGCGCCAATATGTTATAGTTTATCACATTTTCAATACAGTTCGTTTATAGACCTTATTATTAGTTATAAAAGGAATACGCTCTCTCTCTCTCTCTCTATCTCTCTCTCTCTCTCTCTCTCTCTCTCTCTCTCTCTCTCTCTCTCTCTCTCTCTCTCTCTGTATTTTGTTTTTAATTCAGTTGTATCTTCATATTTTTTTTTTTTAATTATTAAAAAACTCTATATATCATTATTCGATGTTTCGATCATGGGAATAGTAACGCATCGGAAGGAAATCACTTGATTTGCCTCTCGCCTTCCGCCAGAAATATGACGTCATCAGACTTTTTTTCTTAAATTTACGGTAAGTTGTTCTAATCTTATAACTAATGATACAGACCACTAAAACACTTGATATCGTTACTGGGTGTTTCGATGATGGGAATGCTGTAATAAGATTACTCAGTAACAATGAAAGGAAATCATTCGGTTTGTCAGCGCGCTTCCGCCAGATACATGACGTCACAAGCCACGTGACATACAGAATGACTTTCAAAATATGTAAATTCATTTTCTTTGTTTCTCGCAAGAAATGAAAAGAAAATACTAACTTAACAAACAAAAGTATTTTATTTTTATAATGTAAAAGGAAATATATTATTTTCAAGAAAATATTTGCCTAATAGTATATTTTCTTAAGATAAACATCGATCCATTATCAGAGATTAAAAAAGTAGCGTACAGTCAAATTTACGCTACGTAGTACTCATGACAACCGATACAGACCCTCAAAATACTTTGTATCGTTATTTAATATTTCGATAATGGAAATACTAATATTAATCGTTAGCCTATTGGAAGGAAATCACTGTATTGCCCGGAAGCTTTCCGCCGGTGATGTGACGTCACCAGACATAATATGAACTCGACAGATATTAAAACTTTTCTTAATGTATTTTAACTGAAAATAAATACTGAATATTAACAATAAAAGAAAATAATAATTTACCAAGATAAATCAGTTTATATGTATACAAGAAAATAGATTATTTTCAAGGAAATATTCGTCCTATTTCCGATAAACTTGTGACGTCATCACCGTGAAAAAATGGTCGTAAAGTCGAATAGTCGTATGTCGCATAGGTCATAAGTCGAGCAATACCTGTACATATATGCGTGCAAGCGATCTTTCTGCCAATAAGGGCTATATACATCTTCCAATTAGAACTCCGTTCTATTAAGTTGTATATTTATATCCCTTACTGAAACCAGGTTATTCAGTACATTACTTGGCTACTTTCCTGTAACCAGACATACAACATTTACATTCTGCCTCCTTATAGGCATTTTTTCCTTTCCCCCGATCAGAAGTCTTAGTCTCCTACAAAGGCTTTGGCTGGAAACTTCACATAAGCATATCTGTTCCCTAGTAGGGAACATCTAATATAAATGCTAGTTTACCGATCGGAAACGGAGAAGTACGAACGTTTTTTTTGTCCTTAGAACGGGAAACCTCCGTTATGAACGTTTCCAACGTTCTCCAACTGAGTTCCGGACACGACTTTTAAGTTGAACTACGCATGTATGCTTGTCATGCGCACAGTTCGGTGTTACTACTCCGTAGTAGACCTATGCTCTTTACCCACCCAACAATCAATTGAAGATACGTCTCAATCCCCTCTTGGGTTTGGTTGGATGCGTTCGGTGATTACTGTACAGTTTCTTGTCCGAAAAGCGAGCTCTATGGAGATTCGCTATTATAACATAAGCTGTACTGATTAACTGGTTTACCGTTTGGTATCGGTCTTATTTGGCCAACCACACTGAATGAGTGGCAGTTGGAGGGAGAACAGGCTGTTCCCCTTCGTTGCAAGAATATGCAATTAGTTACACGTCTCGACATCATCTCGAGGTGTGTTTATTGCTATGCACTCCCCCCCCCTCACCGCTGGACAATCCGTGGATGATGGGTGGCAGACGAGAGCTTCTGCAAAGAGGCCTGTCTTCTCGTCTTCCCTCTGAACCTGATGCTCTCTATAATGCATCAAAAGAGAGAGGGGGGTCATATGCCATACCATTCCATCCTTGTCTGTTGGCCCGATTCAGAAAGGTATTAGCATTCACCTCTCTTAGAGAACCATCTAGCAGTACAAAGCTTCAGATGGACAGAGGACAACTAGTTGCCCCCATCTGCTCGCGTCATTCCTGGTATAGGAATGTGCTTGCAAAACCACCCAGATAGTGGGCTCCTAATGTCTTGGAATCATCTTTTATCCAACAAAGTCTTAACTTTGTGGGGTCCCCGACTGTGGTTATGCTCGCAGCGGCCCTGATCTTCAGGCTCCCACTCGACCGTTCCCCAGGCTCTCAAACAAAATGTATTCCAAGATCGATGGGGCGGCCTAGAGGTGTACCTTGTTTTTTCCCCCCCGTTCGGTCTGGTGAAAAAGTCCTCAGCCAAGTCAGGATAAGCAGGATCTTATCAACGACTCCAATAGCTTCGCTATGGCAACCCACAGAATGGTTCCCGGACCTTCTACAGCTCCTGACGGAGTTCTGAGGGATCCTCCTCCACGGCACGATCTTCCAAGCAGCCACATGCTAACGGTTTCCTAAGCTGTAGCTTTGCTTCGACTTCTCGCCTGGGACGATCCTACACCACCACCCTCAGAGAGGCCTTTCGCAACAGGTTACAGAAAAGATGTCTAGGCACCTCAGACACTTTTCAGCGTCTGTCTTCCAGGCGAAGTGTTCGGTCCTTTGTGACTGATGTCGCGGAAGGGGATTCTCTCCCATCGGTGCCTTTACTTATGCAAGTTTGGGATAACTTGTCCCCCGTCGGATCTCAACCTCCTCCTGGGAACGTGGTTCGGGTCCTTCAGTCTCTGAAGACCCCTCTCTACGAACCTTAGGCCCAGCAGCAGATCGCTTCCTTACACGGAAGACGCCTTTTCTACTCGCTTGGGCTTTTGACCAAGAGAGTTAGTGTGTTGTATGATCCAACCTCTGATGTCTCCTACCCTAGAAGACGGGGAGAAGTAATCCTCAGCGGCGTCCCTGAGTGGATTGCCAAGATTCAAATCCGAGTGTGCTGTACCCTAGGTGCAGCCCATTTCGAATAAAGAGTCTTTGTTCGGTAACCGGAAACCCATCAACTAGGGTTTTACCCAGTGAGGAGTCTGTAGGGTTACCTTAAAAGAACGATACCAGCTCGCCCCCGTGTGTTGGCACTGTTGACCAGCACGGGGAAGGTCAAGAGGAGGACCTCAATGTTTTCCTTCCCCTCTGGGATCAGAAGGCAATTGAGGTTACTCTTAATCTATTCTAGACTCTCCTCCATCCTAAGACTCAGAGCTCGTAACGTCACTGGTGTTGCTACGTCCCTGGCGTTCAAGAAACTGCTCTGTGGTGCAGATACTTTAAGTGGGCATGTGGAAGCGTCAATCGACCTTCACGACCCACTACCTGCAAAGACATAACCCACAAGAACATGGAGATCTTTTCCATTGGTCGTGTGGTGGTCGCACAACAAATGGTCTAAACACCTCAGGCTCCTTGATGGACAAGTAGCAAAGGGTTGAGGCTACCCAGATTAGTCTGGGGTGAATGAGTAAGAATGCTTGGCTCCTTTCTTCCTTTCACCTTCTCCCCTCTGAGGAAAACAGCTCCGCAAGCCTCAGCATAGCTGACCTCGCCTCGCTGCAGGTAAGACCCTTTTCCTTGTGCCTCCTAAGTTTAGAAGAATACTTTGTTACGTCCCCAATACCTTTTAGAGGGAGGGTATTGGGTAAGTCTTTAAGATCATTAGGTTCTGTACTCGAGTTCCTATGTTAAAGACAAGCCACACTGTTAGTTCCACTCACACACAAGCTTCTGCAGGCCGCTATCAGTGCATTACCTCATATCGGCACTTGATTTTAGCGAGGGTAGGGTCCCTTCTACTTTCGATCACAGATCAAAATAAGAGAGGACCCCGGGTCATGACCAAGGCCAGTTGGTGAGGACTTCCTCCCTCCTAAGAGTAAGTCACCTATTATAAATAGCGAAGGTTTGTATCTGTGTCGGAACAAATAACAAATTTGGAAATAATTTGTATTTTTCCTAACATACAAACCTGAGCTATTTATACAGATTGGCCCGCTACCCTGTCCCCCGAGAACTCCTGCCATAGAGCAAAGTGGTTACTCAGCCGAGAGGTGTGAGTGAGCGGGTTAGCCAGTCTACCCCACCCCCCACCCGCTAACTAGCGGATGGGGTAGTTATCCCTCACTAAAATTATCATGGCTCGTCTTTCATCTGCGCCAAAAGTAATACCCTATTATAAATAGCTCCAGGTTTATATGTTAGGGAAAATACAAATTATTTCCAAATTCGTTATTTTTCCATTTGCCATGAGTTTATTATATTAGTATTATTTTTCTTTCCCTTTCTTCCCAGCTTATATTTAACTTATGTGTTGCTTTTCCAATAGCTATGCCAACCATCATTGTAGTTTCCTTTTTTGTCTATTGTTTCTCAGGTGATAGTGGAAAATTTTCATGTATTAAGAGGCCATATTTTTTATTACTTTATAGGTATGTATGGGTAGAAAGAATTTTTGTTCCTACATGTATACAAAACCTCGTCCTTATATAGGAGTATGGTTCAAAGTTGGCTGGAACTCAGCTGTTAAAATTCTAACGAGGTGTGTGTATAGTTACTGGCTTGTGGCGAGGCTGCCGGGGAGTACAAACATGCTCTCGATGTCCATTCTTGTGTTTAACTGTCTTTTCAGAGGGAGTTTTTTTTTTTCCTCTTTTTTTTTTAATGGAGAGACCACGAGTGGACATGTAGTCTTACTTTGAAGTTCTTGGATGAAAGTCTATCACATTCATGAGTATGATTCATGTGGATCCCCATCCTGTGTGCCCCTTGCAAGGATCATGACTGTTCTTCCTTCCTCCCCTTGTAATCAGTATAGAAATTGGCCATCAGTGCAGTGGTTGGAGTACAGGAAGAAAAGGAAGAGGAAGTCAAAATGGGATCACTCACAGTCCAATTCATCCTTGAAATCAAGGAAGTTTGTTGGCCCTCTTCTTTCTCCTTCAGGTAATCTAACTTCTGACCATTCCGTCTCCCTCCTCTAGGTTGATGATGATGATTGTGACATTACTCTTGGGCAACCTACGAGAGAAGCTGAGGTAGAGGCTTCCGTAGTAGTCTGTGATTTTTTGCTATTCTCTTAGTGAGCCGTCTGAAATTCCAGAGAACGCAAGGGAAATGGCCTGAAGGATTCTCTTACCTTCCTAGGCCTGTAGGGCATCCCTGCAATACACAAATTGCTACAAACCCTTGGGGGTACCAGGCTGGAATCTCCCCCATCTGCCACAAACCCAGAACTCTGCTGTCAAGGACAACATGTTTGAGTCTTTCTCCATCTCTTCCCTTCAAAATATCATAGTCTGGATTACTTGCTTCTTTGTCATAATGAAGGTGCTTACTTGCTACTTTAAGAGAACCTAACCTTTCAGACTGCAGGTCCAAAATTTCTTTACTGTATTAGTGCAGGTAGGATTAGAAAGCTTTAAAGGAACACCTTTTCCTTCTGGCTTTGTGAAACTATCAAGAAGGCATATCCCCAAGCAGCAGAAAATCCTGATGATTCAATTTCAGTATGAGCCCATGAAGTTGAAAGAATTGGCTTGATGCTAGCTTTTAAGAAGAACTTGTCAGTAGCACAAGTATTGTAGGCTGGAGTCTGAGAATGCTCAGCAACCTTTACAACCCACTATCTGTGCAAGTATACCCAGTCTTTGGACATTTTTCACTAGACCTTATGCTAGGTGCTTAGCAGGTTGTGTAGCGTACCTAGCTCCTAATGGGACAAGAAGCATGTCGTCTAAGATAACGGTCGCAACGTTGGATTATGATAACAGGTAGTGTGTCTAACCCTGCTTTCCTCTCTTGCTTCTCCTTTCTTTGGGTTCAGCATTCATCCTGTTATTTTGCTAGATCAGACTTTAGATGCAGGTAACTTCTTCAGTGAGCACTCTTCCATCCTGATTTAATGATATAGAAATATCTCCACGATCCTTCTTACAAGGATGGTTTGTATATAGAACCCATTACTTTATATTGGTCCTACATTGACTACTGTCAATGTAGGACCAATATAATATCCTTACAACAGTGATTCCCAACCTGGGGTCTGCAAAGGTAACCCAAGAGGTCCATGTACAAAGTTGAACGACTTGCACACCCATCAATATAATTTCATTTGATTTGTTTCTCTCTCTCCTGTGGAATTAATTCAGTTAGCTGAAAATGTACAGTATCCACTAAAATGATTTTGAAATTAAGTAGTAAGGAAGCATAATTCAATATATATAACAGAGTAATATGTAAATACAATTTAGAAAGTAGGAACTCATACTAGGGAAGCCAAGAATTGTGAATTGTAATGCAAGTTTCTGGTTCTTCTAAAATAGAGAATAAGTTTGCTTTGGATAAAGCAAAAATTCCTAGTCTGTCGTGCTTATAGAACACACAGGGACATTCAAATTCTTAGCTTCTCACATTGATAACATTTGAGGCATACCAAGGATAATTGGGTTGGGATGAAACAAACTACAGTATGATTAACTTTTTTTTTTTTAATCCCTGCCAAATAGTCATACAGTATATTGTTTCACTTACATAACAAATTCAGGTTGTTTAACATACAAAACACAGGTGAAACTAAGAATTTTTTTTTTATTAAGATGTGTAAATAATGTTTAATGTGTTTATTCAAGAAGATATTTTATTAAAAAGTATTTAATGGGGTAATTTTTATATTTTGATATTTATAGGTCCGTATGGAATAAATCATGGTGTAGAACTTCATGCTGACGTTCTTGCTTATGGACTTGATCGATTGGAGGATTTGAAAAAGACAGCAGCATTGGATGCATTTTCCTTTTGTACTCCACAATTTGTGCAAGGTAGGAATACTTTATTGATTGGGATAAAGGAGTTGGTAGATTTTGGTGGTAGATATAGTAATAAGGCATATGGAATGTTTGTATAGCTACTTATTTTATTGGCCTTCATTTTTGAAAGGTAGAATGTTTTGTTGAATTAATGTTTAATTTTTATTCATCAATTTTATTTTTTATCCTTCATGCATTAAAAGTAATCCATTATAATTTTAATAACAGAAGTCCCTTCAGGGAACTTGTGACCTAAAGGTTTTGATCAATAAAAGGATAAGTACACTTGTAATTTTTGGCACTGAGCATGATGTACTATTTGAATGTGAAATCCTTGTCATAAAATTGATGAGGAAATTATTCTCCCAGAAATGGGCCCATTATACAGTGCAGTTTAGAAATTGTTCCCACTCTTTTTCTAAGAGGATTGTTACTTTAGTACTCAAAATGACCCCATGGCCATATATGTTAAGGTAATTAGCCTTAGCTCTTGAATCATGCGTTTAGTCTCCTGTGTCTGGTCTTTACAGACTACTATTTATCCTTAGATTTTGCATTTTGTACTTAAACAGGCTGTTAAAGTAAGAAAATTTGTCAAAAGAAAGAGTATCCGATGCAGTTTTATTTTCAGTTGCCATAAAAGTTTCCAGTATCTTCTGCAAGTACAACTTTCCATTCACTATGTAGCTTAGTTATATAATGAAAAAAATGTACTCTTCTAAGCCATTTTTATCAACTAGCCTTTATTTTAGCTGTTCTATTGCCTTTGATTTTCCCATTTTATCTCTTTGTTAACATGTTTTCTCCTCAATATTCTATGGTTATAAGTGTGAAAGGATTTCAGTGTAATATTTAGAAATCTGTAGCTCTCTCTTTAGTTATTAACTTCAAGTTTCTTGGCTTCAACATACTCCATAAAACAGACTTTGTTGAAACATTACTGTTGAAAATGACATAATCTAAAGTAATGAAGGCTTGTTTGAAATTTGAAAATCGTGGGCAGAGTGGAACACTACCGATGTTTCAGTAAGCATCCACGATCTTGTGGGTGGTGCTAGTGGCGTAGTCAATGTCACATTGCCATTGTGAATAGTTGTGTTTCAAGGCTGGTTTTGGCGTCAATGACCTTCGATGACAGGCTGCCAGAAAACTAAGTCAATCAATCAATCAGTCAAGGCTGCTTCTTTATGACTTGATATATCATTCATCATGGTTCCTAAAGGTGTAGAAAAGTTTAAGAGTTAATTTAAGTGTTGTGCAAAAGATTAATCTTATCAAGTAGTTGGAAAGTGGATGGTCTATAGTTTGTGTTTGCGATGAGTTTAGTGTGAATCATTTTGTGTTGTATCTTCACCTTTTTGCTATTTTCACTTTGGTATCAAGTAGACATTCTTTGAGAATTGTGGATGAATAAAAAGAAATTAATGTATCAAGTTATTTTATTTTTTATTTTTTTTAATGGAAAGTAAAGCAATTGCTACATATGTAATATTAATATTCCGGCATTCTTAAAGCTTCAGTGATGTCAATGTCAAAAATGTTATTGTAATTAGATAATTTAAATACATTTCCTAATATCATTGCCAGATTAAAGGAGGTTCCAGGTTATCCATTGCTAGATTATTGATGGATCTGTAATGAAAAAGTGACTAGGAATAGAATTTCAAATAATTTTTTTTTTTTTTTTGAAGGCAAATAATGTGACAAATACTTAATTAAAACTTTTATTAACGACATAGATAGACTAAACATGTAATTTTCTTCATACTCTAGTGCAGTAATTCTCAACCACTGCCACGATATTATTTCAAGCGAGCCACAAAACACTGTTGTGTCAAACCGGGAAATACGAAAAACGGGTATAGATTTCGGTAAGCATTTTTTTTTACCAAGAAAAGCAGGAAAAATTCTGTGAATATCCTCGTTGCAAATAGTTTGTCCAATCTGGATTACTCAGTGGAAATATTGTCAATTAAAAAATATAAACAGTAGCATGTAAGGTAGAAACTAAGTTATTCTCATTTCAACTGATCAATTGGTTAACCTATTTGGAAAAATAAAACAAGCTCACATAATTTGAATGTGTTATCTTTGATGCATATTAATTGGATTAAAAAGATTAACCCTATAGAGGTCTCCCATCTGACACTGCTCAATAGAATCGTTGATCATTATTTTTCTTCATTTAACACAGAAAAGTATGATTGGATTTGAAATCCCTTCATAAATGTTGTTTCTAATACTGGACTATAGTTGTGTGAAGAAAAAGAACTGGCCACCAATTATAGTGATTGAGATATTAAGATAAAACCTTTGACAGTAATTATAAGAAGAATTGTTTGGTACTGTACTCTCAATGTTGTCAGGTGTATGAAGACGGAAAAGAGTGTGGAAAGAATAGGCCAGACTATTCTTTGTATGCGTAGACAAAGTAAATATGAGCCATCACCAGAGAGAGGGATCCAATGTAGTACTGTCGGACCAGTCAAAAGTCCCAATAACTCTGTAGCAGTAGTATCTCAACGGGTGGCTGGTGCAACCTTCTACCTACAGAAGGCCTATATAAGATACTGTAAGCTAAGGAAACATCTGGCAATACCATGATGTAGAAAGTAATATCCCTGTGGGACAAAAAATAACTATCACAATTAAGTAACATTATTACTCTATGAATAATCTACATTGCTCTAGAAAAGGAACTCCCTTTTTTCTATGATGGAAATTAAAAAAAAGAATTGTACTGTGT
Organism: Palaemon carinicauda; assembly: GCF_036898095.1. Classification (NCBI taxonomy): domain Eukaryota; kingdom Metazoa; phylum Arthropoda; class Malacostraca; order Decapoda; family Palaemonidae; genus Palaemon; species Palaemon carinicauda. Next base: position 53,120,648 of record NC_090761.1, on the reverse strand, counting down.
TGTTGCTACACTCTGAAGTTCCCAGTTGTCTCCTTAACTTGCAGTTAATTGTATGTTTACTGATTACCTACCAAACTGTACCAAAGAGCTTCACTCGAGGCTAAATCTGTGTCAGGATTAGAAAGGTGTAAGTAATTTGTTCTTTTACTTTGTTTTTATATCCAATATGATTTAGTTACTCATTTGAATTTAATTTTATCATTGCCCACTTTCAGGACAAAAAAAAAAATGGATGAATCATGGGTAAAAGGCTGAAGTGTAACATAATTTAGCATAATTAAGGATGAATTTTTATGCCACTGACTGAAACGTATTATAAGCTTGAGTTGTAGCAGCATTATTACAAAGAGTACTTAAGAGAAATCACAATAATTTCATTATTCTATTTTCAATACTATGAAAATGTGTATAATGTATACAAATTGTTAAAAACATATTTCAACAGGTAACTGTCTATGCTTACCACCTGACATCCGTATGTATGACCGTGTATACTGTGGAGCTTCCTGTCCAGAGACACATGAAAATTACATGAAAGGCCTCATTAAAGTAAGTGCAGCATTTGAAACTGTCATTTACATTTAAGTTTAGTATTATGAACTATGTTCTCTGTCTCATAGTAAAATAGAGGGGCATGCCAAGTAGGCTTATTTTGCTTTTAAACCCACGGCGTACTTGTATTTCAATGTATTTTCTTCAAAATCTAATGGATTTGTTCTCGAGTCATTACCCCACATATCCACAAAGTTTTGTAGAAATTGGTTCAGTAGTTTGTACATATTATTTATAAAAGAAAAATAACAAAATATTTGCCATATACTTAAACATTGTAATTATTTTCAAAGTACTGCTGTGTACTTGAACTTTGATGTACACTATCCAAAATGTTACAAAGCCACCATTTGGTTAAAATCAGTATAGTAATTTTTGTGTAAAGTTGCTCACAAATAAACGATGGGTGGTGAATATATACACATTGGTTAAGGCAAATATTGTATATGGTATATTTATATAACGAAGTAGATAATTTAACAGCATTATTTCCATTTTTTATGAATTCCATTATCTCAAAAATAGGATTTATACAGAAACCTCTTGTGAAGGATAAAAATACTTTGGTAGTGTTGCTTGAAATAGGTTTGAGTATTTCTACTGTGCAAAGGTTTTTATTTATATTTTAATGATGAATTATATTCATTTCTGTGAACCTCCTCTGATTTTCATATTGCTCTTTCTCCAGAAGGTTTGATTAATTAACATTTACCTGTAGATTTTTTTAGTTTAAAATAATCCCGTTTTCTTTCCCTTCAATAAATATAGGAAGATACTTTCATATAGCATAAGATATCCTATGAAACAAGAAGATGAAATAATGATATACAGTAAGAAAAATTTATTAAATATGACTAAGCATATTTCTGAATCTACAGAACTTCCCTTTTTTTAAGTTAGACCTAACGTCCAGATTAAGTTACGACATGTCTCTAGGTCCCCATATGTTGTTAGTCGACAACTACCTGTAAGTGTTTATTGCTTTCTAAGTTGTCTTTCCTGCTGACTTTTAATGTCAATTTAACTAAACTTCTCGAGGAGCAATATGAACATCAGGGTAGTATAGAAATAAGAAATTTTATTAAAATTCTGTTTTTCAGTAAAATAAATAATTTAGAAAAGGTAATACCAGAATTTAGACATCTGGGGGCTCAGTAAGTGAAGTATTATTATTATTATTGTTATTATTATTATTATTATTATTATTATTATTATTATTATTATTAGCTAGTTGGAAAAGAAAGATGCTATAAGCCCAAGGGCTCCAACAGGGGAAAATTGCGCATTGAGGAAAGGAAATAAAGAAATAAATAAACTATATAAAAATTAATGAACAATTAAAATATTTCAAAAACATTAACAACATTACGTACATACATATACCAAGGCCCTTCCCCCAATTTTGGGGGGTAGCCGACATCAACAAAGAAACAAAAACGGGACCTCTACTCTCTACGTTCCTCCCAGCCTAACAAGGGACTCAACCGAGTTCAGCTGGTACTGCTAGGGTGTCACAGCCCACCCTCCCACATTATCCACCACAGATGAAGCTTCATAATGCTGAATCCCCTACTGCTGCTACCTCCGCGGTCATCTAAGGCATCGGAGGCAGCAGCAGGGCCTACCGGAACTGCGTCACAATCGCTCGCCATTCATTCCTATTTCTAGCACGCTCTCTTGCCTCGCTCACATCTATCCTCCTATCACCCAGAGCTTCCTTCACTCCATCCATCCACCCAAACCTTGGCCTTCCTCTTGTACTTCTCCCATCAACTCTTGCATTCATCACCTTCTTTAGCAGAGAGCCATTTTCCATTCTCTCAACATGGCCAAACCACCTCAACACATTCATATCCACTCTAGCTGCTAACTCATTTCTTACACCCGTTCTCACCCTCACCACTTCGTTCCTAACCCTATCTACTCGAGAAACACCAGCCATACTCCTTAGACACTTCATCTCAAACACATTCAATTTCTGTCTCTCCATCACTTTCATTCCCCACAACTCCGATCCATACATCACAGTTAGTACAATCACTTTCTCATATAGAACTCTCTTTACATTCCTGCCCAACCCTCTAATTTTTACTACTCCCTTAACTGCCCCCAACACTTTGCAACCTTCATTCACTCTCTGACGTACATCTGCTTCCACTCCACCATTTGCTGCAAGTTTCAAATTTTGAAGTTCTACTGATTCAACTACCCGATTAGGAAGATCATCAACAACTTGGTCACAGCTGGAATAAAACTAGAGTTCTGTGTAGTATTGAGTCTCATGATGGAGAACGCCTGACTATTAGAATTAACTGCATGCTTAGTATTACAAACATGGTGGAACTGTCCGGGAAGATCTTAATGTAAAGGATGGTCAAAATTATAAAAAAAATTATGCAACATGTATAATGAACTAATTGAACGACACTGCCAGAGATTAATATCTAGATTGGGAATAAGAAATTTAATAGACCGTAAGTTCCTGTCCAACAAATTAAGATGAGAATCAGCAGCTGAAGACCAGACATGAGAACAATACTCGAAACAAGGTAGAATGAAAGCATTAAAACGCTTCTTCAGAGCAGACTCATCACCAAAAATCTTTAAAGACAACAAGCCAATATTTTGTGCAATTGAGGAAGACAACAGACCTAATGTGTTTCTCAAAAGTAAATTTGCTGTTTAGAATCGCACCTAAAATTTTAAAAGTCATGCAAAGTTAAAGAAACATTATTAATGCTGAGATCCAGATGTTGAGGAGCCACGGTCCTTGACCTACTTACAATCATACTTTGAGTTTTGTTAGGATTCAACTTCATACCCCATAATTTGCACCATGCATTAATTTTAGCTAGTTCTCTATTAAGGGATTCAGCAACCCCAGATCTACATTCAGGAGATATAATTGATGCAGAGAGTAGCATCATCTACATATGCAACAAGCTTGTTTCCTAAGCCAAACCTTATGTCATATGTTTATAGTATGAAAAGTAATTGGCCAAGAACACTACCCTGAGGAACACCAGATATCACATTCCTATACTCACTATGGTGCCCATCAACAACAACTCTTTGCAATCTATTCAATAATGATGGTAAGAGACGACCCACCCACTCCCAACTGTTTGAGTTTGAAACGAGGGCCTCATGATAAACACTGTCAAAGGCGGCACTAAAATCAAGGCCAATCTTACTAACTTCCTAACCACAATCAAGGGATTTCTATACAGCATTGGAGATTGTAACAAGGACATCACATGCTTCAAAGGCCTTCATGAAAACCAAATGGAAAACTAGGGAACAGATGATAACCTTCAGTAAACCTATTAAGATGTTCTGCCTAAAGAGGTTAAAATTTTTTTTAGATGTGGGAGTTATGGAAATTGGGCGGTAATCAGTTGGACTTGAGGTACCAAAAACACATTTACATAGTGGAGTAACATTACCAGTTCTACAACAAGTGCTAAAAGCTCCTCCTCTTGCTGTCTTGCGCAAAATAACAAATAACTTTGGAGCTAAGAAATCTGCAGTCTTTATAAAAAACAAAGGAAAAATACCATTTGGGTCTAAACCTCCATAAGCATCAAGGTCCATCAAGAGAGCTATAATTTTACGAGATTGAAAAGCTAAACTAGTTAATTTAGCCTCGGGAAAACAGGAATGAGGAAGTTTGAGTTTCTCATTACTCTGTTTACTGTCAAACACATCAGCCAAAAGGGTTGCCTTTTGCTTTGGACAGTGAGTGACAGAGCCATCTGGTGTAAGTAAAGGAGGAACTGTTGCATCTACACCAAAAAGTGCAGATTTAAGGGTAGTCCACCATTTATGTACCAGAAAGGGTTTCTTTCATGGTTAAATTGTATTCCTTTTCTGTGGGCAAAAGCTCTAAGCTGAGTATAGTTATTTGAGGTCAAATCTGATCTGATCTACCCTTCCAAAGATGATATTCCTCCTGCTTTTCCAAATAAGCATGTCTACAATCATCATTGAACCATGGTTTGTCCTTCACTCTGTACCTTAACACACAAAAACGGATATGCCTATCAATTATTTTGACTAGATTCTCATTCAAAGGGACAACAGGATAAACACTACTATACAATTGTGACCAATTCAAGCACAAAAGATCATGCAAAATCCCAATCAAGTCTTCTTGAAATTTCATGTTAATCTTACTTGAGTATGATACATCAGGGACAGGCTGCTCAGTCCTCACTACTAATTAAGGCATGATCAATGTCCCAACTGGAGAACCAACCTTACTTGTTATAACACCATGGGAGTCAGTGTATACGAGGTCGAAGCACTTACCAGACCTGTGAGTAGCTTCACTTATGATTTGCTCACAGCCTGATTCAGATGCAAAGTCTAAAGCCATGGCGATCGGTGGGGGAAACAGAATTTAACCACTCCTCATGGTGAGCATTGGAATCACCAACAAAGACAAAAGAGGCCTTTCTATCATCATCTTGTATCTTAGCCATAATGGTGAGATGACAATCAAAGATAGAATCATCCTTGTCTGGATTCCAGTAGATCGAACATAAATAGAATTTGTTATGCCTGCCACAAACTTTTATTACCTGAATCTCATGACATCCACATTCATAGCAGGACTTATGAGAAGCAGGGTATTCAGTCCTAATATACACCGCCATTCCCCTGGCCCTAGGGATGGCATCGTATTTCAACATTATTGGGTTCTTAAAGCCAGTTATAAGGAGCTCAGAGGAGTGCCTCATATTAGAAACCAAAGTTTCTGAGCACAAAAGAATATGATACTGACTAGACACAACTGTGTTATCTTGAATATTTTCTTGAAGACCATGAATATTGCAATACAGTTGAAAACATTGACGAAATCTAGGATGTACTGGTCCCTGATTTTGCTCTATGTCTCCAGAGAGCATAAGAATTAATGGTAATAAGAAAGATATATCATTTAAAAACCAAATTAACAAGAAGGAAAACAAAAATAATATATACAGAAATATAAATGAGTGATTGATCAAACCCATAGACTACAGAAAAAAGTTGGAAAAACTGGTCAACATGGAGGAGCCGATACACCATGCAAGGCTAAATACCCTCCAGGATAGCCACTTCAACTGAAGGGAGGACTGTAAGGAGGGTTTTGAAAGGAAAGAGAATCAGATGAGGAAAAGACAACCTCTTGATAAACCACCAGGCATCCATGGCCTTTCTATTTAGCCTGGACAAGAGGAAGAAAAAATAAGACAGAATAATGTGCCCGAGTGTACCCTCAAGCAAGAGAACTCTAACCCAAGACAGTGAAAGACCATGGAACAGAGGCTATGGCACTACCCAAGATCAAGAACAATGGTTTGATTTTGGAGTGTTCTCTTGGAAGAGCTGCTTACCATAGGTAGTCTCTTCTACCCTTAGCAAGAGGAAAGTAGCCACTGCACAATTACTGTACATTACAGTAATTAGCCCCTTGAGCAAAGAACTGTTTGGTAATTTCAGTGTTGTCGGATAGAATAGGATTATATGCTAAACTAGCTGTAATTTTACAGATTAGAACATATCTGGATTTGGGACATTGAAATAACGTTTAAATAATAGTGCATGTTTTAAATTAATCACTTTCATTTCTATTGGAAATTAGTAGTTACAACTACATAATCCCCTCGAAGTACAAGACGGGGACGACTACAATGGGAAGCTAGAGTGATCGTATCACAAAACTAGTGAATTACTGAGATGCATCATAACAGACCCACCTTATCTTAGTTAGGCATATTACCCTTAACTTATTCTAAAGTTTTTGATCATCTGGCAAGATGTCTAAATAGGTTTGCTGAAGGTAATCATGTTCCCTAGTTTGCAATTTGGCTTTTGTAAAAAGTCCTTGGAGCATGTGATGCACTTCTTACAATCTCCAATGCTGTACAGAAATCCCATCCATTGATTGTGGTCAGGAAGTTCTTGATGATTGGCCTTGATTTTAATCACGAGGCCTTTGTTTGTTCTCCAGGGCACTGTTCTTGGCCCATTAATTTTCATACTACTGTATATACACATGACATGTGGTTTGGACTAGGAAACAAGCTCATTGCATATGCACATGATGCTCCTCTCTTTGCTTTAATTCCATCTTCTGAATGTAGATCAGGGGTTGCTGAATCCCTTACGAGAGATCTAGCTAAAATTAATGCATCATGCATATTATGGGGCATGAAGTTGAATCTTAACAAAACTCAAGTATGCTTGTAAGTAGGTCGAGGAAAGTGGCTCTGCAACATCCGGATCTCAGTATAAGTAATTTTTCCTGAACGCTGTATATCTCTTAAAATATATTGACAGAAAATTTACTTTGAAGAAATCCATTAGGTCTTCTCTTCTTCAATTTCACAAAAAAAAATTGGCTTACGGAGAAAATCTTGTCAGATGCTCGGTGGTAATGTATCCTGAAGAAGTGTTTTAATTCTTTCATTCCACCCCGTTTCGATTTATTGTTCTCCTGTCTGTTCTTCAGCTGCGGATTCTCATCTTTATTTATGGGACAGGAAATTACGGTATATTAAATTTCGTATTCCTGATCTAGATATCAATCTCTGGCACAGTCATTCAATTTGTTATGCATGTTGCATAAGATTTTTCATAATTCTGATCATCCTTTACATTCAGATCTTCCGAGACAGTACCATCTTTTTTGTAACACTAGGTTTGCAGTTAATTCTAATAGTCATGCCTTCTCCATGAAGCTCAATACTACACAGTATTCTGGAAGTTTTATTCTAGCTATGTCCGAGTTGTGGAAAGAATTTCCTAGTCGGGCAGTTGAATCAGTAGAACTTCAAAAGTTCAAACTTGCAGAAAATGTTTTTATGTCAAACTGTCTGACTTAAGTCTATGTTTATATCTTATACAGTATATGAAAGATCTGTTTTATGTTATTCTTAAAATGTTTGATTTCAATTGTTCATTACTTCTCATATATTTTATTTATTTCCTTATTTCCTTTCCTGACTAGGCTATTTTACCTCTTGGAGCCATTCGGCTTATAGCATCTTGCTTTTCCAACTATACTCTATTTTTTATAGCGGTGCATATTTGCACTGACTCACGGGGGTGCCCTTTTAGCTCGGAAAGGTTCCTGATACCTGATTGGTCGGAAGTATTTTTGTCCGAACACCTTCATTATTCTCAAATGATTACCAAGTAATGTGAATCGAAACTTATTTATTAACCTATATTTCTCCATCATATATATGTTTTGTCAATAAACAATATTAAAGAATAAATATATTATAAAGAATCGTCTTGGTAAGTCTAAATTTAATTAATAACACAATCCGCCGAAGTCAACGACAGCAGCTTGTTTTCGGATGCACGCTTTATAATTTTGTAATTTTTCACATATTTTAACACAAATTGGGAAAAATTACACTCTGCATAAGTTAAACATGTTATTATAAACACTCTTTGAATACCAGAATTTACCAAAAACTTGGAATTGATAAAACCCGATATTTGTGAAAACTTATGGGGAGGTAAAAGAACAGCCTGTAGCGGCCTGGCGGGAAAACGATCCCTTCTGGCTCGCAGACGCAGTTTTTTTTTTTTTTCTTTCGTGATATAGTTCGGCCTATTCCTTTCAGTTTAAATAATCTTGCATTGTCTCTCTTCGTATTATTTTGCTTAGTATTTTCCCACATTCCTGTTCCTCACCTAATATCTATCTATTTTCCCCGATATCCCTTCTTTCATATATGGGATATCCGCACTACGATTCCTTATTTCTTATCCTCTGTCGAAAGTGATGGCTTGAAGGGAAGCGCGTGCTAGTCTCGTTAAAATAGTGTAGAGGTGGAAATAAAAAAATACTATGCTTAATTTCAGGTTTACAGAATAGGTTATACTTGCTACACAGCATAAAATTTATGTTGTTGTTATTATTTACATACTTACTGACGTAAGGCACAAAACATAAGGAATCGTAGTGGGGATATCAAATAGGCCTATATGAAAGAAGGGATATCGGGGAAAATAGATAGATATTAGGTGAGGAACAGGAATGTGGGAAAATACTAAGCAAAATAATACGAAGAGAAACAATGTAAGACTATTTAAACTGAAAGGAATAGGCCGAACTATATTACGAAAGAATAAACAAACTGCGTCTACGAGTCAGAAGGGATCGTTTTTCCGCCAGGCCGCTACAGGCTGTTCTTTTACCTCCCCATAAGTTTTCACAAATATTGGGTTTTATTAATTCCATGTTTTTGGTAAGTTCTGGTATTCAAAGAAAGTTTATTATAACAGTTTAACTTAGGCTGAGTGTAATTTATCCCAATTTGTGTTAAAATATGTGAAAAATTACAAAATTACAAAGCGTGCATCCGAAAACAAGTTACTGTCGTTGACTTCGGCGGATTGTGTTATTAAATTTAGACTTACCAAGACGATTCTTTATAATATATTTATTCTTTAATATTGTTTATTGACAAAACATATATCTGATGGAGAAATATAGGTTAATAAATAAGTTTCGATTCACATTACTAGGTAATCATTCGAGAGCAATGAAGGTGTTCGGACAAAAATACTTCCGACCAATCAGGTATCAGGAACCTTTCCGAGCTAAAAGGGCACCCCTGTGAGTTAGTGCAAATATGCACCGCTATAAAAAATAGACTATAGTGTTGTAGCTTAGCTAGTAATAATAATAATAATAATTAGAGGCTGCAAAGGTTACATGGGGTTGGTGATTCTCCTTGTGGGAATTGCTTTTCAAACATTTTGCTACTGTGAAACTTTTAAGTAATATAGGAAAGTTCAACAGGTCATTGTCTTTACTTCAAGCTGGTATATAAAAGTAGCATCATTATATTTACAATAAAAGTTACTGATACTGATAGAGTAAGCGGAGCACACATCAGACACCTGTCGTCATTGTTAATGTGAGATAATTTTGTGGAATTATGCCTGAATTCCAAAATCATATTTGATTGGATAAACTTGAAACAAAAGAACCAATTGGTTTTCAGTATCATCCCCATTTCTATAATTCATTTCATTGCTAAGAAACAAAATATAATCAGGAGTCTTATTGTGTGACACCATTCAGATCTCATTGGTGTTAGAAAAAAAACCTGACTAATATTGTTACGTACATCGGAAATTATTTTGGGTGTCATTATTTTAAACAATGGTATTTATTAAAAGGATATAATCACTGATACATTTCATTTTTAAACAATTTTATTTATGAAAAGAAAATAATCAATAGCTGCCTCTGGTTTTGAAGTATAATATTACCAAACAAACAAAATTGAGATTAAAGGGACTAATTTTTGGAGGGAACTTCTGAACAGGCTCTTAATCTCTGGTGTCTCCCTCTTGTCATGCTAATAAGGAAGCTCCAGTGTCCATATCTGGAAAAAATGACATGCTGTATCTCACAGTATTTGTTTTCCCATTCCAAGATATTTTATTTCGTTTACAATTTTTAAAAATACTATTGAAAAGAAGCGTAAAATATCTTTGTTGGGCATTTTACGCAAAATTTTTTTTTTTTATTATTTATGTAGTTTTTTAGGTAATATTTTTAGACTATATAAAGTAAAATGGAAATGTAGCCACTGAAAAACAAAGAAATAACTTCACAGGATATACTGCAGTTAGTAAAATAAGATTCTCTGATTTTCAAGTTTGTTGAATAGCTTAAAAACTACATGCCAAATGTACAGTGATGTGATGTAGAGAAGGCCTGCATATATTATACTGTATATGATGTTAAACTGAATCAAATCCTTTTAGAAAAGTTGGGCAAACAAGTAAAAATTGACAAAGAGAACACAAGGAAAATAAAATTGATAGAAAATGGATGCTTATGGTTTCCTACACAAAGTCCCTATTAATTTATACCCCATAGGACATATGACAATGATATAACCTTACTGCAATTTTATTTGCATGTTGAATTTGCTTATTGTAATATTTAATGTTGAAGAATTGTATGTCAAAATATACCAAAGACAAAGAAAGGCATGTTAAAATAGTAATAAAACACTAAGAAAAATAAAAAGATTTAATTATTAGAAAACAATTGCTGGCAGTATAAGTAATGGAAATGTAGAGATAGTCTTGATATATCTCAAAATCTGAGCCTTGAGAGTATTTGTGTTTTTTTACTAGATCATTAAGATTAACGATATTCTTCCATGACAGGAGGGTGGTGTTTTAGTAATGCCTCTTAATGATCAGCTAGTAAAGATAACACGGACTGGGCCAACTACTTGGGAGACCATCTCACTATTGCCAGTATCTTTCTCATCACTTGTTATGCCTGATGCTTCCCATCCTCCTGCTAGCGTTCCTCTTCGTAAGTTATGTTCTCTTTGTTTTGCCTAAAGTAATCATAACTTGTGCTCTTGATATTTTTATTGTTTCATAAAATCGAGAAATGCAGCCATAATTTTTGACTACTTGTTAGAGAAGGTTTCCTCCCCCATCTTTTTTTATTATCATGATTAAAACATTGTTAAACTAGACCACCAAGTAAATTTATAATCCTAAAAAGCTCTTGTGATAGCATCAGCTTTCTATTTTGAACTGCTTTTCTGTACATTAGTGGCAAATTAAAAATACTTTATTTGAATTTTGTTGTATGTAATACTGGATTACTGTCTTTCAATCATCAAAAGAATTTCTCCTGAAGTTCTGGAGGATGACACTCCCTGATGCTGATGCATCAGAACAAAATCCCTATTTACTCATGTTCCTGTTGATACCATTATGCAAATCATCCATTATTTAATGGTGACGACGTCACACTTCTGTCGGGAATAGTAGATTAAATAGGGCAAATATTTCCTTAAAAATAATAATGAAATAATTTCTCTTGGTAAGTTAGTATTTTCTTGTATTGATAATACAGTGACCCCTCGCTACTTTGCAGTTCAACTATCACGAATCCACACAGACTTTCTAATATATTTATATGTGAAAAATATGTAGCAAACTTTCTGGAAAGTGGTGGAAAAATTGCGATATATGAACACCCCAAATTTTTCATTAAATCCATTAAAATACTAATGATAAATATTATTTCATAAAAAAAGAACCATCTAGGATGTAATGTCCATATAATACCTTGTGTCCCTTTGTTGTAAAAACATAAAGCATACCATCACAGTAACGTAGTGCATTGTAAGACTGGCTGTGATTGGTGCATGGGAGGGAGACAACGAATCACAGCTTCTCGTTTTGTAGTTGCGCCTGTGATTGGTGCATGGAAAGGAGACAATGAATTACAGCTTCCCGTTTTGTAATCTTGGTGCGTTGTCCGATGCGCAGATCCCGATCCCGCACATCTCCCTCTCTATCTCGCGGCTACTTCAATTCAAGCTTTCTTGCCAAGCGGTTTATTTAACGGTGTGCTATTGTTAATTTTTCATGGTTTCTTCGTGTTCAACTTTGCTTCAATTTTTACCCCTTGCAATGGCTCCCAAATATACAGCTTCTTCCAAGGCTAGTATCGAGCCTCAATGCAAACGAAAAATGATGACGATCACTGAGAATGTAAAACTTCTGGATGTTCTGGAGGAAGGGAGAACGTTTGCGGCTGTGGCCAGCCAGTTTAGTGTGAACAGCTAATGAATCCACCGTTTGTCACATTAAGAAGGATGAAGCTAACATTTAACATTAGGAAGACAGCTGCTATCACCTATGATAAGTCGGCAAAGAGAGTGGTTACGGCTCGTAATAAACAATCATCCGTATGGAAGCTGCTTTGGCCTTATGGATGGCAGACGGCCGAAAGAACATAGCATTGGATAGGAACATTATCCAAAGGGTAGGAGCCCATTTGAGACTTTTACTACTAAGGAACCTGAGGAGACAACAGTGGAGATGGCGATCACCAAGAAGTGGAAGAACATGAAAACGACGTAGAAGATCCGCAACCAGGGATGACCAGTGATTCAACACTTAACAAAATGTAATTTTTCTGCTAGGTAATGGTGGTTTGCGAAGTTTCAGAAAGACTTTGGCCTAATAAGCATTTCCCTGCATGGCAAGGCTGCTTCTGCTAACATGATCGTGTTAGAAACATACGTCAATAAAACTTTCACGAAGATGATCTCCCAAGGTGAATATAATCCTGAACAAGTTTTTATTATGAAGAGGAAGCAAAGCCTCTGGCTCTATAGCATACAACGATTGTGTGACCCCCTTGATGTGTGGCAATGCTGTGGGATTTTTGTTAAAGCCAGGTCTTATTTCCAAGTCTAAGCCCAAGGGCTTTAAAAAACAAAAACAAGAATCTGCTACCCATTCATTGGATGCACAATCCAAAGACCTGGATGTCAAAGATGCTGACCTGACTGGTGCCACCAGTGTTTTATCCCACAAGTTGAGGTGTGCATATTAGTGAAGGACTTGCTATTCAAAGTCCTTCTCTTCATGGATAATGCTGGTGGCTGTACTACTGATCTGTCATATGAGGGGGTTCAGATTGATTTTGCCCAACATGACAGCACTTATTATTAGAGTACAAACGTGCTTTGATTAAGCATATGATATCCTATGAACCAAGAAAATGAAATAATGATATACAGAAGAAAATATTGATGAAATATGAATGAATATTGCAGTATCGTGACAGCATAATAAATCTACGTAAACTTCACATTTTAAATTCGATATATACATTTAAATCGAGTTACGAGCCCTTTCAGTTCTCACCTATTTTGCTACAACCCAGGATTTGGCATATCTTGGGATGCGGAAGAATTACACAGTCTGTCCTTTCAGGTGCAAAGGCTGTGACCTTTCCTCTTACCCTCAATTTGCCGGGAAGGTGGGGCCAAGAAGAAGCATTATCCCTGAGGAACAACCCAGTGTTGGGGGCACTAGCCCTTCCTCGTTGGAGGACTTGTAGGTGACAATGGAGAAGTGGAGGAAGGTGATTCATGACTCCTTTTATCTTGTGCAGTTACCTTTTAAGGGCCTAGGCCCTTCAAAGAAAACAACAATGAGAGCTTAAATTCCATCACGCCTTGAAAGTCGACAACTCCAGACCCTGATCTGCCCCTCCAGTCTCTTCCTCCTCCAAGAAAGGTGTAGACACTGCTCCACTTATTGTTCCCAAACTGACTTATCTAGGAAAGGTGGTATAGGAAGGAAGGTCAGTATGCCAAGTTGGCATTCCCCTCCTCAAGCAACATGGAAGTGGCATGGAGTAGAGATGGAAGGGGTAAATCTTTTGGGACAGATAACCACCTACCCCTCTCTCACCCTTGCCGCCCTCTCACTTGCACACCATTGGCATTCCAGAACCATCCTCTGAAACTACAGAAAGCTCTTCCCTTAGCAGATGTTGAAAGTAATGGAAGATAAGAACTTGCTCAAAGACGTCAGAGAATGTTCTTCGGGCTTTTACAGTTGACTCTTCCTGGTGGAGAAGTCAATTGGGGCTGGAGACTAGTCATTAAGCTTTCCCCATTAAACAAGTTAGTTCTCCAAACACCATTCACGATTTTGACAACAAGCACTGTGTGGTTAGCTTATCAGAAATGAAAAAGTCACTCTTTCCATAGACCTGATGGATGCATACTTTTAGATATCCATCCATCGTTCCTACAGAAATTAGCCTACATCCACTTCATCCTTTGCTGAAGTAGCATACTAGTTCAAAGTCCTGTGCTTAGGACTGAATACCTCTCTCCTCTCCTTCTGTCGATTCAAGAAGGATTCAGATCTTGAGGTATCTCAAAGATTGGCTGATCCTGGCCACTAAGACTCCAGGAGGCAGTTACTCCAGGAACGAGACAGACTTCTTTCCTCTCGCCACAATCTTGGGATTGTGATAAATTGGGAAAAATTTTTATCTCATGACAAAGCAGAGGATGAAGTAGCTGGGTGTACAGATAAACACTGCAATAGCGGGTGCCTCCCTGTTGGATTGTATCAGCAGTCTTTGGGGGAGACTGCACCCATTCCTGCTCAAGCAAGAACTTCCAGCTAAACAGTGGCAACATTTTTGGGGACGTCTTTTGCATTTGGAGAAGCTCCTCCTACAAAGACGTTAGTGTTCTCTCTCTCTGTGCATTAGTTATGGAGGCATTATCACTTACGCTTAAGCTGCATATAGGTTTATTACTATTATTATTAATTTTTTTTTAGCATCACTGCTCTGTAGCCAGCAATCTCCCTTACAATTGGGTTCAACTGGAACAAGAGGTGAGGTGATCTGGCCTGGTTGCTGTATGATGAAAACCTAACCAGGGAAGCCCCATGGGAGTCCCCTCCTTCAGAAATGCTGTTCATCACCTCATCCAAGGAGGGTGGAGTATACATCTGGGAAAGCAGAACAGTAAAAGGATATGGTCCACAGAAGAAAAGCACCTGCATATTAATATTTTGAAAATGTAAACAACAGTACTAGCACTGCAAGTTTTCCAACAGCTTTTGGTAGGGCAATTGGTAGCATTGTTGAGCAACACTATCTTCATGGCTTACACCAACAAATGATGGGCACTTTCTCAAGACTCAACGTGAGTTAGTAAAGCAGGTACACACTTGGGAAGTTCAATAGAGCTGTCAGTGAAGTTCATTCCAGGCAAGAGTAATGTTCTAGCAGACATACTCAGTCACCAGAGGTAGGTTTTATGGTTAGGGTGGTCTCTACATCACTGCATGGCGGAAAGGCTATTTTCTGTGGGGCTTACCATCGATCAATTTGTTCGCCACTCTGTTTAACAAGAAATTTTTGGTATTCTGCTCTCCACTTTCAGATACATCAGCAGTTTTTGAGGATACCTTTCAATACCCCGTGGGTAATTTTTCTCAAGAGTAATTGAAAGTTGGTAATGCAGGTACACAATGGGGCAGTCAACAACTTGGTAGAGGTGTTGGTGAGGTTCATTTTAGACGAGGAATGTTCTAGCAGATACGCTCAGTCACCAGAGGCCGGTTGTAGGGTCGGAGTGGTCCTTACATCTTTGTGGTGGAAGGGCTACTTTCACTGTGGGGCTCACCATCAATCTAATATGTTCACCACTCGGTTGAACAGTAAACTAACAGTATTCTATTCTTCAGTTCCAAATCCATTGGCAGTGTTCAAGGGTGTACGCCTTTTTGCCCTTCTACCACCTATTACTCAACATACAGTTGTCAACATTGGGTCTCAGGAAGTTCTGATCAGCTGATTTTCTAGTCTACCTTTGTCGAGAGAAGCTTCTCTCAAGTCTCTGCTGTTAAAGACTATCACTCGGCCTTTAGCCAGGCTTTCAGATGAAAGGGCTTAGACCTTTCCTCTTCGTGGGAATTGTCTGGGTTCAAGAGGAGCTTCAAACAGTCTTGCCCTCTCTCGCAATTCATGGCCTAGATTGGAATTTCATTCAAGTCTCTCAAGTGACGAGCCAGATGTGCATCAAATAGGGATCTGACCCTAAGCCTGTCTTCTTACTACTAACCTTAGCCTTGGCAAAGTCATTAGGCAAGCTGCATGGTATTTTTTTTATGTTGAAAGTCATTCTGAGAGATGAAAGCACCCAAATACCCAGAACCCCGCCGATCACTAATCTAGAATAGTGAGTATTTCCTCAATTTCCCCATCTCTCTCTCTCTCTCTATAAGAAGCAATTATTGTTGATCAGGATGACATGCTTCTCTGTCCTGTGAGGGTGCTACAATGCTACCCAAAGAGAACTCAGAGCTTCAAGACCAGAACACCAGAGACGACCCGGGGTCAGAGAGCATGCTTGCTCAGGTCTCGATCTCCAGTAAGTTTCTGGTCGCGTTGCGGATAACATCCCAACGCGCTCTCTCTTACCCAGTGCGACCCTTTGTGTCTCACGTGGTCCCTTTGTGCTCTTCCTTATCCTTTTCCCTCTGTGTCCTGTGTCTCGCTTACTAGTGCGTTATGGAGCATCCCAGTCGTTGCCCTGGGCCTATGGCTGATAAATCATGTGGCGCCTTCCTCTCTAAGTCTGAAGTTGACCCGCACTCCTTGTGTTCTTCGTGTAGGGGCAGTTTGTGTTCCCCTACAGCCACGTTTCCGGAGTCCGAGTCCTGGAACGAGGTGCAGTGGGTGCGCTACGGCATCAAGAAGAAGACCTCTAGATGTTCACTTAGGAAACCGAGCGTCTCTTCGCCTCTCGCTTCGCCCGGCATTTCTTCGGACAGAGTCTCTCTGCCGCCTTCCCCTACCCAGTGTCAAGGGCCGAGGTAAGTCTGTTGCGGGGAAGAGGCCTGTAGCCCTTCCCCAGAAGTCTGATTTACCTGAGGGAGGGACGGGAGGGTGTTCGGGGGGACGGAGCCCGGGTGAAAGCAGGGCCCGTCTCGTCGGATGATCCTATGTGGGGTAAAACTGCTGCAGCCTCTTCTCCCACCTCTTGGGCAGGTTTTTCAGGTGCGTCAGCAGCCGAGGGTGCCGCCGAGAAGGAGGACTCGCCGCCGTCAGAACCCCTTGCGTGGGCGCCTCTGAAGACGCTCTTCAGATCTCCCCTGAGGATGGAAGAGGAGTTTGAGACCTGGTTCCCCAGCGAGGAGCTCCCCCGCTCCCCTCCAGCGCCTTCAGCTACGTTCCCGTCCGTCTTCCTGGAGCCTTCGTCGCCGACCGAACACCATTTGAACCCACCAGCAACGAGGCGCGACCCAGGCCCTTCAGCGAGGTCCTACAGGTCTTCGGGCTCCTCGGTTGAGGCCTACTCCAACTCATCGGAAGACAGAGCCCTGAGGGACCATAGGAGATGGCGAGATAGGTCACGCAGGAGATGGTCTCGCTCATGTTCCCATTCCAGATCCCGCCCCGTGGGTTGGCGCTCTAGATCCCCCAGGAGGAAGGATAAGAGAAGTGACTCGCCGGAGGAAGAATGGGTGCGGGTCGCCATCCCCCTTACCCAACTCCTGGGGGCTTCAGCAGTCCTGAGCACCTTGGGATAGCTCCCTAGGTCCCGCTCACCAGTACGATTTGTCTCCAGCAGCAGGTTTGATCGACGGAGGGAGTCGTCTCTTCAGGCCCCAAGGGACAGGCATAAGTCCGCGAAGGTTCCGACTCCATCCGCCCAGCGGATGGAATTGCCCCTTCGGTCTGGCAGCCGCGTCCCGGCCTCAAAATCTACGACGAATCGTCCGGAACGAGAGAGACTCCTTCCCTCGATGGGCAAGCCCGCAGACCCCTGGTCTGCCGGAAGAGAAAAATCTAGGACGGAGGCCTTCCTCCGTCCCAGCGGCGATGCCCGTCCTACTCCCTGAAACGCAGAGACTGGACCACTCCAGGAAGATGCCTCCTCCCCATACGGCTCCCCCCGTCGGAGGTCCTCCGTCACGAGCACTGGAGCGCCCGACGGAGAATGTAGAGGACGGTGTAGAAGGTTCGGCAGCGGAAGTTTCGGCCTACAGGAGGGTGATAGGCATCATTAGGCGTCTCCACAGACTGGACGAACCTGAGCCCTCTACTGACGAAGTCTGGCTCTTGAGCCTCAGCAGGCTGGTGGATGCGCCTGTCCAACAGATGCCCTCGCTAGCCCTCCCTTTGGCTAGGGATGTCAGGCTGGGTATGGCGCACGTTGACAAGATCGTGGCCAACCACACGGAAGCTCCCAAGAGCCAGAGCGCCTCTAAACTTCTCCAGGGCCTGAAGAGACTGAGCCGGTTCTACCTTCCTGAAGGACACCGTGCGGGTCCCTGTTCGGTGGAGCCAGCAGTCGCCATCCTGGGACAAGGAGCGGCAGAGGAGATGGCTACCACTGCCCTGGTTTGTTTCTCCCCTGCGGAAAAGTCCTTGATGGAGGAGCTGGCCAAGGACCTGGTGCACGTGTAATTGTGGCTGGATTGGTGGGCCTCCATGCTGGTAGGGTTCCAATCCTTGCACGACCTAGTAATCCCGGAGAATAAGGCCTTGCTGAAGGAGCTTATTAGCACGGGAGGTAAGGCCCTGAAGTTCCTCTCCCACCAATCCATCACGCAGGCCGCCAATTGGATACTGCGGAAGAGGGACACTGTGCTCAGCAAACTTGTAAGGAGGCTCCCTGACAGAGAAGCGAGGTCCCTGAGGAGCCTGCCACTGTGGGACGACTCAGTGTTCCCCTTGAAGGCGGTGGAGGAGACAGTAGAGGGGGTCAGGAAGCTAAAGGACGCGGGAGAACCCAGACCCCCTCCAGCGAGAAGACCTGCCCATAGAAGGACACCCTCCGACGTCTCTCTCCCTCCTCGCGCCTCGCCTAGCCAGCCCAGGAGAGACGCCCCTATTACGTCCTGGCAGCAGCCTTCGCAGCCCTCCTGTAAAGGAACGTCGGCTGCGCAGTCAGCCTTCAGGCCATCCTATTTGGCCGCCAGAAGAGGTCGTTCAGGCCGCGCCTCTCGAAGGAGATAGGGAGAGAGGCTCCCTACTCCTGCCGAAGCCTCAGGTGGGGGGATGCCTCAAATACTCTAGGCAAGCATGGCAAGACCACGGATCGGATCCGTGGACCGTAACAGTTCTGGAAGAAGGGTACAGGTTGCCCTTCCTGGCGGACCCCCCCACCTCTGATACCAGATCTGCAGGCGGAATGGTTGGCACCGAAGGATCCCTTGAGAAGGACGGCCCTACAAGAAGAGGTCTCTGCGATGCTGGCGAAAGGGGCTATAGAACTAGTCAAGAACCCGGGTCCAGGGTTCTACAGCAGACTCTTCCTGGTGAAGAAAGCGACAGGGAGGCTGGAGACCAGGCATAGACCTCTCAGCCCTCAACAGGTTCGTGTGCAAGACCGACTTCAAGATGGACACTCCGAAGTCGGTCCTAGCGGCCTTGAGGGAGGGAGACTTCATGATGTCCATAGACCTCAAGGATGCATACTTCCAGATCCCTGTTCACCTCTCCAGCAGAAAGTACCTAAGGGTAAAATGGGGTACCCAAACGTTGCAGTTCAAGACCCTCTGCTTCGGTCTGTCCACAGCCCCTCGGGTCTTTACGATGGTCTTCGCAACAGTCTCGGCCTGGGCACACGAACAGGGTATCCGCCTGATTCGGTACCTGGACGACTGGTTGTTGCTTTCAGCCTCAGGGGAAGTACTGAGGGAGCAAGGCGCGAAGCTCCTGCAGTTCTGCAACGTCTTGGGTATCATCATCAACCTGGAGAAGTCCCAACTGATACCCTCCACCAGGATGACCTACCTCGGGATGGTCCTGGACTCCCGTTTGGCGAGAGCCTTCCCTTCCGCGGAGAGATTGGACAACTTGGACCAGATCCTACGGCCCTTCCTGTCGGACCAGCCCAGGAGAGCCAAGGACTGGCAGAGACTGATAGGCCATCTTGTGTCGTTATAGAAGCTAGTCCCACAGGAGAGACTCAAACTCAGGGGAGTACAATGGAACCTGAAGGAGACCTGGAACCAGAGAGACTCCCCGCACAAGGTGGTCTCGATGTCCCCGGAGACGAAGGAAGTCCTAGAGTGGTGGCACGACAGATCGAACACCCTCAAGGGGATGCCCTTCGCAGCCGACCCTCCGGAGATGCTCCTGTTCACGGACGCATCCAAGGTGGGTTGGGGTGCTCATATCCTCGACAGCACAGCAAGAGGAAGATGGTTAGCCGAAGAGAAGAACCTGCACATAAACGTGCTAGAAATGATGGCAGTGCGAAGAGCGTGCCTAAAGTTCGGTCATCGGCATTGGGGAAACAGTGGCACTGATGTGCGACAACGCCACGGTGGTGGCCTACATAAAGAAGCAAGGAGGACTGAAATCAAAGCAGCTGTGCGACCTCACGGAGTTTCTGGAATGGGCCGAAATGGAGCAGATCAAGATCTCGGCCAAATTCATCCCAGGGAATAGAAATGTCCTGCCGACGGCCTCAGCAGAATGGGTCAAGTGGAAGGGTCCGAGTGGTCCTTGCACCCGGAAGTGGCCAAGACTCATTCAGAGGTGGGGCTCACCAGTGATAGACCTCTTCGCCACGAGACTGAACGCACAGCTCCCCGTGTTTTGTTCTCCTGTGCCAAATCCGGGGGCGGCGTTCGAGGATGTCTTCCAACACCCTTGGGACAACCTCGACATTTACTCCTTCCCTCCCTTCGGAATGCTCAGGCAAGTCCTCAACAGGGTGAGGCGAGCGGACAACCTGTGGATGACTTTGGTAGCGCCCTGGTGGCCGAAGAGAGAGTGGTTTGCGGATCTAAAGGAACTGGCGTGCCTTCCACCTTGGCCCCTTCCAGACAGACCAGACCTTCTCCGGCAACCACAATTTCAAAGGTTCCACGAAAACCCTCGGTCCCTCTGCCTTCACGCGTGGAGGTTATCGAGTGTCTCCTAAGGAAGGAAAGGTATTCGGCGAAGACGGCAACAAGGACATCAGCGTACCTGGGACGTTCGTCAGCCGCAGTTTACCAGGCAAAATGGGCTACCTTCACGAAGAACATCAAGCCGTTGCAGGTCTCCATCCCGGAGATAGCTGACTTCCTAGTCTATCTCAGGGACGAGGTGAACATGTCCATCCCAGCCATTAAAGGAGTCCGGGCGGCCCTGGGACAAGTCTTCCTCCTGAAGGGCATCGACCTGGGTACCTCCAGACACATCTCGATGCTCATCAAGAGCTTCGAGCAATCGTGCCCCCCTCAGGCTGTTAGGGTGCCTCAGTGGGACGTGGCTAGAGTCCTGAAGATGCTGTCAGAACCTCCCTTCGAACCCCTAAAGGACATCTTGGACAGAGAGCTCACCCTCAAGACAGTTTTTCTGTTAGCGATGGCATCAGCAAAACGGGTAGGGAAGATTCATGGCCTGATGTACGAGGTGTCACACTCGAAGGGTTGGCGTGAAGCTACCTTCAGGTTCGTACCATCCTTCGTGGCCAAGACCCAGAATCTAGCAGTCTGGAACCCCAAGTTTGAAGGATTCTCGGTGCCGGCAATCCCTCGTTCGGACAACCCGAGGGACTTGCTTCTGTGCCCTGTCAGAGCGGTACGGAAGTACTTAGAGAGGACTGCCAAACTTCGACCCGAAATCAAGAGTCTGTTCGTCTCCTCAGGATTAGTAGAGAAGCCAGTCTCCAAGAATACGATGTCCTTCTGGCTACGGCAGGTGATCATGAGGGCCTACAATAGTGCAGGGGTTCCTCTTCCGGGGAAGCCTAGACCTCACGACATCAGAGGGCTTAGTACTTCGTTGGCCTTTGAGAAGAACATGGCAGTCGGCCAAATCCTGAGGGCAGGTACATGGGCTAGTCAGTCAACCTTCACAGCTCACTGCTTGAAGGAGTGTTCGAGGAAATCCCTGGTGTAGCCCCAGGGAAACCACGGGCAGTAAGTCTAAGAGACACAGGTTCCTTCCTTACCCCATCTTTTTCCCTATTACCTTCCCTGAAATGACCCTAAAATCCTTTAACTGCCATGGGATACATCGTCAGTGAATGAATACGTCTCCAAGGATTTTTACAGAGGTGAGTTACTTAGACACTAAGATAGTTTTTCCTATTTCTCGTGTTTTCTCTTGGGGGGTCAGCAGAACCTAGCCTCCTATCTAGGTTCCCCTTTTATCTCCTCATCACGGTCTCTGGGTCCTGTGGGACACTTCCATCTCCTAAGGTATAAGTCTCCTAAGAAAGTAGTTCGAGGTAAGTACTCCGTGTTGGAACAAATCATAAATTTTAAGTAATTTGTATTTTTCCTAACAGTACTTACCTCGAACTATTTTCGGGTTATGGCCCGCCCATCCTACCCCGAGTGCCTTATAGGACTTAGTAGAAACCTATCTGTCAAAAACTTACTGGAGATCGAGACCTAAGCAAGCATGCTCTCTGACCCCGGGTCCTCTCTGGGTGCGTATCACTCTGTCAGAGGTTACCCCGCATAGAAAACGGGAGTAGGATAAACTACACAAAATTCTGGTCGGTTGGGAGGAGATCCCAGATACTCCTAAGAAAGTAGTTCGAGGTAAGTACTGTTAGGAAAAATACAAATTACTTAAAACTTGTGATTTTACTAAGTATACAAACCTGATTCCTAAGTTAGAGTTCCTGCCTCAAACAACAAAGCAGTCCTTTTGTTAGTCTAAAATCTAAAGTGTGAGTTTTTGTGACTGTTGGTTGGGTGGGACTTACCCTCCACGGGTTGTATTCGTTGATATAATTTTAGGGGGCCTTGGTCAATATAAACTGTCTTTACAGCAAAGTTATTACATTCTAAAAATGAAGCTAAACCTATGATACTGTTATTATTTGCCAATATAATGAAATAAGGTTCTTTATACACAGGACACTCATCACTTATATATAACATTCCACAAGTCAATATATTTCGTACAAAAGTTTCCTTTTTTTCTCTCATTTTCTTATATTGAATATTATCGATAGTTTAAACAGCCGTTCCAGATGCTCTGAAATCCCACCATTAAAGGACTCTGGGTTGTATATAGTAGTTAAGAAAAATACAAATTACTTTTTAGAAAAAAATTTTGATTTTTGTTTATCATGAAGCTCAAAATGTTTTATATTACAATATATTCCCCTTTATTTTTAGCTGAAGTAGAACTTCTAGATCTTCAGGATATGTGCCGTCAAGAAGTACGCTCTATTTTGAGAGCCAACATTAATGTTGAACACCCAGAATTAGCTACTGCAGCAAACCGACCAGTCCAAAAGCCCCGCTCTCGTTGCAGGCAACAGTTTCCTGGTGTATTTGTTCCTTATATGCCAGTTCCTTTTTTTGAATCTGAAGATGAAACTGGTTTGACATCAGATGATAACATGGAAGACACAAGAGAAAACTTGATAACATTTGGTTCTCCACGACGTAATCAGTTAACAACAGTGATTGAATTTGCTCAAAGTCTTGCTGGACAGAGGTTACTTGAAAGAGAATTGCAGAACATGAGACGCCAGAATCAGCCAGAGGAAGATGATGCTAACAAAAAAGAGGAAGAGGAAGAGGAGGAGGAGGAGGAAGTGGACGATGATTCACCAGATAGTGCTAGCTCAGATAGTGAAGATGAAAAACAAGAGACCGAAATGGAAGTTGAAGGTAAGAGTAGCAAAGGACCAAATTTAAGCGTGCCTCTGCGTAGTTTTTTCCTCAAGAAAGGAAAGGTAAGGAAAGAGCCTGAAGAGATTAAGGTGGATCCTGCACCAAGTAATGGAGAAGCTGCAACTTCAGCACCTACAGTGCCTCAGTCTGATCCTATACCAATGACTTCCACTCCAGTTATCCCAGTCAAATCTAACAAGAAACGTGAAAAGTTTGATAGTGGTGTTGGTGATGAAATAGAGAATGGAAAAGGGCCAAGCTCAGAAGAATCTGATCAAGGTGAAGAAGGTGATGTTGAAATGGATTTAGATTCTACCGACTCTGATTTTTCTGATGGATCACCCGCAAGACCTAGGTTGAGGAACAGAACACGAAACAAAGTTTCTCGACTTCTCGACCCAGATGATCCCGATTGTCCGTGTGGAGGACATTGCAGTGACTCGTGGAAGGATAGGAAAAATGAAGAAACAAAAGAAGATGGTGAAAGCCAAAGTAATGCTTCTCCACCTGCAGAATCTTACTCGACATACATGAGGGAAAAGATAGGGCAGTTGCCACTTCCTCAGGCACTCAAGTTGTACCTGAATTATTATCGAGAATTGTAAGGGATTTCTAAAGGGAATGACCTTACCTTCCCTTTGTTTATATATACTATCATTAGGGGGCTTATTTTCTTACAGTATACAAATTTAGTCCTTGTTCGTAAATAGAAAATACATATACAGTATATATAAATCTATATACATATAAAACTTTCACATCCATTAAAGTGGTTGTGTGTATCATTAAGCCTAACTATTTATGCTTTAATTTAGTTAATAGGTTTTTGTATTTAGACTTGAACCATTAATATCTGTGATTGTTGATTGGTTATCAGTAATGATTGCTGTTGAACTTACTATGGACCTCATCAGGAGGTATAATTTTGTAATTAGTGTTATTTCCTATAGGATTTTTAATTACATACAGATGTTTTTAATAGAGTACAAAATTTTTGGGGTGTTAAATTTTAATTCTGTAAAAAATCTTTGCAAAATTAATGTATGCTTTAATTATATCGGATAGGTCATGTAAGTTTCTTTTATCAGGTTACGTACTGATACCAACATGAGAAATGTGTAGATATTTAAATTTAAGTAATAGGTGTGTTCTATTTGGCAAATAGAACCATGCAAGAGCTTTTATTTTGTAATAGTTTGCTTATAAAGGGGGAATAAATACTCTATAAGCAAGTATGGTGGGGAATATTGAAATTGTAATTACAGTATGTTGTTTTAGAATATTGCCAGTGTGTGTTCTATAGTTCTTGCAGCCTTAAAGGTATAGTGTGACCAATTAAACCGTTTTCCTTTTATAATTCAATTTCAAGACAGGAATAGAGTCCCATTTTCAAGTTCACATTTACAGTAATAGATTTATAAAACAGAACTAAAAGTGAGAATTTTTTTATTTTGTTTTGAACCATAAAATACAAAATAAAAAAAATATATATTTAAATTTTTTGTTATAATTTCCTATCCCATATATTCCTACTTGATAGTAACTTATCGTAGATCAGGATATCTGTAAATTTATCTGCTCATGTATAACAGCTCCAATTAAGCAGAAAGTTCTAATCTTCATTGTATCCATGCCACTTTAGTGATAATTTTTTTTGTTGAAGCTATCTATCCATGATTACTTCAATTAGTCTTTCACAGAATTCATTACCCAATTTATATTAAAGCCGCTTAAGTTTCTAAAATGAATTAAGCGTAGATAGTAGTTAGGATTGAAAATGTTGATTTGGTTATCCAAAATACAAAGTTCTGTAAAACTTCCTTAACCACAGCCAATACATTACAAGAACCCCAGTTGCGGAATTTCCCCAGTTAAAAAGCTTGATAAGTGTCCCCAGTTAAAAAGCTTGTTAAGTTCAAGTTATTTGAAAATTTATTGACTAAAGATAGTTGAAAATTCCTCTCATTAAATACAGTACTGTACACTGTATACCAAGTGGAAATAACATAATAATAATTACTTGCTAGGCTACAAAACTAATTGGAAAAGCAGGGTGCTATAGGCCCAAGGGCTGCAACAGGGAAAATAGCCCAGTGAGGAAAGGAAATACAGAAATATGACAAATTCGGAGATAATTTGTATTTTTCCTAACCATACAAACCTTAGCTATTTACATAGGGTTTACTTTCGGCGTAGCTGAAATGACGAGCCATTAAGTTTTTAACGAGGGTTAACTACCCCCCGCTAGTTAGCAGGGGGTAGGGAAGGGGTAGCTTGCTACCTCCCCCCCCCCCCCCCACACACACACACACACACCTGTGAGTTGTCTCACTTCACTTAGAGGTAGGACTTGACTTGGGGGACAGGGCTGGCGGGCAAATATGTGTAAATAGCTAAGGTTTGTATGGTTAGGAAAAATACAAATTATCTTCGAATTTGTCATTTGTTCCGTAACCGAAATACAAACCACGCTATTTACATTGGGTGACTCACCCCTTAGGAAGGGTGGAAAGTCCCCAGCCTTACTGGCTTTTGGCTTTACCCGGGGACCCGAAAACCGAGTGAGCAGCACTCGAGAAAGGGGGTCCCTGCACCTCGCACTCTCCAAAGCTTGCTACGGATGTGCGGCCTACATAAGTTGTGTGTGGAGGAAGTTGTGACTCGTCCTAGGAAGTTGACCTGGAGTTCTTTAGATAGAAATCTAGGCTAGGACGTTCCTAATACCACTTCGTCAGGGTATGGGGGACGCAAACAGTATTATAGTTAATACTAGGAGCACAAGGGAGCATGGTTTACCTGCAGAGGTTGAGGTCAGCTATGCAGAGACCAGGATGCTGCTTTCCCCAAGGAAGGGGAGAATGAAGAAAGAAGTAAGGGCCAGACATAATCTTTCAAACACGCAGACTAAAACCGGGTAACAATGCCCCCAACCTTCTGCTACCTGTCCATTAAGGAGCCTGAGGTTAGACTAACTGTTATGCAGCCACCACAGGGCCAATAGAGAATGTATCGAAGCTCCTGTGGGTCACGTCCTGCAGGTAGTGGGCTGTGAACGTCGTCTGGCGCTTCCACACCCCAGCTTGTAAAACCTGCGTCGCAGAGAAATTTCTCTTGAATGCCAGGGACGTAGCGATGCCCGACATCGTGCGCTCTAGGGCGGCGTGACGGAGGGGGGTCAGGATCCAAGGTATGTTGGATAACCTTCTGGATCCAGGCCGAGATGGTGTTCCTGGTGACCCTCCTCTTTGTCCTTCCTGTGCTTACAAATAACGCTTGCACCTGAGGACGGACTGCAGCTGTTCTCTTCAAGTAATTCCTCAGACTCCTTACTGGGCAAAGTAACAGATGGTCTGGGTCACTTGTTACAGAACGAAGACTCGTTACCCTGAAGGAGTCGAACTTAGGGTTTGACACCCCAGGGTTCCGAGTCTTGGCAACAAACTCAGGGACGAACTTGAACATCACCTCCCCCCATCCCCTTGAATGGGCGATGTCGTAAGGAAGACCATGAAGTTCACTGACCCGCTTGGCCGAGGGCAAAGCGAGAAGGAAAGCCGTCTTCCAAGACAGGTGGCGATCAGACGCCTGGCGTAATGGTTCAAACGGGGCTCTCTTCAGAGCCCTGAGGACCTGAACCAAGTTCCAAGGAGGAGGTCTTACTTCTGACTGAGGGCAGGTAAGCTCATAGCTGCGTATGAGTAGAGAGAGTGGAAATGTCCACTCCTTTCAGCCTAAACGCCAGGCTTAAGGCTGAGCGATAGCCTTTCACCGCTGGAACTGAAAGGCGCATTTCCTCCCGTAAATACACAAGAAACTCCGCAATTGCTGGAATAGTGGCATCGAGTGGCGCAATTGCTGGAATAGTGGCATCGAGTGGAGAGATACCCCTCCCACGACACCAACCACAGAAGACTTTCCACTTCGCCTGGTAGACTCCGATATAGGACTCGCGTAGGTGGCGAGACATCCTGTCCGCAACCTGTTGCGAAAATCCTCTCTCCATGAGTCCATGAGGAGACGCGTGAAGCCGAAACGACGCTACGGCCCTGTGAAAAATGTTGCAGTGTGGTTGTCTGAGTAGCTCGTGTCGTGGGGGGAGTTCCCTCGGAAGTTCCGTCAGGAGCTGCAGAAGATCTGGGAACCATTCCGCGTGATGCCCTAGCGGAGCTACAAGAGTCATGGAGAGATTGACCTACAGTCTGGTCTTGTTGAGCACCCTTCTCATCAGACAGAAAGGTGGGAAGGCGTAAACGTCGATGTTGTCCCACGTCTGCTGGAAGGCATCTTGCCAGAGAGCCTTGGGGTCCGGGACTGGAGAGCAGTACAGGGGCAGCTTGGAGTTCAAGGCTGTCGCGAACAGATCTACTGTCAGGGAACCCCACAAAGTCAGGACTTTGTTGGCTATCTGAGGATCCAAAGACCACTCGGTACTCACTATCTGCGTCGTTCTGCTCAGACTGTCGGCGAGCACATTCCTCTTGCCTGGAATGAAGCGAGCCGAAAGTGTGACCGAGTGGACTTCGGACCACCTCAGAATCTCTACTGCAAGATGGGATAGCTGTCGAGAAAAGGTACCTCCCTGCTTGTTGATGTAAGCCACTACCGTAGTGTTGTCGCTCATCACCACTACGGAGTGACCCGCCAGGGTCCGTTGGAACTGTTGAAGAGCCAGGAAAACTGCCTTCATTTCTAGCAGGTTGATGTGGAGGTACTTTTTTGATTCTGACCAGAGGCCTGAGATCCTTTGGTTCAGAATGTGGGCCCACCACCCTTCTTTTGACGCGTCCGAAAACAGTCAATTCTGGGGGGAGGACGAGAAGATCCACTTCCTTCCGGAGGTTCACGTCGTTCAGCCACCACCGAAGGTCCGTCAGTTCCGTGGGTCCTATAGGGAACAGAAAGTCCGGAGAATCGGAGCCTTGATTCCACCGGGACTTTAGCCGCCATTGCAGGGATCTTATCCTGAGGCGGCCGTTCGGAACTAGACGTGCCAGGGAGGAAAGGTGACCTAGAAGACGCAACCACGAATGGGCCAGAAGCTCTTCCCGCCTGAGAAAAGGTTCCGCGACCTTCCTCAGCCTTGCTATCCTGTCGTCCGATGGAAAGGCTTTGTGGAGATCGGTGTCTAATATCATGCTTAGATATACCAGTCGTTTCGTCGGAAGGAGAGAGGACTTCCCGAGGTTTACCACGACCCCCAGGTCTCGGCAAACCTCCAGAAGCCTGTCTCGGTGTCGAAGAAGGGTCGACTCCAAGTCTGCCAGGACCAGCCAGTCGTCCAGATAACGGAGGAGACGTATGCCGTTCCTGTGAGCCCAAGACGAAATCAAAGCGAACACTCTGGTGAACACCTGAGGAGCTGTGGAGAGACCGAAACACAGCACCTTGAACTGGTAAATCTTGCTGTCTAGGCTGAATCTCAAGTACTTCCTGGAAGACGGATGGATTGGGATCTGGAAGTACGCGTCCTTCAGATCCAGTGTGCACATGAAGTCTTGCGGCCTCACTGCAAGTCTGACCGTCTCTGCTGTCTCCATGCTGAATGAAGTTTGCTTGACAAACTTGTTCAGGGCTGAGAGGTCGATGACCGGTCTCCAGCCTCCAGACGCCTTCTTTACAAGAAAGAGTCGACTGAAGAAGCCTGGGGAGCCGTCGTCAACCTCCTGGAGAGAATCGTTCTTGAGCATGGTCTCGACTTCCGCCCGAAGGGCTAACCCCTTTGCCGATCCCATGGCATAGGCGTTCAGCGGCACTGGATTCGCTGTCAGGGGAGGTGGAGATGTCGTGAATGGGACGCGATAACCTTGGCCGATCACAGAGACCGTCCAAGAATCAGCCCCAAGTTGCTGCCACCTGTGCACGCAACTTTTCAGGCATCCCCCCACAGGTGGACACGCGGGGGGATTGCCAATCCTAGCGCTTGCGGCCTCGGCCGCTGCCTCTAGGATTCTTACCTCCCCTAGAGGACTTTCCGCGCCTTCTGTCCTTGGTCTGAAAGGGCTGCGGCTTAGACACCCCTGTCTTAGCTGCCGGAGCCTGCTTCGGTGTCTTGCGAGGCTGCTGTTGCTGTTGAGGTGCCGGAGGCTTGTAGGGCCGAGATGTCAGGGCCCTCTGGAGGAGAGAATCTTGATTCGATCTCCTCCACCTCTCGGCTGTTTGTTCCATGTCCTTGGGCTCGAGCAGATCCCTCCCAGTAATGGAGGAGTGCCTGAGCCTGCAGACGTCCACGGCGGGGACCTTCGGATGGAACCTCTCGGCCACTGCGTCGCGACGCTTGAGGATCGAGTTAGCCCACAGGTTAGCTACCTGGTGAGCGAGGAACTCGATCGAACGCATGCCCGAGAGGAGGAAGGTCTCCAAAGCCTTCCTATTGCTCTCCTTGGACAGATCCTCAGAGCGCAATAGGATGCCCAGAGATCCCAGCCAAACGTCCAGCCACGAAGTTGCCTGCATGGCACTCTTCGCGACCTCAAGGTTCAGGATCTCCGAAGCCGAGAACGTCACTTGCCGGGCGGAGAGCTTCTCGAGAGGAGTTCCCCTGGTCAGCTCTTCCACAGAATGGTGGAGCGGAAGGGCCATACTGGACTCCCCCATGATCTCAAAGTACCTCCTCTGATGTACTCGAGGAGGTGGGAGGAGTTTGAACCCGGCAGAAGAACGACCGGAGGAGGCAAGCTCGGAGAGCTGGGCTTCGACTCTGTCCCTGGCCCCTTTCACCCCTTTGGACCAAGGCAAAGCTGCGCTGGACTTAGGGCTTCTGGGTGACATAGACTTCGTCTAGCACCGTGTCCTTGCCCTGACGAGGGGCAGTCTTCGGGTCTTTAAACTTGTTGAGCTGCCTCATCAAGCCTAGGACCTGCCAGAAAGCGTGTTCAGACTCGAACTGGTCTCCTCCTTGCGGACTGGCAGCCAAGTCTCCGGTCCCCAAAGGCTAATCTTGGGGAGATACGTGGACGTCCTCCTGGGGTTTAGTTGGCTCTGGACGTATCCTGGATGACGATTTAGGAATCGTCTTGGAGTCCTTGGGCTCCCTCCTAGGAAGAATACAGGACTCCAGCAAAGAGGTCCGGAAGGGGGCATCCTCGCGAGCAGCTTCTCTCCGAAGAGGAGGGGTTCGTCCCATTGGTGCCGTGGGAGATAACTCTGCCTCGCTGGACTCTCCTGAGGAAGGAAATAACACGTCCACGGGAGAAGGCGAAACAGCACGCGTAGGAGTCCTCCTAACCGACCTCTTAGGAGCCAACTTCACCCGAGGAGAAGTCACCATGAAGTCCACTCCTCTCCTTCTCTTCAGCAGGGAAGAGCCTGCCGTTGGTTTAAGTCCCATATCAACGAGGGCGGGCTTCACAGCCTGGACCACTGCGTTCATGTGACGGAACCAAGGCTGGCGAGTAACTGACGCAATGTCAGTTATTCCCGCTGGAGGGAAGGGGATCTTCTGATCCTTCGGAGTGGACACCACGGGGCCTGCCTGAAAAGAAGAGGAAAAAGAGTGTTGCATGGACCTCTCCGTAGATCCTTCCTGGTCCTGGTACTGGTGAGAAAACCTACGCTTGCGCGGAGGCGATCCAGAGGCTGCTCTGGAAGTCCGTGTCCCTGTCGGTTGGCCGCGCTGATGTTCCCTGCGGGAAAGGGAATCGCGACGGTCCTCACGCGGAACATCATTCAAGGAAACGCGCACGGGCGATTTCCGAAGCGCGGGCGCATTGCCGCGTGTGGAAGAATGCGCGTGGGTGCGTACGCTCGCGGGCGAGGGGGCGCGTAGGCGAAAGGACACGATGGCAAGCGATCGCGTTGGCGCGCATGTGAAGGAGCACAAGACTGCGCGGGTGAAGGTGTGCGCGTAGGAGAACGCGAGCGACTTGGCGAGCATTTGCCAGGCTTGGGAAGCGCTGGCGCGTCGGAGAACGCTGGCGCGATGGCGAGCGATGTCGCGTGCGTTCAGGAGAACGAGGGTGCGAACCACGAACAGGCGAACGACTGCGCGCAGGCGATTTATCGCGCGGGCGAGTCGGAGGCCTGGGGCGATCAGGCTGGGACGGGCGAGGGCACTCAGGAGAGCGCTTGCGCACAGGCAAGTGATCGCGTGAACGCGCAAGAGAACGTTGGCGCGCAGTAAGGTTACCACGCACATCTGAAGAGGTGGATGAAAGCGCAGGCAAACGCTCGCGAACAGGAGCTTTAGCTCGCTGTTGCGCCGGAGCAGAAGGGCGCGCAGGGGCGCGTGGGCGAGGCGACGGGTTAGTACCCTTGCCTAAGTCCAGATCAGGTGATCGTGGACGAGATGATGATCGTTGGCGCGCACATCAGGCACAGGTTGATCAATAGCGCGGCTGCGCACAGGAGAACGATGGCGCTCAGGAGAACGTGGGCGCGCAATGCGCACATCAGGAACACGAGGGCGCTGCTTCGCAGGAGACCTGCGAGAAGGAGAGCGCTGGCGAGCAGGTGATCGCTGCCGAACAGGAGAGCGCTGGCGAGTTAAGTCCGAAGACTTTGACTCTGGGGAGCGCTTGAGCGCTACTGCACGCGAACGCGCAGGGGAACCCTGACGCGCAAGGGACTTACCCACACCGTAAGTAGAGTCCCTTAACCCCGAAGGGATCGGTGCCAGTTGGATAACAGGGTGAGAAGGCGCCCAAACTGCATCTGCGGCCAGGAACGGAGAAGGCAGGTCGGAAGGTCTGGCAGGCGTAGGGGATCGCGAACGATCCGCGGAGAGGTCAAGGGGCGCTGCTGTGACGGGCTGCTCCTGACGGGAAGGCTCCTCCTTAGGGGGAGGATCAGGAGAGGACGACCCAAAGATGCGCCTCCTAACTCCTTTATAGGGAGAAGGAAGCCCTCTGCTGTGAAGAGGCCTACGGGCCTTACGTCGAATACGACCACGAGGAAGGGCGTCCGGGTCATCAGTCCTCTGAAGAGGAGTCTCTGTCAGCGCGCTCCCCCGAGGGGGAGACCCGCCTGCAGGAGACCGTGGGACCCACCTCCCCCCTCGGAGGATCTTTGGAGGGAGGAGGAGAGCCATCACCAACGTCCGCAAAAGGAGCATTATCAAGGGTTTGACCAGACCCGTCGGAAGGCTCGGCCAAAACAGTGTTGACAAAATCCGAAGGGAATACCTCCGGTATTACCGGCGACTGTTTGACCGCAGCCCCCAACTGGATCAGGTCAAACAGGGCTTCCTTGGAGGGCGTGCCCATAAGCCCCAAGGAAGCCCAAGGCTGAAACAAATCATTATTAGCAACAGTCTGGTCAAACTCTTCAAAATCCAAATTATCCTCCCCCGGAGGAGAAGAGGGAGGCAACGCCCTCTCCCGCACCCCGAGGTCGGGAAACACCACTAGGGCCTGCGCTACCACTCGGCAGCCTCTCAGGAGAGACTGATCGAGTGGGAGCTTCGGGGGAGGTTCGGGCGGCGGAAGAGGAGTCCTTGGAGCCCTCCTTCTTCAAGGTTGCCCCTGAAGGAGAACGGTCTCTCTTGGACTTCTTCTTACGCCGGCGGCCGAACTTCTCCCACTGGGAGGCAGACCACTCCCTGCACTCACCACACGTATTCTCTCTATCACACCGTCGGCCTCGGCACTGCGGGCAAAGGGTGTGAGGATCGGTGTCCTCCGCTGACATGAAGGTCCCACAAGGGCGGCCAGCGAGTCCAGGGCACTTGCGCATAACGATGACAAAGGTCGAGGCCAACTTCCAAGCACACAGAACTAGAAAAAGACAAAAAGAAAATTAAGGCTGTCATTAACGAGGACGAAAAACAGCAACGTCTGTCTTCGTCCGAGCCAAAAAGTGAATTGAGACAACTCACAGGTGTGTGTGGGGGGGGGAGGGGTAGCAAGCTACCCCTTCCCTACCTCTTGCTAACTAGCGGGGGGTAGTTAACCCTCGTTAAAAACTTAATGGCTCGTCATTTCAGCTACGTCGAAAGTAAACCCTATGTAAATAGCGTGGTTTGTATTTCGGTTACGGAACAAATATAAACTATAAGAGAAGTAAAGTACAATTAAAGAATATTTCAAGAACACTATATTAAGAAATATTTATTTTGTTGTTGAACTGTACAAACTTCAAAATGGGAGAGGAAGGAAAATAAGGTAGAATAGTGTGCCTGAGTACCCTCAAGCAAGAGAATCTACCCCAAGATAGTGGAAGACCATGGTACAGAGGCTATGGAACTACCCACTAGAGAAGAAAGGTTTGAATAACTACAGAACAGTGGTTAACCCATTCAGCAAAGAGGAATTGTTAGGTAATCTCAGTGTTGACAGGTATATGTTGAAAGAATATTCCAGACTATTTAATGTACCTAAGTAAAGGAAAAAAAGGAAAAATTAGCTGTAACCAGAGAGGGCTCCAATGTAGTACTGTCTGACCAGTCCAAGGACCCAATAACACTCTAGCAGTTGTATCTCAATGGGTGGCTGATGCCCTGGCCAACCTACTACCCATGTACAGTATCCAAAGTACATATATGAAACAGAGCATCATTAATATTTCCTTTTACACACACACTACTGTACTTCAGTACATAGTTCTGTTTAATATGTACTTTCTACAATCACAGCACAATGTGCTGTTTCAAACCTCCCCTCCTTTTACACTGTAGTAGAAACTATGCAGTACTGTACAAAAACATTTATGAAATATAAATACACTACAATACATGTAAGTAATGAATATTCTAAATACACTGCATACAATACAAGTAAATACGCTACTCACTGATTGCTCCATTATTCCATTATTATTCGTTAGATGTATGCACTGGTGATGTAGTGAAGAGATGATGGCATAGACATCACAGCAGGTTCTAATAATTTTATAAAAGAACATAGCTCATTTCTATCCGTGTTACCCAATAAAAGTTGAGACATGGATGGCATCGAGGAGATGAGAGAAGTGACAGGCAATGCAGCTTTATAGCTTGGCAGCAGATGACATTGATGGTGCTGGGTTCTTTACTATTTCTCAATCAGTAAACTTTTTTTCCAATCTTTGTTAATATTATTATAGGTAACTGGAAAATTATGCATTTTAATGACTTATGCTTGCTACAAGATAATGAAATATTAATGATTCCTCTAGTCACAATAATGGACCATTCCAAATGCTGTTCATATTCTGCTTTGCCTTCCAATTCACGGGGCATTCTAAAGACTTTGGAGAGTCGTCATCATCGTCCAATTTAGTAGATAACTTGAGGAATTCTTCTAAATCCTCATTCGTTACCTCTTCCCAATGCTCCTTTACATTCTATCCCCCCCCCCCCCGACATGTCTTGCCATTTCTAGGTTTTTTGGCTTCTGTCATCTATTGCTGGGAAACCCATAAAATTATCAACAGCCTCAGACAACAAGATTCTTCCAGCAGGTATTGACACTCTTTGGCTGCAACTTTATTGAACCTAATGTCATTGGCTACAGTAAACATCTTCCAGCAATTCATCATCTAGCGCCATACAAATAAAGTAAAAAAAAAAGCTGAAAGTAGATGAAATAAAGAATACATTAGTACAGTACTATACAGTAACATCAAGCACATTCAAATGTAATGGATAGAAAATACACACTTTACTGCACACTGAATTGAAACTAACAATAAAATAAGCACACTGTATGTGTAAAGTAGCATAGAAAATGAGAATTTCAATTCCCTTTTCTAGGGTAGGGTACACAACACGATAGTGCGTACGTACTGGTGTACTTAGTACTACATTTTTGGGACCAGTCTTAAAATCGGAAGATAATTACATAACGTGATTAATCCTATCTATCTCTAAACTCTAACTCCAATACCCTTATCAGATGGATATGGAATGATAATTACCTGTGACACCAGCTGACAAAACGATCAGCTCCCTCATCTCAAGGTCATGCCTACTTGTAGGAGTACACGAACATCTCCCCTCCCCAAAAATTTTATGTATTGTATCAAATACAATTGTATGTGAAAATACCATCTAAAAATAAGTTTCCGGAACTGCTGTGATAGGGATGAATCAGTAAACTAATCTTGACACTAACTAACTTTACCAAGGTTAGGTAATATTAAGGACAAAATGTAAATGTAATTACAATTACATGTAATATTCACCATTAATTCAGCTAGATAACCTCCAATAAGGTAATCTAGCCAATATTTAGATACATTACAGTATAGGCCATTGTAATCCCAAAATGAACGTAATAATTGGAATTCATTGATTCGTGAAACTAAAATTACCAAATGGCACCGGCAATCAACCAATTTCCTTGTATCGTTACTACGATTATTAACTAAAAGACATGTTGGAGACACTTCATGTATAATGGAATGTGCTATGAATTATGGGAAACACAGCATGAACTAGGACCCTAAAGGAAGGGAAGAGACAAGTATGATCATTAACAAAACCGAATGAGCCCGTGACCCACGAAACAACGGGGAGGTGTTGTGTGGTCTCAAAGGACTTTCCTGTTGAAGAATATGGATTATACAATCTGATTACAAAACCAATATTGTTTTCCATGCTCTAGTTCTAGTTAATAAATGTGCGAAGCAGACTCATTGTGTTCAGTATATATGGGAGAGCAAGAAATTCAGTCTCATTTGAACTTGCCAGAGCACCTCAGTAGCCGAAAGTCGTCTGCTTCGCAACATTACAAACGGCATCCTGTAAAGGTACAATACCATCATCTCAGTTATCACCGGCATACTACGTTACAAGAAATTTTCAACTATATTTTGCAATCATAGGTATTCAAACAATGTAACACTCTCCTGTACGAGGTTAGGGAAGAGAAAGGGTTTTGAAGACCGTGTAGCACCTCCGCAAAACTAAGTTTTTCCTTTGTCAAAACTACTTTTTTGGAGGGATTGTAAGGTGCTGTGTGGTCTCCAAGGACTTAGTACCAGAGCATTAATGAGTATAGTCAGCCTTCCCTTAAGATGCAGGGTGATTTTTTTGTGACAATATTTTGGAAATAAAAGGGAGTCGTATATACTGACTAATACAGTACAGTATTTTATAATGGAATGAAGACGGTTTTATATGTGTACAGTACATATTAAAATGTCTTCATTCCATTACAAAATACTGTATTAGACGGCATACATGGTCTGGGACTGGTGAACAATACACCGGGAGTTTGTGGTTCTGGTGATTGGCAAACATGTCTACAGACAGGGAGCCCCATAAAGTCAAAAGGCTCTGCCACTAGAGGAAGCAGAACCAACTGTTGTCCCTGATCGACCCAGATTGTCTTCAATGACGTTTCTTTCTGGGGATTAACCTTTCAGAGATGGAGATTGCGTTGGTCTGTGTCCACCCATGTATCTCTACTGCCAGTTGGCTGAGTAGGAGAGAGACTGCTTAGAGATGTAGGTCACTACCATGGAGTTGTTACTCATCAGCAGTATGAAGTGACCTATTAGAGTTTCTGTGAAGTAGAGTAATGCTAGTTGAGCTACTTTGATTTCCAGGAAATTGATGTGAAAGTTCTTGTCCTTTTCTGACCATAGGCATAAGATTTGCTCCCTTCCTAGGCAAGTGCCCCACCCGTGGCAAGAAGCATCTAGGTACAGAAGGAACTGTGGGGGAGAAACCAGACAGCTTCTCCTCTTTCAGCCACCAATGGAGGCTTGTCACAACCTAGTGATGCACCATCAGCAGGGCTGCAGGGTGGTCGGATGTCTGCGACCACCGGCTCTTCAGAGCCCACTGCACCAATCGAAGATGCATTCTCCCGAAGGGTAAGAGTTTCTCTAGAGGAGAGATGGCCTAGAAGTTTCTGCCAAGAGCAGGCAAAAAGTGATTTCCCTTCCAGAAAGTTTTCTGCTATTAACTCCCCCCTCCCCCGAGTCTCAGAATCCTGGCGGCAGAAGGAAAAGCCCTGGGTTCGATAGAGTCTATGTCCATGCCTAGGTACCTGATGGATTTTTGAGGGACATGCTGGAGTTTTCTAGGTCCAGTGGGATCCCTAACTCCTAGCAAAAGTCTAAGAGTAGATCCCTGCACCTTATCAGTAGAGCTAGGGATTCTAACACGAGAAGCCAGTCGTCCTGGTACCTCAGAAGCCTGATGCCCATGGCATGAGCCCAGGCCGAGACAAGGGCAAAGATTCTGGTAAAGACCTGAGGGGATGTTGACAGGCTGAAACATAGCAACCTGAACTGGAAAATTTCTGTCTCAAAAGGGAAACCTTAGGTATTTTCCTAAGGCAGGATGAATGGGGACCAGAAAGTCGGCATCTTTCAGGTCAACGATCAGATGGAAATTATTCTTCCTGATGGCCTGGAGATCGAGGGATGGACTTTCTAATTTGAGTCTTGTTTGTAGAACAAACAGATTCAAATGAGAAAAGTCTATTACTAGTCTCCAACTTCTCATCAGCATTTCCACTAAGGATAGATTGCTGAAGAACCTTGGCAAGTCATTTAAGACTTCTTCAACAGCTACTTTGGCTAACACTTGGGATACCTCCTCTGGGAAGACGGGTCCTTTACTAAGCCTTCCAAATAAAAAGGTTGGGTCATCAGTCCTGGTCAGAAGTGGCGGACAGTCTATGAAAGGGACTCAATATCTTGAACAAAAGACTTTTACTGTCCAGGGATTGGCCTCAAATGGCTGTCAACAGGGCCAATAGCTTTGTAAGCATCTCTCTACTGGTGATAAATTGGGTAACATGTTCTCCCTAGTGGGAGCCTCTGCAACATCAACATTATTATTATTATTATTATTATTATTATTATTAATTACTAAGCTACAACCCTAGTTGGAAAAGCAGAATGCTATAAACGCAAGGGCTTCAACAGCAAAAAGAGCCCAGTGAGGAAAGGAAATAAGGAAATTACAGAAGTTATTAACAATTAAAATAAAATATTTCAAGAACCGCAACAACATTACAACAAATCTTTCAAATATAAACTATAAAAACTTTGAAAAACAAGAGGAAAAGAAATGATAGAATAGTGTGCCTGAGTGTATCCTCAAGCAAGAGAACTCTACCCCAAGACAGCAGCAAACCATGGTACAGAGGCTATAGTACTATCTAGGACTGGAGAACATAGCTAAAGTCTCTCTTCTACCCTTACCAAGAGGAAAGTAGCCACTGAACAATTATAGTGCAGTAGCTAACCTCTTGAGAGAAGAAGAATTGTTTGGTAATCTCAGTGTCAAGTGTGTGAGGACAGAGTAGAACGTGGAAAGAATACTATTCAGCGTATGTGTAGGCAAAGAAAAAATGAGCCGTAACGAGAGATGTGGATCTAATGTCGTACTGTCTGGCCAGTTAAAGGAGCCAACAATTCTCTAGTGGTAATATCTCAACAGATGGTTGGTGCCCTACCAACTAACTACCTGTAACTTGTATTATTGTACACAGTTTACGAGATTATTTAAGTTATTGATACTACAGTACAATAGCAAGGGACCACTGAGGGGCCGAAACCCCGCCGGAGGAGTGCACCAGAATAACAGAAAGGTACGTGTTCCCAGCTCATGGTATGGCGGAGTTGTATAGGGGTTCAGACCAGCTCCCAAGACCGTAGCGGGGAGAGGATGGAACTAGGGGAACTAATGATGACTCAAGGCCATCCAAATAACCAATACAAAAGACTCACACACGACAGGACCTATATAAAACACTAGCCCCAAAATACACTAAAAGTAACCACAAGATAAACATGTAAATAAAAACAAAGCGTAATTCCCGCAAGGGGAAGAGAGAGAGAGAGAGAGAGAGAGAGAGAGAGAGAGAGAGAGAGAGAAAGAGAGAGAGAGAGAACCCGTGGTTGTATGAACAGAAAACGGGCACTCCAGCTCTCGTACTAGTTATAACTAACATAAATGAGAGAGAGAGGGAGACACGTGACCGTATGAACAGAAAACGGGAACTCCAGCCTCTCTCTCTCGTGGTTACTATAACGAAAACTAAAACGAACCTTAAATAAAATACATATAAAAGTCCATGACCAACAAAAGAACAATAAAAAGAGACGAACGAAGAATAGCGAAACGAGAACGAACAAGAGTGAAAATTGACGAAATTATGATACCGCCAAACGGAATAACTCAACTATAACAAAGCCCCGAACGCTATTCTTGGTTCGACTAGACAATGGACTCGTAAGCGATAAAAAGTACCAAGACAATATATATACGGTTCAAAATATAATAATATAAATGGCATAAGGCCTAAAGAATATAAAGGATAACGAACCTAAGATGACAAGAGTACCAACGGGCATAACAAGTTAAACGTAAAATCGTAAACAAGAACAATGGCCGCCATCGTCTTGGAAGGTCAAAGCCGTATGCACTAAAAACACTATAAAAAACAAAGATAACACTAGCCCGGTACTAACAAACCTGTCAAAACAATCTATGGTACTTAACATTGGTGCAGGAGCAAGAAGAGCCTCGGTCATGATGAAATTACACAAAAACAGTGATAAAACCAAGCGGCACACAAAAAACAAAATGACGCTTACGATGTCCAACAGAAGGATGTAGATCAGATGGCACTGGCATCGGGCGTCGGTAGAGTGGTTCAGGTAAGGTAGCTAGGGCCTCTGTTACGGCCCTTCCCTTTGATGAAGGAATTATCTAAATGGAAGACAGCCAGTGAATAGTGGTTTTCACACGCCCCTGCTTTATACACGACGCCCACTGGGTGTTCGCGCGAGGGTAGTAACCTCTGCATTCCATACTTTAACTTTCTCTGGTATATTTGGAAGTATTTTTATCAGAAAAGTGTAAGGAAGGACCCTTTTCACCGGGCGTCACAGGTCGACCCAGAAAATAGGTTTATACTGTACATGAAAAACTGTAATTGCTAAAGACTAACACCACTTATTCATGATAACTATACTGCATCCGACAAATAACCTCAGATGATGGGAAGACGAGAGAAATGAGCCCCTTCAGAAGAGATAAAGCTACAGCAAGTGGATACAATCCTCAGGACACCTTCCAGATTCATGACCAAGACAAGAATAGGTAAAACAATTTCTTATACACTGTATTGTAAAATATGAAAATGGGTTCCTCATGTCCATGTAATCATCTAGACTGAAATATTTCTGCTCCACAAACTCTGGTGCCATAGTTAAGGGCAGAGAAAGGAGAAGCATTTGAAAATCTCATCTCCATTGCCAAGCCACATCCTAATGCTAAAAATCTATTCACACCTAACAGCTCATGCTATTTCTTATGGCATGAATTGCATTGAAGATGGGGAGGTCTCTTGAACAAGCTGCAGGTCATAATAGATCACCAACACAAAAATCTGATCAACCCACTACACACATTCATTAACAAGCTGTCCCATCAATTCCTATGAGACTAGTGCCCATCAAATCAAATTATGTCAGATCCACCTCCAAAGAGCGTTCCGGTATGCCATGTCTTTCCTTTCCTGTGCTATCACCTCCTTATATCTAGTCTCCTATCCTATACTACTCTCTGATGTATTTATGACTCTTAAAAGACCAGCTGACACCACCATGTATTATTCTCTCCTGGGTGTTGAGAAGGCCTCCATTTCCCCTTCATCACTATCTCATCTTCATATATAATGAATTGCGCCATTTCTCTAACTGTTCCTAAGATAGCACATTTACTATCAAGGTTAATAACAATTAAAAAAACATGGTTATCATTATTTGTAATCATTCCTGTGTGCAAATACTAGTTTTGAACAATTAAATTCTTTTTAATTATCTTTTCAAATGCAACAACCATTAAATACAAATTCTTTCCTCAAAAAGGTAATTATTCATAAATGCATATAAAAACAAGTGAGCAAGTCCTGAACGCGGACATGGTCCTCGTAGAGGACATACCTCCGCCAAGGTGACCTAGAGCGCCATATGTCCTAGAATATGACCTTGACCTTTGACCTTTATAAATTTGAACATCACCCATGGGTTGCGCCTGGACTAGGACTTCCCTGTTGGCTTATGCAAAAGTCAGTGCTTTATTTCTGTCTCTTGATATGGCCACTTATGTCATAGTGACACCAGTGACCCCTGTGACCTTGACCTTGGGGTGACCTTGACCAAAATTTAATCAGTTCTTCCATACACATTGGGGAACTACTTGGCCAAGTTTGAAGTGATTCCGTGTAGAAATGTGGCCTCTACGTTGTCCACAGACAGACAGACAAACAGAGAAACAAACAAACAAACAAACAAACAAACAAACCGAACCGAAAACATAACCTCCGCCGCTTGGCGGAGGTAAATATGAATGTAGGTTAGCAATTTTCAATTCTACGCAATAAATTTTTAAACGCTTTATTCTTTAACAAACATTGTTTTTATTAGGGAATAGCAAAGGACATTTGTAATAATTTAATTGAACAAAGTTATGGTTAGAAAGACAGTTCATGTACAAATAAAATATATTTCTACAAATTTATATTAAATTTTGGTAAAATTCTTTTATCCAAACAACTGTACAGTATATAATTAGTGAGAATGACATTACATTAAGATTATATAATGTTATTATGTACATAGACAATTAAAAAAGTAGAGTTTTATCTGATAAATCATTTGAAACCTTCCATTGTCCAGATGGATAATGTAGAAACTGCCCAGAGATATTTAGTTTAAAATGCAAACTTATATAAGGAGTAAAATCCCGTTTTAAAGATTTGTCAATTTTCAAGAGGCCAGACATACCAGCCCACATTGATGACTCCCACGATAACCTTCCCTGCAAAGCCTCTACTGATATATTCTCATTAGTGAACCACATTCCAATGTGTGTGGCAACTATGACAGAGTCAAATACAGGCTCCAATATGCTAGAAATATATTCAGTCTCTGATGCACTGTTCCTTCCACTTTTTGTAACTTGTCTGCTAACATTCCGGTGCCATTTTTCATTCTTTATTGTATTTCCCACAAAAAGAGCATAGCTCAAATCAAAGTTTTTGTGTTCGATAAAGTTGTAATCAACAAAATAGGGATCATACAAAATTTTTTCCACAGTTGTAAACCATGGAATGCCAAAGATCCAAGAGTCTTTTGAAATTCTCGATAATAGTCTAAACATATAATATTGAGTTATCAGCAATCCAACTTTACTTTCATTAGCTGCAATATTGGTTAGAGAGGTTTCCAGGAATTGAAGTATTTGAGTAGCAGGTGTAAATTCTTCAACAATAATTCTTATTACCTGGGAAAGAGAAAAGTTGAGACTTATAAAAATAGCTTCAGAAATTACAATTAACAGTAACTTGAACTATATACTAGTGCTTTTCAAACTGCCTTTACAACCCTTAGGTTTTATATTTGAGTTACTTCATTTTTTATGCTGCCTCCAGCTGCCTCAATCTTTTCCTTAGATCATAGCAGCTTGTATTTAAATCTATCTTGACGACATTTGACACACTGCGAAAAACTGCATTATTGACTTTAAAATATAAAAATCTTTAAAATATCTTCATAAATTTCAATACAGTACTTGAGCCTTCCCTTTCCCTCCTAGCTTCCTGCTTTGATTTTCTGAATTAATAGTAAATTTCTTGATTTTGAAAGATAAAAACTATTCTATAGACATTATGGTAGGCAGTAAATAAACTTTACCTTCCTTTATCCACCCAAAAACAAGAATGAGGGATATCAACATGCTTAGCTACCTCTCTTCCCTTTAAGTGTTAGCAGGTATCAAGACATTGGGATATGGAAACTAACAAAGAAGCAGCAGGGGCAGAAAGGACAGGACGGTGAGAAAGAGGGGTAACGAGCATGCATTTTCTTTTAACACTTCAGGTCTTGGTGGAAAACATTATGGTGGGAATTAAGAGGGGCCCAAAGAACCTTCAGGTGTTCACAAGCTTAGCTTGTAATAATAATAAAAATAATAATAATAATAATAATAATAATAATAATGCATGACATTGCCATTTATAACTCAGGAGCTGTGCTCACATACTCGTAAACAATCATGTGGCAACTCGTCCCTACTTGCTGCTGGAGCATCATGAAATGGCTAGAAGCCCAGGTAGACCTCCACCCTATGCCTTTTCAAAAAGAGACTGTGCCTATGATTGGTACCACGCCATAAAAATCTGACACTACTGGTATGTCAGCGGCAGTAGACAAACTATGAAGGTACTGGTCAGCAGTAAGCTACATCAGCCACTCTTGGCAGAGACGAGAGGTCAC
The DNA here is from genome assembly GCF_036898095.1 of Palaemon carinicauda. NCBI lineage: Eukaryota > Metazoa > Arthropoda > Malacostraca > Decapoda > Palaemonidae > Palaemon > Palaemon carinicauda. The sequence goes on along the minus strand of NC_090761.1, from coordinate 53,076,965 downwards.
GGTGAGCCCAACGGAATTTCATAAAAGTAGTTATCTTACAACACTCTAACTTCTATGTCTCTTTAGGAGAAGTGATTGAACAAGAAAAACAGTATGAGGAGGAGGGTAAGATGGCATAGCTCTATTCCCACCCTAATCGTTACCTTCAGCAAAGTTATAAGAAAACTACTATACCCGTGGTTTTCTAATGGCTCGTCCTTTCAGCTCCTCCAAAAGTAATGCCCCCTTATATAGCTACAGGTTTGTATCGTTAGGAAAAATACAAATTAACTCCAAATTTGTAAATTTGTCATTTCACTAACACCACCACCACATGACCTGACATCACTGTATATGTATATGTATATGTATATGTATATACATATACATATACATATATATATATATATATATATATATATATATATATATATATATATATATATACATTTTCTAATAATACTGTATTTCTACACTTAATAACCTTTCAACAATCATACTGTAAATTTCTAAATTTTCTTACTTAAAATAAATCAAAATAAATACTCTTATTATCAATTTATCACTTGGTGTAAATAATTTCAATAAGCAGGGTGAAGAGAAAAGATAATTTAGCATTGGAATACACTTAAAATTATAATGTATAAGTGCTTAATAAGTAAAAACTTACCTGTGCACCTGTGATATTCTTCAAGTATTGAATCTGGCTTGGCTTATCATCAGGATTGACCAACATAAGCACCACACTAAGGTTTTGCTGGCTTATCTATGAAAAAATTGGTGATAAATCATATATGAATGTTTTACATATTCTTTTAAAACTTCTACAAAACTTCATTAGTGTAAATTACAAACATGAGCATACAGAACAAAATAACAATACATTCATGTCACTGATATAAAGATATAAATGTACATAAAGTTGATTTTCTGATTTAATTTTTTACTTTGTGGTTTAAACATGTTTATAAAATTAATCAATAAATTTCAATAAGCTGTATATTCAGGATTACAGGTGCCCGTCTGTTTGAAATCAGGAACGAAAACAAATTCTTTATATCTCTTATGAGACGTTTTATCCCATGAATCCTCCTTAAAAAGTAATCTTCCTAGGTCAAAGCAGATGACCAACAAAAGAGCATTTTGGGTTCAAAGATCACACAATATGCATGAGTAACTGGCTCATTGAAGGCTTGTTACTATGTTCCAGGATCTAAGTTTTTCCTGACAATATAAACTTACAAAGGAGAGTAAGAGAGAAGAGAATTGATGTCCACTGCACCCGTGTAGTCACCATTACCATTTCTACATCAAGGCATCAAAAGATTGAGTACGAGAGATTGTTGCTGTAATCGCAGCTTTGGATGCTAGTACGATTCCAAATACAGCTCTGGTCCTGAAAGCTGGAGCTAAGGTCATTGAAACTTCAAATGTAAGAATGTTGGAGGGACTGGTTATGGATCGAAGACCTAATATAGTTCTGGAAGATGGGGGCTCCCGTTGATTTTGAGACCCTAAAAATACCACATCATGAAGGGAAGGTCTCTGATTGCACCTTTGATCATGAAAGTTGAAGCATTTCTGACCATTAGAAAGCTCTGAAATCTGATTTGGTAATCAAATTAGCACGGTTCAAGATATCTAGAGCAGCTTTTCTTGTTACACTGTCCACCAGGATGGTTTTGATCGTGGTTCAGTTTGCTAGAATAGTTCAGGCCATGGCCTTGAATACTGTCTATAGGTCTACCCTGAAAGGGGAAATTAGGGGATGTGAAGCACTCATTCAAAATGCACCCAGTGGCTCTGAGCCTATTATCGAAGTTGGCTCCAATAGCTGTACCTCTGTTCCAATCGTAACTAGAGCGAATTCTTTAGAGAGAGAGAGCAAACAAATACTCCTTACTCATACTAATTCAGGAAGAGAAACACTAAATTGAATAACAAAATATTTGCAGTTACTTTACTAATGGTGCAATGTCTACAATAAAGCCTTAAAACTGCTCCAGACAGAACCCATTGATACTGATTAAATTGCTTTCTATACACCTCTACCTTTCTCAATCCATTACAGTTCTACCTCTCAATTTTTTAGATGTTTCTGCAGCCTTCACTGATACTTAGATGAAACACAAAAACAAAACCTTGAAAAGAAACGTAAAAGAAGAGGAATAACAAAAATGGAAGAAAACAATCTATCTTGCATAACAATTTCCCATAAATTATACAATTATACAATAAATTATACAATTAAATTTAGTGTTAAAAATTTTTACCTTTATTCACAAATACAGTAAAATGCAATATAATAAGTCCTATGAATAAAAGAAAGCTACATTTCAATAGTGGGTTCTTAAGTTGAAAGTTTGCAAAGTCCAACATAATTAGTCTAGGCATCTTCCTCAAAACCACCACCCACTTACCCAAACTCACTAGTAAACTAGCTTACATATGCATCAGGATTTCTTAGAGTTACCACCACACAACCAAACTTTAAACTACTAATAACTTTGTATTCTATTGTTGATCCACTACTCATATGTTCTAATATTTGACAGTTCTTAAATAAGAGATCTAGTGTACTAGAATTTGACCCAGAGTAAGAAAGAGTTGGAAAACACGCAAAAATTAATTATCAGCAATTGGCAAGGCCTTCCTGAGACAACCCATTCTCATTCACACTTGCAGTTCCAATAATACTGAGGCCTTCCAAATATTATTCAGCAGTTTGAAAAAAAACAAAAAAAAAAACTTAATGATTAGCCAAAAATGAATCCTTGAACAGTAGAAGCAACAGCCAAAAACTAAGATTTCATTGAAGAAAGCTTTTAAAGAGGGGCCACCTGCTAATAGGAACAGAAAGGACTAGAAGAAAAATTAATTCATAAGACCTAAGTAAAATCTAATATTTTGCATTAAAATAACCAAGAAATATAAAACACCATTACCACAACACAACCTGTATGATCACCAATATGACTGAACCTTACCAGCATGTATAAATTTACATAATGTAATAAATGACAACAGACCTAGAATTTTTGCATAACCATATATAGTTCCTAATCTCTTCAAAGGAAAACTTATAAACCAACAAAAGAGTAATAACATACTGTACAGTGTAGATTGTTTCATAAGCTGTATTGAAATAGGAGAATTACAATGAAAAATGATATTTTGATTATAAAATAAATTTTTGAATATACTTACCCGGTGAATATATAATAGCTGACGTCTCCGGCGGCTCGACAGAAAAACACAAAAACTCGCGAGCGATCGCTATGAAGGTTGCGGGTGTGCCCACCAGCGCCAACTATCGGCCAGATACCGCATATACATGTAAACAGCTCCAGTTCTTCTCATCCCGCTGGGTCTCTATCGGGGAAGAAGGGGGGACCTTTAATTTATATATTCACCGGGTAAGTATATTCAAAAATTTATTTTATAATCAAAATATCATTTTTAAATATTTAACTTAGCCGGTGAATATATAATAGCTGATTCACACCCATGGTGGTAGGTAGAGACCAGAATTAATAAAGTTTACAGTGTATATGCTTAGAGTTTTTGACAGTTATATCATAACAAAACCCAAATATATATAGGTACCTGGTAAGGAAGTTGACTTAGACGATTACTCTGCCTTGTTAGTCTGTCTTCCTCACGAAGCCCAGCGATCCTCTTAGGATGCTGAAAGACTCCCAGGAGCTGAAGTATCAAGGGCTGCAACCCATACAACAGGACCTCATCAAACCCCTAATCTGGGCGCTCTCAAGAAATGACATTTGACCACCCGCCAAATCAACCAGGATGCGAAAGGCTTCTTAGCCTTCCGTACAACCCAAAAACAAGATTAGAAACATTTCAAGAGACAGATTAAAAGGACATTGGAATTAAGGGAATGTAGTGGTAGAACCCTCAACCACTACTGCACTCGCTGCAACGAATGGACCCAGTGTGTAGCAGTCCTCGTAAAGAGTCTGGACATCTTTTAAGTAAAATGACACGAATACCGACTTGCTTCTCCAAAAGGTCGCGTCCATAATACTTTGCAGAGATCTATTTTGCTTAAAGGCCACGGAAGTTGCTATAGCTCTTACTTCGTGCGTCTTAACCTTAAGCAAGCATCGGTCTTTTTCATTCAAGTGAGAATGAGCCTCTCGGATTAAAAATCTGATGAAATATGACAAAGCATTCTTTGACATAGGCAATGATGGTTTCTTAACTGAGCACCATAATGCCTCAGATCCACCTTGTAAGGACTTAGTACGAGCTAAGTAGAACTTAAGAGCTCTAACTGGACACAGCACTCTTTCAAGTTCGTTGCCCACGATCTCTGACAGGCAAGGTATATCAAAAGATTTAGGCCAAGGACGAGAAGGCAGTTCATTTTTGGCCAGGAAACCAAGTTGAAGTGAACATGTGGCTTTTTCTGTAGAAAAGCCGATGTTCTTACTGAAGGCATGAATTTCACTGACCCTTTTAGCCGAAGCCAAGCACACTAGGAAAAGCGTCTTGAGGGTGAGATCCTTCAGGGAGGCTGAATGTAATGGCTCAAACCTGTCTGACATGAGGAACCTTAGGACCACGTCTAAGTTCCATCCAGGAGTTGCCAAACGACGTTCCTTAGAGGTCTCGAAAGACTTAAGGAGATCTTGGAGATCTTTATTGTTGGAAGATCTAAGCCTCTATGTCGAAAGACCGAAGCCAAAATGCTCCTGTAGCCCTTAATAGTGGGAGCTGAGAGGGAGCGAACATTTCTCAGATATAAAAGGAAATCTGCGATTTGGGCTACAGAGGTACTGGAAGAGGACACAGATGCTGACTTGCACCAGTCTCGAAAGACTTCCCACTTTGACTGGTATACCCTGATGGTAGAAGCTCTCCTAGCTCTCGCAATCGCACTGGCTGCCTCCTTCGAAAAACCTCGAGCTCTTGAGAGTCTTTCGATAGTCTGAAGGCAGTCAGACGAAGCGCGGGGAGGCTTTGATGAAAATTCTTTACGTGGGGCTGATGTAAGAGATCTACCCTTAGAGGAAGACTTCTTGGAAAGTCTACCAGCCATTGAAGTACCTCGGTGAACTCGCGGGCCAGAGGGGAGCAACCAACGTCAACCTTGTCCCTTCGTGAGAGGCGAACTTCTGCAGTACCTTGTTGACTATCTTGAATGGTGGGAATGCATATAAGTCCAGATGAGACCAATCCAGTAGAAACGCGTCTATGTGGATCGCCTCTGGCTCTGGGACTGGTGAGCAATAAATCGGTAACCTTTTGGTCAACGAGGTGGCAAAGAGGTCTATGGTGGGTTGACCCCAAGTCGCCCAAAGACTCTTGCACACGTCCTTGTGGAGGGTCCATTCCGTGGGTATCACCTGACCCCTCCGACTGAGACAGTCTGCCAAGACGTTCAAGTCCCCCTGGATGAATCTCGTCAACAGGGAGATGCCTCGATTTCTTGACCATATGAGAAGGTCCCTTGCGATCTCGTACAGCGTGTGGGAGTGTGTGCCTCCTTGCTTGGAGATGTACGCCAAAGCTGTGGTGTTGTCTGAGTTGACCTCTACCACTTTGTTTCGAAGAATGCTTTCGAATTTCATCAAGGCCAAGTGGACTGCTAATAGCTCCTTGCCGTTGATGTGCATGCTCTTCTGACTTGAGGTCCACAGACCCGAGCATTCCCGACCGTCCAGGGTCGCACCCCGACCCAAATCCGACGCGTCTGAGAACAACACGTGGTTTGGGTTCTTGACTGCTAGGGATAGACCCTCTCTCAGACTGATATTGTTGTCCCACCATTTCAGGCATGCCTTTACTGGTTCGGAGACTGGGATTGATACCGTCTCTAAAGTCTTGCCCTTGTTCCAGTGAGAGGCTAGATGGAACTGGAGAGGCCGAAGGTGTAGTCTCCCTAGCGAGACAAACTGCTCCAGGGATGAGAGAGTCCCTACGAGACTCATCCAACTCCTGACTGAACAACGTTCTCTTTTCAGCATTAGTTGGACTTTGAGCAGGGCTTGTTCTATTCGGGTGGCAGACGGAAAAGCCCGAAAAACTGGACTGCGAATCTCCATCCCCAAATATAGAATAGTTTGGGATGGGATCAGTTGGGACTTTTCTAAGTTGACCAAAAGTCCCAACTCCTTGGCCAGACCCAACGTCCAATGTAGATCCTGCAGACAGCGATGACTGGACGATGCTCTGAGAAGCTAGTCGTCCAAGTACAGGGAGGCTCGGATTCCCGATAGATGGAGGAATTTTGCCACATTCCTCATGAGCCTCGTAAACACGAGAGGAGCAGGACTGAGGCCAAAGCACAGGGCTCGAAACTGGTACACCACATTCCTGTAAACAAACCTCAGAAACGGTTGGGAATCCGGGTGTATAGGAATGTGGAAGTACGCATCTCGTAGGTCGAGAGAGACCATCCAGTCTCCCTCTCTGACCGCTGCTAAGACGGACTTCGTGGTCTCCATCGTGAATTTTGTTTTTGTAACAAAAACGTTGAGCGCACTGACATCTAGCACCGGCCTCCAACCTCCTGTATGCTTTGGGACTAGGAAGAGACGGTTGTAAAACCCCGGTGATTGAAGGTCCGAGACTTTCACCACCGCTCCCTTCTCTAGCAACAGAGACACTTCTTGATTTAGGGCTTGTCTCTTTGATTCCTCTCGGTACCTGGGAGAGAGGTCTATGGGAGTTGTTACTAGAGGAGGTTTGCGTACAAACGGAATTTTGTACCCCTCTCTGAGCAACAGAACAGACTCTTGGTCTGCACCCCTCTTCTCCCAGGCCTGCCAGAAGCTCTTCAATCTGGCACCTACCGCTGTCTGAGGCTGTGGGCAGTCAGACTCTGCCACGGGAGGACTTGGCTCCTCTCTTCTTACCTCTCTTTCCCTCGGCACGAGAGCCTCCCCTGCTGGGAGCTCTACCACGAAAGGGCGGGATAAATCTAGATGCAGGAGTCTCGATCCTGGGTCTCACAGCAAAGGATGAAGAAGGAGCCCCTTTGCGAGCAGAGGACGCCATCAGGTCATGGGTGTCCTTCTGCACAAGCGAAGCAGCTATATCCTTAACCAGCTGTTGTGGAAACAAGGCCGCTGATAAGGGAGCAAAGAGCAGTTCCGATCTCTGACAGGGAGTAACTCCTGCCGAAAGGAAAGAGCAAAGGGTTTCTCGCTTCTTTAAGACTCCCGACGTAAAGGTGGAGGCGAGCTCATTGGAGCCATCGCGGATGGCTTTATCCATACAGGACATGATAAGTAAGGAAACATCTTGGTCGGCAGACGAGATCTTCCTACTTAAAACTCCTAATGACCAGTCAAGAAAGTTAAACACTTCAAAGGCCCTGTATACGCCTTTAAGCAGATGGTCAAGGTCCGAGGAGGACCAACAAATCTTCGAGCGTCTCATGGCCAGGCGACGGGGAGAGTCTACGAGGCTTGAGAAGTCACCCTGGGCAGAGGCAGGGACTCCCAAGCCGAGAACTTCTCCCGTGTCATACCAGACGCTCGATCTAGAAGCTAGCTTAGAAGGAGGGAAGGCAAAGGCCGTCTTCCCCAAACTCCTCCTGGTATCCAACCAGTCGCCTAGAAGACGTAAAGCCCTCTTGGAAGAGCGAGAAAGCACTAGCTTAGTAAAGGCTGGCTTGGTAGCAGGTAAGCCTAGAGCAAACTCAGACGGAGGCGAACGAGGAGCAACAGCAACAAAGTGATCTGGAAAAAGATCCTTGAAAATCATCATGATCTTCTTAAAGTCAATCGAAGGAGGAACCGCTTTAGGTTCATCTATATCTGAAGGATTATCATCAGGATGAGGATCAGCAACGTCCTCATCTGAAGGAGCTTCGTCCGATAACTGCTGAGTCTCAAGCAAGGGAGAGACCTGCCTTGGTGGCAATGCTTGACAAGCAGAGTCCACACGCACCGGAGCATCAGTAGCAGTCCAGGACGCTACGTCATGTAACTGCTTAACAGACTGACTAGCAACAACAACAGGAGCGGGAGGACGCTCAACGTCAACTCGAGACTGCCTTGACTGCCTAGACTGAGCAGTCAAAACAACTCTTGACTGCGGTGCTTGACGCTCAACGTCAAAACAAGTCAACTTCGCTGGTTGGCGAACGTCCTGAACGTCAACAAGAGCATGCGGCAGCGGCTGAACGTCCACATGCGGCTGAAAGTCAACACGGGACTACATCGAGTGAGGCTCTACAAAACGTGACTGACGTGACTTTGTAACGCCAACGTCAACAGGACGAGCAAAGGCTCGTTTGGCCGGCTGACGGCCAGGATCTCGATCAGCTAAGCGGCGAGGATCATCGTGAACCTGCTCAGCAGAATAGTCCTCCATAAGAGAGGCAAGCTTATTCTGCATGTCTTGCAGTACAACCCATTTAGGATCAACAGGAATGGGTGCTGTAAGAGACGAGGGTAACGTCTGTGACTGCAAAACATTGCCTACACTAAGACTCTCGGAGCCTGTGTTACGCTTCTGTTTAGGCGGCGAGCAGTCTTCCGATGACTGCACAGGGTCAGAGCTGTCCCAATGGCTACAACCAGGACGCTGGACCTGTCCTGAAGGGACTGACTTTCGCTTTAAGGGTCTCGAAACCTTGCTCCACGGTTTCTTACGCGATAAGCCTTCGGATGACGAGGAGAAAACCGTCTCGCTCGTCTTATGGTAAGGGCGGTCTTGACGAGACACGCCTGAAACCATAGAGGGAACGTCTGTTAGTTGGTTAAAGCCTCTCGAACCCATAAGTCCTACGACATTACTTCTCCCTGGGGCATGGGAGCTTGCAAGAGGTCTCGGACTAGGCGAACGACAGGCACGAACAGACGAACCCTCTGTCGCAACACTGATAACACTTTGCGCACTAATCACTTCCTTCCCACGATTTTCTAATGTGGCACTCTGACACTAACTCTTTTACGTCCGCCATGAGTTGATTACGGTCCGTAGCTAACGACTCAACTCTCTCGCCCAAAGCTTGAATGGCACGTAACATATCCCGCATTGATGGTTCCTGAGTGCTAGTAGAGGGTTCAGGCACAACTACTACTGGGGAAGGATTAGGTTCAGGGGCATGGGAGGAGGAAAATTCTAACGATCTAGAGGAACTTCTCCTCACCCTATCTCTCTCTAGCTTACGAGAATACTTGTCAAACTCAAGCCAATCGAATTCCGAAAGGCCCACGCACTCATCACACCGATCTCCTAATTGACAGGTTTTACCCCGACAATTAGAACACACAGTATGTGGGTCGAGAGAGGCCTTTGGAAGACGCTTATTACAATCCCTAGCATTACATTTACGAAATCTAGGAATTGGAGAAGGGTCAGCCATTTTGAAAAGTCAAAGAAAGTCCAAAAAACAATCCAAAGTCATCAACAATTAAATCTATCCAAAAAAGAGTTCAAGAGTTTAAGTTGAAGATAAAACACCTGCACTGCGAAAGCTCAAACCAAAAAGAAGTACTTCGCCAAGACTGTTGAAAAACTCCAGGTTAACAGCGAGTAATGGAATCAACTTGTCGATCAGACCGACAGAGAAGAACTGGAGCTGTTTACATGTATATGCAGTATCTGGCCGATAGTTGGCGCTGGTGGGCACACCCGCAACCTTCATAGCGATCGCTCGCGAGTTTTTGTGTTTTTCTGTCGAGCCGCCGGAGACGTCAGCTATTATATATTCACCGGCTAAGTTAAATATTTAAAAACAATCTTTTAACAATTAACAATATATCTAAACTGTTAACTAACTACTTGAATTGGCAGTTGAATAACTCCCATATTAGCACTAAAGGGGTTTTGTATCTGCATAACCTTGAGAACCCGCAGAATGAAAGAAAAAACAAATACTATAAAGGTAATCTACAGAAAGAAAGCACAGGCACTTGAATAGGAATATCTTTAAAACATTCACAAACTTAAAAGTGTCTCCTTGAATCTGAGAAGGCTATAAAAAACATAGCGTATTTGACAGCCTATAGGACGTACTTTTGTCCCAAAATATTTGCTACAAAAAATCGCCCTGCATCTTATAAATCGTAGGTAAAATTTGAGGCCTACCGTAGGCTTGGGCTAATCTAACCCAGCTTATGCTAGGTACTTTTATCAGCACTAAACTCCATGCATCCTTATTTTATTTCTATTGCTAGTATTATTGTATTATTACCGGTGCTTTAAAAATTAATTCGTTAAAATTTAAGCAATTTACAGTATACTGAAATGCTGCAACTTTCGTTTATAAACATCCGCTGACAAAACATAAACATCAAGTTATGGCTGCGTTCTCAGCAATCTTTTAACCTTCTCTTTCCTTAGCCTTCAATAATTTTAATGGTAACGTTAATAACGGTAGTAATGAAATTTAGATTACCATATTTATTTTTTATAAAAAATTCACCATGAATCCAATTATCCTCGCTCTTTCTCCAATCAAACACCATCTTCTCTGTCACATCATACTGTCATTAGCGGTACTTTGTTATTGTTGACTAAACACAAATAAAATAGCCTTTCTGCTATGCGACATGTAGAAATTTTTAGGAATATGGCAAGTAAAATATTTGTAATAACATCTTTACAAAAAGCAGCATTTATTAAGAAAAAATTGATATGGAATCACCATTTCAATTATTTTGAATTACTAAGGATAAAATAAGTAAAACAAAATTAATAACATTAATATTTTATAACCAATACTTGGTAAGATATCTGTTGCTGCAAAAGCTAACTTATACACAAATGTGTAAATGCGCTCGTTTGTTCGTTAAGATCAGTGATGAAACGTAAATAAAGCTATGGTTTCAGTTTTATCTTGTGCGTTTAGCAAAAACATGATATAAAATGGTTATTATCTAATCTATTTTGGATTTTTAAGTATACAACAAAAGCTAGCCTATGCTCTAATGGACGTTTTATGCACGGAAATATATGATATGTTTCTGCTTATGCAATGTACATCTAGACTATTTTCAACAATATATGCTTAAATAGACTAAAACTGTTTTCCTGAATCTGACCTGCTGAAATGAGGGTGTGTCTTATATGCCTGTGTATCTTATAGGCTATCAAATAAGGTACATACAATCTCCTTTCCTTGCTGATCCTATGACTGTCGAGTTTCCTTGGAAAACTTAGTGATCTGTAAACCTGTTTGCAATTGAAACATCAAGAACTGGCTTTAAACACCTGTTGCCATTGGGATTTAGAATCAATCTTCAATCACATTCTCCTCTGGAAATTTTGCAATCTCTACTCACAAAAGATGGGCCTTTGTTTAGATACCTCAAAAAAGGCATTGATTCCTTGGACAAAAGAGGATATAAATTTGATAGCAATCTCTGATCACACAGAGAATCCACAGTTTGAGTTGAATGCTTTCACTAACCTAATAAAAATGAGAAACCCTTCCACCTATAAGGACCTGTTGGAAAGGATCATCATAGCATTCTCCTACAAGATCGAGTCCTGTTGGCACTTCGGCCGGACCTCATGTTAAGAGTGAAATTCAGATCTATCACTGTTTTGTAAGGATTCCTCTGTAAGTACTTTGGAAAATTCTTGAAAACTAGAGGCTATACAATAATAGGAATAAAATGAGGGTTTAAGAGAAGTAAACCTCAAAGCAACATTTATGTTATGGAGGCAGCTTGTGCTAAAACATTATCTTATTTTGTTCTAATATGGGACCAAATATTTGGGAATTAATAAAACAGTTCTGTGCCTCCAACATTGTTTCATCTAAAGAAGGAAATGGGTACATGTTTATAATTCAAAATAACCTCTACTGTATTGTAGAATCTGCAAGGAAAAATTTCAAGAATAAAGTACTCCCAACTTTATAACCAACACACAGCATCCTATTAGTCACCAAACTTGAAAAAACTGGATTCAAAACTTTCTCTTGTTCAGAAGAATAATGGCTTCAAGAGAATTAACTTGACCTGGGACAATGGCAAGGTTAAACAACAGATTTGTTTCACAAGTCACAGAAAGCTTTTGCCGGAGAAAAGGTCTCAACAATAACCAGAAACACAGATTTATAGATTATCTTTCTACTGGAAATAATATTCAAATGACAATCAATATATTGTAAAACTTTGAGGTATAAGTTTTGCTTTATCAGCATATTTACATATTTCAACATTTATACTGGCTTCATATAATTTACGGAATAAAAACTTGTTAAATATAAATAATCTTCACTGCTAACCATATTACCAATACTTCTACAAAGAAAAGAATTGCATAGCTTTGTAAAGAAGTCTGTATTTTTTCATTGACAGATATTGCAGCAAAATTTAGACCAGTCCGTTTAAATTATATATAATAGGATTATACATCTTATGCATTAAGATGTTCAAAGGTATAAACAGCATGTGTGTGGACAAATGCACTTAAAAGCATAATCCAATGAGGAAGGTCAGGTGATTTAAGGACTAATTATAAATCAGGGTTGTGAAGAAACCACTGAACAGTCATAGGGTACTTTATATCTTACTACAATGACAAACCACACAAAGTTCTTAACAATATAGGATAAAATTAATCTTATGATATAAACTTCTCTTCCCCAAATGCAAATGGTATCAATTCTTACTTACCAGGTAAGAAGTTGCAACTAAGTTGGCAGATGATGGCAGCCTCATTTGGATTAATATAAAATTATCATAATCTCTCCAATCAAACTGGTGGACCTCTGAATAAATAGTGAAAATTAAAGAATTAGTCATAGTAAGCATAACAAACTCTGAAATAATAATGTACAATACCTAGTTAATTCACGACATATTTATCTCCAAGGCTTGGATCACCCGCTGGAAACCAATTATTTTTCAAAAAAAAAAAATGAGAGTTTTTCATGAATTTATATTCGATAACTTTCGAAGCATACAGCCCAAAGTGTTAATCATACATCCATATACCAAGGCACTTCCCCCAATTTTGGGTAGAGTTAATAAAGCACAATTAGCTTTTAAAATTCATGATTTCTTAGAATGTAATGATTTATGCTTAAACTAAACTGGATTTCAATTTCATAGGAATCGTGAGTGGCACTGAAATGAAAAATGCCTTATGCTCTTAAAGACCGCTGTATAAGACGACTACAACAATAATAGTCACAGATTTTTTTTTTTTGGTACTATTAACATTTACTGTAAATGTACATATATGATTTTAGACATCTTTAATTTTATTTACTGTACAGTACCATGATTTATGTGCTTTTAATGCTTTTAAAGTGATACTAATAATGGTGGCCAACTGACGTAAAGTCAAACAATATGACAACCTTTATTTACCTATTTCCATATATTATTTTAGACAAATGACATATAATCAAATCGGACTTGAATTAAAACGACATAAACCAAGGTACAGTATACATGTATAAGCTGAATGGTCAATAAATATACTAAGTACTGTATTATGATGATACAAGCAAATAGCTTACAAAGTAGTACAAGACTATGGAAACTTTGGTTACTTTCTGGACTACTGGTATTTTCATTAACATGCACATACTGTTTGACATAACCTAAATTCATACAAGCATTATATACTTCTCATGACACTAAACTGAAATTCTTACCAGTTATAACAGCTGGGGTAATGAATACAATAATGGGGTTTGAATGCGGTCTTGTTTTTGCCCAAGCCAACAAATGGACCAGATCCGATTCTTTTTCTGGACCAATAAACACCTGGACATCTAATAGCTTGCTAATTTCTTGAATTTGATCTGTTATTGTTCTCTGTAATTTATGAAAATAAATCCAACATAAAATATGACAATGTACACAACATAAAAAAACAATACCTGCTGTATTTAAGCACTTAAATTTATAAAGGAGTTTTACTTTAGACAAATATTTATTAAAGAAGTACATCACAGGACTAAGGGACTGAAGAACCAAATTATCTTGAATCAAATTACATTGAGCAATTTTAAAGGTGGTTTTGTAGTTAAGTTTGATTTTCAAAACATCCACATAATCATAAGCAAATACAACGCAATCATGATAGCTTAATTATGATTAATAAAATATTCAGTAATTTACAAAGGGAGAATATTAATAATTATTTTATTTCTATATACACCTGATGATCATACTGTTGCTTCTCCAGAAGGTTGGTTTAACAACTTTTAATGCAAAAAAAAAAAAAAAAAAAAAAGGTATTAAATTTTTTCCCTTTTCTTTCATTTCAAAAGATACAAGCATCTCATGAAGTTATAAAATAATTTAGTGATTAAGAGTTACGTATTCCTTTTCTCAAGTATTCCTTATTCCTTGACATCACACTTACTATTCCTTTTCTCAAGTATTCCTTATTCCTTGACATCACAAGTCAGAGGAGAGGCGGGTGGCCATGTATATGAAAATCAGGCGAGTACAGAATTTTTAAAAAATCTATAAAAATTCTCATTTCTATGAACCTCCCCAATGGTCATAATGTTGACTCTCACACTCTGATGGAGGTGAAACGCCAGTGAAGGAATGAGATAGATCAACAAAAACTTTATATGTATAAACCAGTAACTACTCAATGTTTCTAGAGGGCCACATTAGCAGCCAGCATAGGATTTAGAGACCCATAATCTCTATAACAAAGTCAGGAATTGCTCAAGATAATACCAATCTAACACCCAACAGGATGTTATTTAATTATCTTTATAATTCTTTCAAAGGAAACTTATATGCAAAATTTCAGAGATGTAGGTTTACTCCTAATATCTAAAACCTCAATTTACAAGGTTTACATATGATTTGGATCCAAACTTGATGAGTTCCTGAGCCAAAAACCTTTAACAAAAAAATACACTACCCTATAAACAGAGAATAAATTGTCATTCTAACCTCACATAATCCAATAGAGGCACTACCTACAATGTTCATAGTCAAAATATACTGAACATTTCATTTGAAATGAGCACAAATATTTCCAATAAGGAACTGCATGGAGAGAGTACAGCCAGGCGATGTGTTTCTAATCCCTTTCCCAACCCCGGATAATGATACTGACGAGAACACCAGCAGCCCCCTTTAACTCGGGGTAGAAGGCACTTCTCATTTACAAGGGAATAGACAGCAACAGGAAAGCTATGAAAATAACCCTCACACACAACAAACAGCCAACAATAATCTAAAAGAAAATACAAAGATTAAAAGAGTCAGTTGATGACACAGGGAGTAAGTCTCTACTCTCAGGAGGCTGAAAGCAAAGTGAGAGCTCAGTGCCCAGTTGGGTGGGGACTGACAACCTGCAACAACTACCGCCAACTTTTTAAAGGTTTTGCAGCAGAATTCAGCTTTGCTAAAAGCATACAGTACTCCAATTACAGTACAAGGTTTTGTATTCATGTAGGAACTACTGCTGCTTACATTGACCATCTGCATGGACAAGGAGTGAATGGATTCAAAGCTAGTAGTACTAATTAATTACACAGAGGTTTCCAAAATTCTGGGTAGTACTTCAATAATCAAGATATGTATCAAGCCTTTTAATTCCAAATTGTGTTAATGTGTAGTACGTAGCATAAGTACATAACTAATTATTACCATTAAACACAATAGTAAAATCACTTCCTGTTAGGAAAAAATCCAATATTCACTGATACACACAAAATAAAAATAACATACATTTGACTGCAGAGATGAAACCACATCAATATGGTAGTTTGAAAGATTGTCCTTCATCATATCTTTAACTGCTTCCATAACGATAGCAGAGCCATGGACGCTAAGACCAATTGTCCCAATCTTAATTTTTCTCTTCTGATGATGAGCTTCTTGAATATCCTTCAACTTTTCCATTTGTTCCTTTAGTACCTTTTCTACAACTATCAAATAAAATAAGCCAGAATTACAAATTAATTCTAAAGGGCTATGATGTATGTATGTACAGTACTGTAATCATAAACTCAACCGTAACATCTTTGTGAAGCTCAATTTACAAGTTACTTTTTTGTTACAGATGATTGAGTGTGTTATCCTTCAACAAAGTACTAGAATAAATAGAAATTATTCTTATTTATGAACAATGTTATCCTTAGTTTTCACTCAAAGTTGCTTGAACTGGCTTTACCCACTGGTCACATATACTGTACTAATAAACAAATATAGCTTTTGCATCCCACAATTATTCATCTCTCAAATAATTGGCACGTGATTAGCTAATCTAACCCAAAAGCATGTCAGAAGGAAAACTAGAAAAAAATGAGAAAAGAATCTAATCACTGCTAAACAAAAAGATCTCAATTGTAGAATTCATGAAAAACAGTAAAATAGAAAAAGTTATTTTCAATTGAACTGAGAATATACAGTTTCTGTTGTAGCAAAGTCTATGATTAATTTTATCAACTATGTATGGATCTACATGCAACAGACAAGAAAAGCTAGGACTACAGCAGTAATAGTTCCATTTTTTTCTGGCAGCATTCCTTGATGTCACAAGTGCACCCAGCTACAGATAATTAATCCCTGGTTAATCACAGAAAGCTCTTAAGTGGCAAAATCAATTACTAGATTTTAAGACATCTGCCATAGAGGCTGGACCAAAGAACTTTATTACATGAAGGCCCTACTGTAATTTTCTACAGCAGCATACACAACACAACACAGAAAACAATGATTTTATATGATTATAATCAAGTGAATTTATGAAGAACATGGAAAGAGTGAAACTCCACTTCTTCACATTATTTGTTATTTACATGCATTTCAAATGAAAAACTTGCAAACAGTAACTATATCATAAAGAAAAATTATCAGTTTCACTGATACCTGTAAACTGTATAAGAGCAATCACTCACATTTATTACACCAAGTCTTTCCTGCCTCCTTAGTTTTCTCTTCTCGAATGGCTCCATGGAATTTCGCTTCTTCATAAGCCATGTGCCACGACCCCATTCCAACAAAGGCACTTACAAAGAGTAGCAAGAGCACTAAAAATACTAACATAATCCAAGTCTTCATTTTGATGACCCTATAAAATAATAGGTAAATGACATTAGTAGAATTACAAGCCATCCAACTACCAATCTATACAGTGCCTTCATTTAGTTACAGCTACCTATTGTTATAATCAAGGAAGAGTTGAAACAGCAATGAAAACAAAAAGCTTTCCATTTGCAAATTCCCCACATTAGGAAACATGTCAAATTGGAAATAAATCCTTTTAACCCGTAGCATTTAGAACACTAAGCAAGTTTATGCAAGATTGAGTGGCATTAGATTAGGACCAAATGCCTTTAGGTTAAATTTCTTAAGGGTAACATGAAAAATCTAAATTTAAAGGTTCCACGTTTGGTACAAATCTGATTCAGTTACATTGAACATTACAGTACAGTACACTAAAATCTCTAGTTTTTTTTTTTTTTTTTTTTTTTTTTGGAAGGGAATACCATTTTAATAGTTATGCAGTATGAACCTTCACCTTACATTAGGAGTATCTTTAGCTTGAAACTGGTTCAGAATTAGAGACGGTAACCAGAGTAGGCTACAGTACTGAGCAATTATCAGTATATTCACCTAGCTGATCCCTCAGTCATGAGGACAAATATGAAGTTGGTTAGTGGAAAATTTACAATAAATCAAGTTTGTGAAAATAAAAATTATCATCTTTTTGCAAATCACTGCTCCTTATTAGAAAAAATTATACAAACCTTTCTCTTAAACTGGAAGCGAGATTCACTCGGTAGGTGAAAAGTAGTGCTCAACATTGGGGTTGCAGAGATCTTTCAATAATCAGAGCATAAGAATACGATATAGTATTGCAAAATTGACAAATTTTAAAGTGATTTGTATTGTCCTAATAATACAAACCTGTAGCTATTTATTAGGGATTATCTTTCGGCAAAGCTGGAAGACTAGCCATTAAGACTTTTACGTGAAGAGGCAACTACCCAAACTGCAGTTAGCGGAGGGTAGTGAGGAGTATTAGCAGTTACCCCTCTTTCACTCACAAGCCAGTGAATCCGAGTAACTTTTTGATTGCAAGCAGGTCTTGGGAGCCAGGTGATGGCGGGACAATTTGTATAAATAGCAACAGGTTTGTATCGTTAGGAAAAATACAATTTACTTTCAAATTTGTTATTTGTTCTGACACTCTACAAACCTTATGCTATTCATTAGGGATGACTCGCCTATTAGGAGAGTGGAAGTCCGACCACTGGCTTGGACATTGACCCAGGGTTTTCACATACAGCCTTGACATGTAACGGAGAAAAACCTTACACCTCGCTAAAATATTCGTGCAATGCACAGATAGCGGCCTGGACAGCCTGTGTGTTTGTGAAAAACTAGCAATGTGACTGTCTAGGTAAGAATATTCCAAGCTAAATAGGATTGTTGATATGAGACATAGATGTTTCCCAATACCACCCTCGCGGGGAGCATCGGGGACGTAGACAAGTATGAAATCTATGCTAAGTTACACAAAGGAAATGCTTACTACCTGCAGAAAGGTGTGGCTAGCGTGCAGAGAAAGGGGAAGATGAAAGAAAGAAACCCTCATTCTTACACATTCATCCCAGACTAATTCCAGGTAATCTATGCCCTCAACCATCTGCTACGGAACTTGTCCATCAAGGAGCCTCAGACATTCTAAACCACTTGTTGTGCAGCCACTACAGGACCAATGGAGAATGTCTCCATATTCCTGTGGGCCACAGCTTGCAGGTAGTAGGCGGTGAAGGTCGTCCGATGCTTCCACACACACGCTTATAGTACCTGCACCACAGAGTAGTTACGTTTGAACGCCTGCGATGTGCTTATACCCCTAATGTCATGAGCTCCATGTTGACGGGGAGGAGGAAGGTCAGGATTTACTGCATGGTCAATGACCCTGCGAATCCACGCTGAAATTGTGTTTTTTATGACCCTCCTTTTGACCTCCCCTGTGCTGATGAAGAGACACTCGGGGGTGAGCTGTTGCACTGCGTTTAAGGTATTACAGTACCTCAAACTCCTCACTGGGCAAAGTAACCTGAATCATCGGTTACAGAACGAAGACTGCCAATGCAAAAGGGCCCAAATCTAGGATCCGCTACTCACGGATTTTGAGTCTTGGCAATAAACTCAGGGAAAAAGCTGGGTGTCACTTCCCCTATGTTTGGATGGGGAATGTCATAGGATAGACCATGAAGTTCACAAACTCTCTTGACCGAAGCCGACACGAGTAGGAACACAGTCTTTAAACTGTGGTGGCAATCTGTTGCCTAGTGTAATGGTTTATAGGGAGCACCCTTCAACGACTGAAGGACATGAACCACATTCCAAAAGGAGGTCAACTTCTGACTAGGGGCAGGTGAGCTCATAACTTCTTATGAGTAAAGACAACTCCAATGAAGAGGAAAGATTAACTCATTTCAGTTTAAAGGCCATGGTTAAGGCTGAGTGGTAGCCTTTCACCGCCTAGACCGAGAGGAACTTTTCCTCCCGAAAGTATACAAGGAACGCTGCTATTGTTGGAATAGAGGCATAGAGGGAAAGAGATGCACCTTCCACGACACTAACAACAGAAGACAGTCCACTCGCAGGTATCCAGCCATCCTTCTCGTAAGTTGTTGCGAAAAGCCTCTCTGTGAGAGAAGATACTGGATAGTCTCCAGGTGTGAAGGTGAAGAGAAGCTACTGTCTTGTGGTATATGTTCGTGTGTGGTTGTTTGAGTAAATCTTGTGTGGAGGTAGTTCTCTTAAAAGCTCTGTTAGGATCTGCCGAAAGTCCGGGAACCACTCTGCATGATGACATAGCGGAGCTATGAGTATCATGAAGAGGCTGTTGGATGCTCTGGTCTTGTTGAGCCCCCTTGCATCAGACAAACAGGGGGGAAAGGCATACACATCTATGTTGTCCCATCGTTGTTGAAATGCATCTTGCCAGAGAGCCTGAGGGTCCGAAGCTGGGAACAGTAGACGAAACGAATGGGGGTTGGTCACAACGGAAGACGAAGTTGCCACAAGGTCCTGGACAAGGCCACATGAGAACGCAGAAGAAGGAACAGGCACACCTGAAAAGAAAAAAAAAATGAATATGAATAAAATGGCCAAGTCTTCTGAGAGCAGAGAGCGGACACATCCGTTCTCTTCAAGCCAAAAGAAAACCGGTGACTGATTCACTGGTGTGCGAGTGAGAGGGATAGCAGGAAACCACCGCTACTCCTCACTAACCCTCTATCTAGTAGTTTGGGTAGTGGCCACCTCACTTAAAAGTCCTCATGGTTAGTCTTCACGCTTAACCCAAAGATAACCCCTGATAAATAGCGTACGGTTTGTAGTGTCGGAACAAATTCCAATTAACATCTATGTATAAAGATATCTTGTGTAGTCCAGTAAGAAGTCTCACATTCAGACGAGATGCTTGATAAGTCTCCAGCCATGAAGCACAACAACTGCAGACTCACACTACCTTTGCAAATGAGGCTAACAGATGAATGGGCCAAGGAGGTATCCTTTTAAGGACCTCGACCAGGAGGCCCAGCAGATTGGTATATCACTTGTCTCGCAGCCACCTAAAAACCATTCAGAGAATCAAGTGTAATGGGAGAAGACAAAAGCATTCAGTTTGTCCCAATGGTGTTGAAGGCGAGTAGGTGAACTACTGGCAAACTGAGTAAGGGGTACTAGGTGGGAGTACTTAATATAGTTAAAAGTTGTCAGGTTTAGCTAATTTTTGCTTTGCCTACACATACAGTACACTGAATAGTCTGATCTATTCTTTACATATTCTCCTCTGTCCTCATACACCTGACAATATCAGGATTACCAAACGATTCTTCTTGGTAGGGGTAGAAGAGACACTCCAGCTATAGTAAGCAGCTCTTCTAGGAAGACACTCCCAAATCAAAGCACTGTTCTCTACTCATGGGTAATGTCATAGCCTCTGTAACATGATCTTCCACTGTCTGGGGGTAAAGTTGTCTTGCTTGAGGGTACACTCAGGCACACTATACCATAATTCTCTTAATCTTTTTTTTCTAACGTTTTCCTAGTTTATAAATATAAGATTTATTTCAATGTTGTTACTGTTCTTAAAACATTTTATTTCAATTGTTAATTAGTTCTTTTGAAGTTTATTTCATTATTTCCTTTCCTCACTGGGCTATTTTCCTGTTGGAGCCCTTGGGCTTATAGCATCCTGCTTTTCCAACTAGGGTTGTAGCATAGCAAGAAATAATAAATAATAAATGATAATTAATGATAAATAACCATAACGATAACAGTAACCATGACCATAACAAAAACAATATCAATAATAATAATAACAATAGTAATAAAAATAATGATAATAATGTACTTAACTATGAGGAAGGTCCTTGGCAAGGCCAAAAGTAAGTCAAAGTTTCTATTCTTATACAGCAACTACTATATATTAGCATACAGGCAGGGCAAAAAACACGGATCCAAATTGGGGCAAAGGTAAGTTCAATGGGAGAGAAAGGAAAGAAGTTGAAGGCTTGCGAGTTAAAGAGGGAATGGAAGTGGAGCCCCTATGCCTGAGGATTTCTCGAACGATTGATTGATTGATTGATTGATTTAAAGTTTTCAGGCACCCTGACATCTAAGGTCATTGACGCCGATATCATTTAGTTTATGGAGAAAAAAAAAAAAAAAAAAAAAAAAAAATTATATATATATATATATATATATTAGTATTCAATTAACATCATAAAAGTTGAATGTCATAAAAGTTAAATATTTTTCAGAAGACCTGCTTCTGAAATAAATCTAAAGATGCCACTTGCATAGGACACATCATGTCCAAGAATCTTGGCAAGGATGAACCTGCCACCCTCACCTCGAGCCTCAAACAAATATCTATTCCTTAAGTTGTTATAATTGGGGCATTTGGTCAACAAATGCCTCACTGTTAGAGGTACTAAACAGTCGTCACAATACGGTTGGTGTTGGCCCTTCAGCAGAAACTCACGTGTCAACCGAGTGTGACCAATACGGAGACGACAAAGAGACGTCTCCCATTTTCGGGGCATCATATTATACCTCCAAGGAGATATGACATTTGTTACCTCTCGCATTTTATTCCCATCTAGGCTATCCCATTGCTGTTGCCATTTATTGCAAACCAATTTCTTGATGTCAGGCAAGAAATCATTACAGGGAATGGGATACCTTCTTGGCAGCAACTCGGATGCAGCATTCTTAGCCAGTGAATCTGGCTTCTCATTCCCACACACACCTACATGTGCTATAACCCAACAAAATTGAACTGTTATACCTCTCCGTCCAATAATAAAAAGCCATCCTAAAATCTTTAAAACTAGAGGGTTATTAGAATTAAAAACTTCTATAGCTTGAAGGACACTCCTTGCATCACTAAAAATTGTAAAATTACCCTCCTTCTCCAATGCTATTTTCTCAATAGCGGTTAATATGCCATACAGTTCGGCAGTAAATATGGAAGCGGTCAGAGGAAGTGCACCTCTACAATTAAAACCATCACTATGTACCTCAAATCCACTGCCAGCATCAGATTTGGAGCCATCAGTATAGATAAAAGTTGATCCTTTAACATGTTCATAAAAAAAAAGAGACCTGGCTTCTAGGTCTGACATATTCTTATCTCCTATAAAATATTTACAAAAAGATATCTCTGGTAATTTCCATGGAGGCGTTGATGATACCTTGAATGGAAGTACCTTACATCTAATTATATCCAGACTGTTTAATAATTGTTTCACCCGAAAGCCATAGGGTTGAGGAGATTTTGGGTGCATTTCAAAGTATGTTGGGTGCCTTACAAGGCTTGCAGTCTGGAAGGCTAAAGAATTAGGGAGTCTTTGCAATCTAAACCAATACCGAAGAATAGAAGACATCCGGTAAAGGCCTAGTGGTAATTCTCCAGCATCAACAAGGAGACTTGGGATAGGTGATGTTCTGAATGCTCCCGTGGACAATCTAATACCTGCATGATGTATTGAATCTAATATTTTCAACCGGCTTGGGGTGGCTGAAGAGTATATTTCACAACCATAACTAATTTTGGAAAATATCAAGGCCTTGTATAATTTTAAAATAGTATTGCGGTCTGCCCCCCATGATGTATGGGACAATACTTTTAAAATATTCAGAGCTTCAACACATTTAGCTTTTAGCGCTTTTAGATGAGAAACCCATGTAAGTCTACAATCAAATATCAAACCTAAAAATTTGGTTTCCGATACACATGGGATTCGTTGACCTTTAATGTATATATCCGGGTCTGGATGTGCTCCCCGGATACGACAGAAATGTACAATAGTAGTTTTACTTGTCGAGAACTTAAATCCATTCATATCGGCCCACTGGATAATTTTGTCAATTGAGAGCTGTAGTTTTCTCTCAACCGTTGCCATTCTGGCTCCAGCAAATGATAGGAGAGATCATCCACAAATAATGTTGAGAGAACATCCCGGGGAATGACTGAGGATATCCCATTAATTGCTAGTGCAAAAAGGGTTACACTCAGCACACTACCCTGAGGAACTCTTTCTTCCTGGCACTTACTCTCTGATAGAGCTTCCCCAACTCTCACTTGAAAAACTTTATGTGAAATAAATGCCTGAATAAATAGTGGCAGCTCTCCTCTCAATCTGATTTCATGAATGGTTTTAAGTATACCATATCTCCATGTGGTATCATATGCCTTTTCAAGGTCGAAAAAAACTGTCACATGGTGCTGTTTGGAAGCAAAGGCTTCACAAATAGAGGAAGTCTTATTAACACATCAGTTGTTGAGTGCATTTTTCTGAATCCACATTGAATCGGTGATGAAATACCCTTCTTTTCAAGGTACCACATCAACCTTACATTGACCATCTTCTCCATGATTTTACATAAACACGAAGTCAATGCAATAGGTCGATAGCTTGCTGCTAAAAACTTGTCCTTACCGGGTTTTAAAAAGGCTAAAATAATGGCTAGTTCCCAAACACTTGGGTAACTATGATCATGCCATATTCTATTAATAATACTTAAAATAAATAACTTTGTATTAAAATGTACATGTTTAACCATTGCATATGGAATTCCATCGGGTCCAGGAGCTGTATCGTTGCAAGTAGCGAGTGCGGAATCAAGTTCTCTTTCAGTAAAAAGAGAATTATACGATTCTTCCCTTCCTGTTGCAAAATTTAAAATTTTCTTTTCTTCAATGCTCCTGTACTGGTGACCAGGAGCTGCTACACTCTTGCACGATATATTTGAAAAATGGTCTGCCAGGGTAT
Organism: Palaemon carinicauda; assembly: GCF_036898095.1. Classification (NCBI taxonomy): domain Eukaryota; kingdom Metazoa; phylum Arthropoda; class Malacostraca; order Decapoda; family Palaemonidae; genus Palaemon; species Palaemon carinicauda. Next base: position 53,052,757 of record NC_090761.1, on the reverse strand, counting down.
TGCTAACTTCATTTCCTTCAGTCACAAACTGACCATTTACTTTCAACACTGGTGGTGGGTTCGGGGTAAATTTGCCTTTTTTTTTTTTTATTTTCCTCCATACAGAAGATGGTGGTGTTCTACTATTAATGGAGGAAACAAAAGCCACCCAAGATTGGCGTCTAGCTTCTTTCATGGCACGACGGAACTGTGCTCTACACTTTTTGTACGATATCAAATTTTCATCAGTACAGCGTCTACGCAATCTAGTCAGGGATTTTCTGGTGGCTCTGTGCAAGGCTGTTAATTCTGAGGACCATCAAGGGACTGGTCGTCTTTTGAATAGTCCTGTGGTTTTGGGAATCGAATTGATTCCTGCTGTATGAAGAGTTCCATTCAGTAGGTCTATGGCATCATCAATACTTTCAAACTGTTCTGCTCTCCCTTCGATTTCACTTAGCTCAGAAAATTTAACCCAGTCTGCCTTGTCTAGATTCCAACGTGGCAATCTTTGCAAAGGTGAACCCTTGTTGGTGTTTATAATGATTGGTGCATGATCACTAGTATGCCAATCATCTAATGGCCTCCAATCAAAATCAAGAAGGCAGTTAGAGCTTGCAATTGAAAGGTCAATGCATGACAAAGTACCTGTCTGAACATGGAAGTGCGTGGGCTCTCCTGTATTAAGGAGTCCCACATCCTCATTCTCCACAATTGATGAGATAATATTGCCCCTTGTGTTGGCCAAAACATCACCCCATAAAGGATGTCTACCATTCATATCTCCCAGTAAGAGAAAAGGTTGAGGGAGTTGTTGAATGACCTCTGCTAAATCATCATATAAAATATTATCATTTGGAGGTAAGTCCAGAGAGCATATTGTATATTTTCTCCATATATCAATTTGTACAACAACTGCCTGCAGGGTTGTACGTATAGACATAGGTATTTGGGGAACATCTCGACGAATGTACATGAGACTTCCGCCATGGCTCCCTGCTTGTTGATTATATGGTGTTCTATAGCTAACATACTCTCGAGGACTAGGAGTGTTAGAATCAAGCATACTTTCCTGTAGACATACAATTATGGGGGAATGCTCATGAATTAGGAGCTTAAGTTCTTCATATTTCGCCCTCAAACCCTGACAGTTCCATTGCAAAATGGAGGAGAAAACTATGGATTATTTCTGGAAGACATCTTGGATGAGGTCTTCCCATTAGCAGTTTTTAATCTAACATTATTACCTGTAAGTTTCTTCAGAGGTGGTCTTGTTATGCTAGGTTTTACGTTTGTTTTTCTTTGTATCCTTTTGATCTATTTGTTGAGGTGGATGGTGTACCTCAACTTGAATTTCTGATTTATTCAGTTTATCTTCTGGTTGATTAGAAACATCAACAGACAAAACATCAAATTTATTTGATGTCATAACCTTAACGTTTCTAATGGAGGGTGGAGAGAGAGATGGAGGTCTCTCTCTTTTACGATTAATAGATGGTGGGATTCAAGGTTTTTGCACCTTTCCCACTACAGGTGCATCAGGTAAGTTAGTCTCAAGTGGAACCTCCATCAGATCAGGCAAGGACATGGCCTGAGAGAGGTTTGTATTATTTTTTGTAATGGCGGCTGAAGTCTGTACAGCAATGGGCAATGACCTAGTGTTAATACACTGTGGTAAAGCCTCAGGAGGTAATATGGTTACCTCGTTATTTGACATTTTGTCAGATAGTATACTTTTTTTTGAGCTATTGGCAGCGCTAGGTTGTTTTGATTTTAATGCCTTAGCATATGTATTTGATTTATTTAATAATCTTTTGGCATGGGTCACACTTATATGTTCTAAGTTTGATTTGTTGAGGGCAGCTTCCTCCAACTTATATAGCTCGCAGCTCTTGTCTGTGGATTTGTGATTCGAGCTGCAATTTAAACACCTGGCTCCAAGTACACACACTCCATGGTAAGATTTGGAGCAAATACCACACATCTTCTCATTTTTGCAAACTTTGGACGGGTGCCCAAATTTAAAACAATTAAAGCATTGCAATGGCTTCTGCTTGAAGGGTCTTACTTTAATCCTTTCGTTCTCGATAATAATATGAAAAGGTACATCAGCATCCTGGACTTTGTGAACTTTCCATACATTTAATGGACACATGGCCAGTATCTCCTCTGTAAAATCATATAGATCTCTGTTAAAAACTACGCCCCTTCCGTAGCTAAAATTTAGGTGGGGTTTGACATCTAACAATGTCATCATTACTTATTTTCATATTGGACAATATTACCGACTGTGTACTGGATTTGGCATGGATAAGGAAACTATTTTTTCCGAAACGAGATATATCGCCTGGTGCAATAGTTTCTACTTTTTTCTGAATCAATTTGCATATTTTAAAATAATTCCCTGTAACCCCCTTTGATTCAGCTATAAGCCACATCGGTGGTTTTGGATTTCTCTGGTAGGGTATAACTAAATCTGCGTCTTTTTCCAACCAATCGGCAGGCCTATACACATCCAAATCTTTTGGTACCTTATCGCAGAGAGCAGCCGCGACATTCAAGTTATTAATTTTAATATCATTCAAGTTACTTACTGCACCAAATGCTTCGTCATAACTACTATAAGATATCCATGAATCCCAAGTTCCAGCTTCAAGTTTCATCCTTATTTCTTTTATGCATCCATAGCATTCAAATGCTCTACATAGATCATCATAATTTGTCTCTATTGAAATTTGTGTAACATGAAGGATTCGAAGTTTCCTCGTGTTACCCAAATTACTCGATTTTGAAATATCAGTAGAAAGGTCCTTTCCCGTTCCGAGGTCATCAACAGAACTTTCCCTTATCACATTAGCAGAGGTCGTCAACAGTGCCGGGGGAGAGTCAACGTATCCAGGGGATGGGGGTTCGTTACTTAAAGAATCCATTAGACAAGAGAGAGAGAAAAGGGTTAGTTTGATGTACCTGCTCGAGAATGTTAGGCCATCACACGTCAGAAAGGAAATTTGCACTCTCCACTATCAGCACAATGAGAGTATACTTCGCAGATGGTCCACTCCATACCCTACCCGAAGGATAGCATCAAAACAGATATAGAGGCACAGGTGTAAGCTGAACCCGCCTGTTAGGACTGAGACCAAGAAATTATGGAATCATCCTCCCCATATCTATAATGACGGGCTTCCGGCCAAAAGCCGAGAGTCCTACCCGAGGCATTGGATCCCCTTGGATTCCGAAGACCCAACACTTGAGAATAGTTCCGCCAAAAAGGTCCAAACCATCTTCGGGATGGCTGAAATCATCCAATACTCTCACATATAGCTTTGAATACAAACACCTCCCAACCATGATACCTCCTCCCACTCATCAAAGCAAGCAGCAATAAAGGATGTATGAACATCCCCGCCGGGGCTACAATGGATGTAGAAACATCCAAGCCATAGGAAAAAAAAAAAATTATTATAATAAATATACATGTACATAATATATACACATATACAGTATAATGAGGGAATTTTTCTCATAGAGTTTGGAAAGCAAGACGAAAGAAAGTTTATGAAATTAGGATAAGGTCGAAGTAATATTGAGAAAAAGAAAAAGGTGGAAGAGGGAAATTTAGATTCGAACTGGGGGAGCAATTTCCCCAAGTTCGAAAGACCTCTTGCCCGTCACCAAGTTTCAGCACGGGAATGAAATGCCATGCTGAAGCTCAATGACTTCATCAAGGCATTCTCTCATTAAGAGGGACGCGGGGACGGACTGCAGCTGTTCTCTTCAGATAACGTCTCAGACTTCTTACTGGGCAGAGTAGCAGATGATCTGGGTCATTTGTTACGGAACGGAGACTCATAACCCTGAAGGAGTCGAACCGTGGGTCCGGCACTCCGGGGTTCTGAGTCTTGGCAACAAACTCAGGGACGGACGAACCTGAACGTTACCTCCCCCCATCCCCTTGAATGGGCGATGTCGTATGAGAGACCATGAAGTTCACAGACTCGCTTGGCCGAAGCCAGAGCAAGCAGGAATACCGTCTTCCAAGTCAGGTGTTGGTCAGAGGCCTGGCGTAATGGTTCGAACGATGGTCTCTACAGAGCACTGAGGACCCGAACCACGTTCCAAGGAGGAGGTCTCACTTCCGACTGAGGGCAGGTAAGCTCGTAGCTTCGTATGAGTAAGGAAAGTTCCAGCAAGGAGGAAATGTCTATTCCTTTCAGCCTGAGGGCAAGGCTTAAGGCTGAGCGATAGCCTTTCACCGCCGAGACCGAAAGGCGCATTTCCTCCCGCAAATAAACGAGGAACTCCGCAATTGCTGGAATAGAGGCATCGAGGGGAGAGATACCCTTCCACGACACCAACCACAGAAGACTCTCCACTTTGCCTGGTAGACCCCTGCGGATGACTTTCGCAGGTGTCGAGACATCCGCTCCGCAAGTTGTTGCGAAAAGTGAGAGAGTGAGGAGACGCTGGATAGTCTCCAGGCGTGAAGCCGAAGCGATGCTATAGCTTTGTGGAAGATGTTGCAATGTGGTTGTCTGAGTAGCTCGTGTCGTGGGGGAAGCTCTCTCGGGGGTTCCATCAGGAGCTGCAGGAGGTCCGGGAACCACTCTGCATGATGTCATAGCGGAGCTATCAAGGTCATCGACAGGTTGACCGATAGTCTGGTCTTGTTGAGCACCCTTCTCATCAGACAGAACGGTGGGAAGGCGTAGACATCGATGTTGTCCCACCGTTGTTGGATGGCATCTTGCCAGAGTGCCTTGGGGTCTGGGACTGGGGAGCAGTACAGCGGCAGCTTGAAATTAAAGGCTGTCGCGAACAGGTCCACTGTCGGGGAACCCCACAAAGTCAGGACTTTGTTGGCTACTTGAGGATCCAAAGACCACTCGGTACTCACTATCTGCGAAGCTCTGCTCAGACTGTCGGCGAGCACATTACTTTTGCCAGGAATGAAGCGAGCTGTTAGACGTATCGAGTGGACTTCGGTCCATCTCAGTATCTCTACTGCAAGATGGAATAGCTGTAGTGAAAAGGTACCTCCCTGCTTGTTGATATAAGCCACTACTGTGGTGTTGTCGCTCATCACCATCACGGAGTGGCCCGCCAGGGTCTGTTGGAACTGTTGAAGGGCCAGAAATACGGCCTTCATCTCTAGCAGGTTGATGTGGAGGTACTTTTCTGATTCTGACCATAGGCCTGAGGCCCTCTGGTTCAGAACGTGGGCCGCCCACCCTTCTTTTGATGCGTCCGAAAACAGCATCAAATCTGGGGGAAGGACGAGAAGATCCACTCCCTTTCGAAGGTTGTCGTCGGTCAGTCACCATCGCAGGTCCCTCCGTTCCGCAGGTCCTATCGAGACCAGAGAGTCCGGGGAATCGATGCCTTGATCCCACCGGGACTTGAGCCGCCACTGCAGGGATCTCATCCTGAGGCGGCCGTTGGGAACTAGACGGGCCAAGGAGGCTAGGTGACCTTAGAGACGTAACCAAGATTGGGCTGGAAGGTCTTCTCGATCGCTGAGGAAAGGCTTTACAACCCTCCTCAGCCTTGCTATCCTGTCGTCTGATGGAAAGGCTTTGTGGAGATTGGTGTCTAATATCATGCGTCTGATGGAAAGGCTTTGTGGAGATTGGTGTCTAATATCATGCCTAGATATACCAGTTGTTGTGTTGGGAGCAGAGAGGACTTCTCGAGATTTACCATGATCCCTAGATCTTGGCAAATTCCCAGAAGCCTGTCTCGGTGTCGAAGAAGGGTCGACTCCGAGTCTGCTGGGATCAGCCAGTCGTCCAGATAACGGAGGAGACAGATGCCGTTCCTATGAGCCCACGAAGATATCAGTGTGAACACTCTGGTGAACACCTGAGGTGCTGTGGAGAGACCGAAACACAGCACCTTGAACTGGTAGATCTTGTGGTCTAGGCTGAATCTTAGGTACTTTCTGGAAGACGGATGGATTGGGATCTGGAAGTACACGTCCTTCAGATCCAGTGTGCACATGAAGTCTTGCGGTCTCACTGCAAGTCTGACCGTGTCTGCTGTCTCCATGCTGAACGAAGTTTGCTTGACAAACTTGTTCAGGGCTGAGAGGTCGATGACGGGTCTCCAGCCTCCAGACGCCTTCTTTACAAGAAAGTCGACTGAAGAAGCCTGGGGAGCCGTCTAAGACCTCCTGGAGAGCATCCTTCTTGAGCATGGTCTCGACTTCTGCCCGAAGGGCTAGCCCCTTTGCCGATCCCATGGCATAGGAGCTCAACAACACTGGATTCGCTGTCAGGGGAGGTTGAGATGATATGAACGGGACGCGATATCCTTGTCCGATCACAGAGACCGTCCAGGAATCGGCCCCGTGTTGCTGCCACCTGAGCACGCAACTTTGCAGGCATCCCCCCACAGGTGGACACGCAGGGGGATTGCTACTCCTAGCGTTTGCGGCCTCGGCCGCTCCTTCTAGGATTTCTGCCTCCCCTGGAGGACTTTCCGACCTTCTTGTCTTTGACAGGAAAGGGCTGCGGTTTAGACACCTTGGTCTTAGCTGCCGGAGCCTGCTTCAGTGTCCTGCAAGGCTGCTGCTGTTGTTGAGGAGCTGGAGGTTTGTAGGGCCGAGATGTAAGGGCCTTCTGGAGGAGCGAATCATGACTCGTCTTCCTCCACCTCTCAGCTGTCCGTTCTACATCCTTGGGCTCAAACAGGTTTCCTCCAAGGATGGAGGAATGTCTGAGCTTGCTGACATCCATAGCGGGGACCTTCGGGTGGAACCTCTCAGTCACCGCATCACGACGCTTAAGAATCGAGTTAGCCCACAGGTTAGTGACCTGGTGAGCTAAAAACTCGATGGAGCGCGTGCCCGAGAGGAGGAAGGTCTCCAGGGCCTTCCTATTGCTCTCCTTGGACAAGTCCTCAGAGCGCAATAGGATGCCCAGAGACCCTAGCCAGACATCCAGCCACGAAGTGGCCTGCATGGCACACTTCGCGACTTTCTCTTGGCTCAGGATCTCCGACGCTGAGAATGTCACCTGCCGGGCATTGAGTTTCTCTAAAGAGAGACCCCTGGTGAGCTCTTCCACAGAGTGGTGGAGGGGAAGAGCTAAACAAGACTCCTCCATGATCTCGAAGTACCTCCTCTGCTGAACGCGAGGAGGTGGGAGGAGCTTGTTCCCGGCAGAAGAACGGCTGGAGGAAGCGAGCTCAGAAAGTTGGCCCTCGACCTTGTCCCTGGCACTCTTCACCCCCTGGGACCAGGGCAGGGCTGCACTGGTCTTGGGGGGCTTCTGAATATCGTAAACCTGGTCCAGGACCGTATCCTTGCCTTCGCGAGGGGCGGTCTCGGGGTCCTTAAAACTATTGAGTTGCCTCATTAAATTAAGGACCTGCCAGAAGGCGTGCTCCGACTCGCGCTGCTCTCCTCCTTGTGGACTGGCAGCTAAGTCTCCTGTCCCCATTGGCTCTTCATGGGGGGACATGCGGACGTTCTCCCGGGAAAAGGTTAGCTCTAGACGACACCTCGACGATGACTTGGGTATCGTCTTTGAGTCCTTGGGCTCCCTCCTGGGAGGGATACAGGACTCCAGCAAAGAGGTCTGGAAGGTCCCTCCTACACGAGACGTTTCTCTTCCTTGAGGTGGGGTTCCTCCCATTGGTGCCGTGGGAGAGTGCCTCACCTCACTAGATTCTCCCGAGGACGGGAAAGGTTCGTCCACAGGAGAAGGAGAAAACGCCTTCAAAGGGGAAGGGGCCTTCCCGACGGACCTCTTGGGAGCCAGCTAAACCCTGGAAGAAGTTACCGCGAAATCCACTCCTCTCCTACTCTTCAGCGGGGGCGAGGGAGCCTTTGGTTTTAGTCCCAGACGGGCGAGGGCTGGCTTCATAGCCTGCACGACCGCTTTCATCAGGGAACCAAACCAAGGCTGGCGGCTGACTGACGCAGTGTCAGCGATTCCCACTGGAGGGAAGGGGATCGGCTGATCCTTAGGAGTGGAAACTACAGGGCCTGCCTGAAAAGAAGAAAGGGAAGAAGAATGTTGCCTGGACCTCTCCGATGAGTCTTCCTGCTCCTGGATGCGTGCTCGGCGCTTCCAAGATGGCGATCGCGAGGACGATCTGGAAGCACGCGGCCCCGGCAACTCGCAAGGTTGGGCGCACTGCGAAACCCGGCGGAATCGCGCTGGGTCGCGCGTCGGCGCTGGGTCGCGCGTCGGCGCTGGGTCGCGCGTCGGCGCTGGGTCGCGCGTCGGCGCTGGGTCGCGCGTCGGCGCTGGGTCGCGCGTCGGCGCTGGGTCGCGCGTCGGCGCTGGGTCGCGCGTCGGCGCTGGGTCGCGCGTCGGCGCTGGGTCGCGCGTCGGCGCTGGGTCGCGCGTCGGCGCTGGGTCGCGCGTCGGCGCTGGGTCGCGCGTCGGCGCTGGGTCGCGCGTCGGCGCTGGGTCGCGCGTCGGCGCTGGGTCGCGCGTCGGCGCTGGGTCGCGCGTCGGCGCTGGGTCGCGCGTCGGCGCTGGGTCGCGCGTCGGCGCTGGGTCGCGCGTCGGCGCTGGGTCGCGCGTCGGCGCTGGGTCGCGCGTCGGCGCTGGGTCGCGCGTCGGCGCTGGGTCGCGCGTCGGCGCTGGGTCGCGCGTCGGCGCTGGGTCGCGCGTCGGCGCTGGGTCGCGCGTCGGCGCTGGGTCGCGCGTCGGCGCTGGGTCGCGCGTCGGCGCTGGGTCGCGCGTCGGCGCTGGGTCGCGCGTCGGCGCTGGGTCGCGCGTCGGCGCTGGGTCGCGCGTCGGCGCTGGGTCGCGCGTCGGCGCTGGGTCGCGCGTCGGCGCTGGGTCGCGCGTCGGCGCTGGGTCGCGCGTCGGCGCTGGGTCGCGCGTCGGCGCTGGGTCGCGCGTCGGCGCTGGGTCGCGCGTCGGCGCTGGGTCGCGCGTCGGCGCTGGGTCGCGCGTCGGCGCTGGGTCGCGCGTCGGCGCTGGGTCGCATGCGGGTGACCGTTGGCGCGCTGGCGAGTGGGCGCGTGGGCGCGTGGGCGAGTGGGCGAGTGGGCGCGTGGACGCGCTGGCGAGGAGGCGCGTGGGCGCGCAGGCGAAGGTGTGCGTGAATGCACAGGTGAGGGTGTGCGCGAGTGCCTGGGTGATCGCTGGCGATCTGGAGAACGATGGCGCGTGGGCAAACGGTGGAGCCTAAGCAAGAGGAAGCGCGTTGGCAAGCGATGGCGCTTTGTTGAGCGATGGCGCGTTGTCGAGCGATGGTGCGTTGGCGAGCGATGGCGCGTTGGCGAACGAAGACGCATGCGAGTAGGTGGCGAACGAAGACGCATGCGAGTAGGCAACCGACTACGCACAGGCGAGTTAGCGCGTGGGCGAGTCGGAGACCTGTGGCGATCAGACGCGTGGGCGCGTTCGTGAGCGTTCGCGCATAGGTGAAGGATCGCGCAGGCGCGTAGGAGATCTCCGACGCGTAGGATGGCGCACAGTGGTGTGGAGAGAAGTTGCCAACTGGGGCGCAGGGCCAGGGGGCGCTGAAGTGCTCGAGGGCGAAGTCTCGTGGGCGGGCTCAGGAGTTGACTCGTGGGGGTGCGGGCGCGCATGCACTTTAGAAGTGCGCGCAGGAGAAAACGCATGGTGGTGCGTAGGCGGCGGTCAACGCGCAGGGGAATGCTGGCGAGGCAACGGAACAATGTCCTTGCCTGCGCCCAGATCCGAAGATCGTGGGCGCGTGGGTGAACGTTGACGCGCAGGGCACGCATCAGGAACTGGGCGCGTAGTAGTGCGCTGACAAGCAGGAGGTTGACGGCGCTCAGGAGACTGTTGATGCGCAGGGCGCGCAGCAGGGACCGAAGGGCGCGTGCGCGCAGGCGAGCGCTGGCGAGCAGGAGAGCGCTGACGAGCAGGAGAGAGCTGGCGATCAGGAGAGCGCTGGCGAGAAGAGTCTAACGACTCGCCGCAGGAGAGCGCTTGCGCGCAGGAGGGCACTGACGAGCAGGAGAGCGCTGGCGAGCAGGAGAGCGCTGGCGATCAGGAGCGCGCTGGCGAGCAGGAGCGCGCTGGCGAGCAGGAGCGCGCTGGCGAGCAGGAGCGCGCTGGCGAGGAGAGTCAGGAGACTCTTCAGCAGGAGCGCGCTGACGATCAGGAGGGTGCTGGCGATCAGAAGAGCGGTGGCGCTTGCACGCTACTGAAGGGCGCACAGGTGAAACCTGGCGCGGAAGAGACTTACCCAAATTATGGGATAAGCCCTTCTGCCCCGAAGGAACCGTTGTTTGCGTAGGCAAGAAAGATCTGGCAGGCACAAGAGATCGCGAACGATCTGCAGAGAGGTCCAGTGATGTTACTGCCACGGTCTACTCCCGACGAGAAGAGTCCTTTGTAGGGGACGACGAGGATGAAGACCCGAAGAGAAGGTGCCTCTTAACTCCCTTGTAAGGAGAAGGAAGGCCTCAGCGACGAAAGGAGGGCGAGCCTTGCGGCGAAGACGACCTCGAGGCAGGGTATCACCATCGTTGGTCCTCCGAAGAGGAGTCTCTGTTAGTGCACTACCCCGAGGGGGAGCAACACTCCCAGGAGAGACCGTTGGACCCAGCTTCCCCCTCGAACGATGTTCGGAGGGGGAACCTGAGCCTTCAGAAACATCGGCAACAGTAGCAGCTGGGGTTTGACCCGACCCGTTGGACGCCTCTGCCACAACGACGTCGACAATAGCCAGAGGGTCTACCTCTGGTATTATCAGCGCCTGTTGGACAGCTGCCCCCAACTGGATCAGATCAAACAAGGCTTCCTTGGAGGGTGAGCCCTTAAGCCCCAAGGAAGCCCAAAGCTGGAAAAGATCATTGTTAGATACAGTCTGGTCATACATGTATTCAACAAAATCAATATTATCCTCCCCCGGAGGGAGAGGGGGAGCTGCCTCACTATGGGAGGCAACACCCTCTCCCGGCAGCCTCTCACAAGAGACCGAACGAGTGGGAGCTTCGGAGGAGGTTCGGGCAACGAAAGAAGAGTCCTTGGAGCCTTACTTCCCCAGGGACGTCCCTGAGGGAGAACGGTCTCGCTTAGAACTCTTCTTACGCCGCCAGGATAACCTCTCCCACTGGGATGTAGGCCACTCCAGACATTCCATACAAACATTATCACTTTCACACCATTGACCTCGCCACTGCGGGCAAAGGGTGTGAGGGTCTGTATTGACCGCCGACATGAATGTTCCACAGGGGCGGTCGGGAAGTCCAGGGCATTTCCGCATGATGGGAAGAAAAGGTAGAGGCCAACTTCAAACAAACACACACACTGAAAGAGAAAGAAAAACAGATTAAGGCTGTCAAATATGCGAGGACGGGACAGACACGTCTGTACGTCGTCCGAGCCAAAAAAAAAAGTGAGGCACCTCACCGGTGTGTGGGGGGGAGGGGTACCTAGCTACCCCTCCCAAGCGCGGGGGTAGTTTAACCCTCGGTAAAATCTAATGGCTCGTCATTTCAGCTACGCCGAAAGTAAACACTATGTAAATAGCGTGGTTTGTATTTCGGTTACGGAACCAAGAGCTTCTTAATGCTATCTTGGTTTTCTTTGCATCACTTTTTTCTTTCTTTCTGTTCATCACGCTGGCCCTTCTCACAAATGATCGTTGCCAACAATCTCTTTGTCCTTTATCCCTATCAACAAAAGGCGTTCTATCTCTTCCAGGGTATTGCTATGATGTCTTGTAATAATGGTGATCCCCTTCAATGGTTTATCTGCTTTAATAATCAACAAAATCAATAATATCCTCCCCCGGAGGAGGAGGGGGAGCTGCCTCGCTATGGGAGGCAACACCCTCTCCCGAACCCCGAGATTGAGAAACAAAAGAAGAACCTACGCTACCACTCGGCGGCCTCTCATGAGAGACCGAACGAGTGGGAGCTTCGGAAGAGGTTCGGGCAACGAAAGAAGAGTCCTTGGAGCCTTCCTTCCCCAGGGACGTCCCTGAGGGAGAACGGTCTCGCTTAGAACTCTTCTTACGCCGCCGGGCAAACCTCTCCCACTGGGAGGTAGGCCACTCCCGACATTCCATACAAACATTATCACTTTCACACCGTTGACCTCGACACTGCGGGCAAAAGGTGTGAGGGTCTGTATTGACCGTCGACATGAATGTTCCACAGGGGCGGTCGGGAAGTCCAGGGCATTTCCGCATGATGGGAAGAAAAGGTAGAGGCCAACTTCAAACACACACACACTGAAAGAAAAAGAAAAACAGATTAAGGCTGTCAAATATGCGAGGACGGGACAGACACGTCTGTATATCGTCCGAGCCAAAAAAAAAGTGAAGCACCTCACCGGTGTGTGGGGGGGAGGGGTAGCTAGCTACCCCTCCCAAGCGCGGGGGTAGTTTAACCCTCAGTAAAATCTAATGGCTCGTCATTTCAGCTACGCCGAAAGTAAACCCTATGTACATAGCGTGGGTTGTATTTCGGTTACGGAACAAAGAGCTTGTTAATGCTATCTTGGTTTTCTTTGCTTCACTTTTTTCTTTCTTTCTGTTCATCACGCTGGCCCTTTTCACAAATGATCGTTGCCAACAATCTCTTTGTCCTTTATCCCTATCATCCAAAGGCGTTCTATCTCTTCCAGGGTATTGCTACGATGTCTTGTAATAATGGTGATCCCCTTCGATGGTTTATCTGCTTTAATAATCAACAAAATCAATAATATCCTTCCCCAGAGGGGAGGAGGAGCTGCCTCGCTATGGGAGGCAACACCCTCTCCCGAACCCCGAGATTGTGAAACAAAAGAAGGACCTACGCTACCACACGGCGGCCTCTCAGGAGAGACCTTACGAGTGGGAGCTACGGAAGAGGTTCGGGCAACGAAAGAAGAGTCCTTGGAGCCTTCCTTCCCCAGGGACGTCCCTGAGGGAGAACAGTCTCGCTTAGAACTCTTCTTACGCCGCCGGGCAAACCTCTCCCACTGGGAGGTAGGCCACTCCCGACATTCCATACAAACATTATCACTTTCACACCGTTGACCTCGACACTGCAGGCAAAGGGTGTGAGGGTCTGTATTGACCGCTGACATGAATGTTCCACAGGGGCGGTCAGGAAGTCCAGGGAATTTCCGCATGATGGGAAGAAAAGGTAGAGGCCAACTTCAAACACACACACACTGAAAGAAAAAGAAAAACAGATTAATGCTGTCAAATATGCGAAGACGGGACAGACACGTCTGTACATCGTCCGAGCCAAAGAAAAGGTGAGGCACCTCACCGGTGTGTGGGGGGGAGGGGTAGCTAGCTACCCCTCCTAAGCGCGGGGGTAGTTTAACCCTTGTTAAAATCTAATGGCTCGTCATTTCAGCTACGTCGAAAGTAAACCCTAGGTAAATAGCGTGGTTTGTACTGTATTTCGGTTACAGAACAAAGAGCTTGTTAATGCTATCTTGTTTTTTTTTGCTTCACTTTTTTCTTTCTTTCTGTTCATCACGCTGGCCCTTCTCACAAATGATCGTTGCCAACAATCTCTTTGTCCTTTATCCATATCAATAAAAGGCGTTCTATCTCTTCCAAGGTACAGCATTGCTACGATGTCTTGTAATAATGGTGATCCCCCTTCAATGGTTTATCTGCTTTAATAATCAACAAAATCAATAATATCGGAGGAGGAGCTGCCTCGCTATGGGACGCAACACCCTCTCCCAAACCGCGAGATTGAGAAACAAAAGAAGGACCTACGCTACCACTCGGGGGCCTTTCACGAAAGACCTTACGTGTGGGAGCTTCGGAAGAGGTTCGGGCAACGAAAGAAGAGTCCTTGGAGCCTTCCTTCCCCAGGGACGTCCCTGAGGGAGAACGGTCTCGCTTAGAACTCTTCTTACGCCGACGGGCAAACCTCTCCCACTGGGAGGTAGGCCACTCCCGACATTCCATACAAACATTATCACTTTCACACCATTGACCTCGACACTGCGGGCAAAGGGTGTGAGGGTCTGTATTGACCGCCGACATGAATGTTCCACATGGGCGGTCGGGAAGTCCAGGGCATTTCCGCATGATGGGAAGAAAAGGTAGAGGCCAACTTCAAACACACACACACACTCAGAAAGAAAAAGAAAAACAGATTAAGGCTGTCAAATATGCGAGGACGGGACAGACACGCCTGTACATCGTCCGAGCCAAAAAAAAAGTGAGGCACCTCACCGGTGTGTGGGGGGGAGCGCTAGCTAGCTACCCCTCCCAAGCGCGGGGGTAGTTTAACCCTCGTTAAAATCTAATGGCTCGTCATTTCAGCTATGCCGAAAGTAAACCCTATGTAAATAGCGTGGTTTGTATTTCGGTTACGGAACAAAGAGCTTGTTAATGCTATCTTGGTTTTCTTTGCTTCACTTTTCTTTCTTTCTGTTCATCACGCTGGCCCTTCTCACAAATGATCGTTGCCAACAATCTCTTTGTCCTTTATCCCTATCAACAAAAGGCGTTCTATCTCTTCCAGGGTATTGCTATGATGTCTTGTAATAATGGTGATCCCCTTCGGTGGTTTATCTGCTTTAATAATCAACAAAATCAATAATATCCTCCCCCGGAGGGAAAGGGGGAGCTGCCTCGCTATGGGAGGCAACACCCTCTCCCGAACCCCGAGATTGGGAAACAAAAGAAGGACCTACGCTACCACTCGGCGGCCTCTCACAAGAGACCGAACGAGTGGGAGCTTCGGAGGAGGTTCGGGCAACGAAAGAAGAGTCCTTGGAGCCTTCCTTCCCCAGGGCAGTCCCTGAGGGAGAACGGTCTCGCTTAGAACTCTTCTTACGCCGCCGGGCAAACCTCTCCCACTGGGAGGTAGGCCACTCCGGACATTCCATACAAACATTATCACTTTCACACAGTTGACCTCGACACTGCGGGCAAAGGGTGTGAGGGTCTGTATTGACCGCCGACATGAATGTTCCACAGGGGCGGTCGGGAAGTCCAGGGCATTTCCGCATGATGGGAAGAAAAGGTAGAGGCCAACTTCAAACACACACACACTGAAAGAAAAAGAAAAACAGATTAATGCTGTCAAATATGCGAAGACGGGACAGACACGTCTGTACATCGTCCGAGCCAAAAAAAAAGTGAGGCACCTCACCGGTGTGTGGGGGGGGAGGGGTAGCTAGCTACCCCTCCCAAGCGCGGGGGTAGTTTAACCCTCGGTAAAATCTAATGGCTCGTCATTTCAGCTACGCCGAAAGTAAACCCTATATAAATAGCGTGGATTGTATTTCGGTTACGGAACAAAGAGCTTGTTAATGCTATCTTGGTTTTCTTTGCTTCACTTTTTTCTTTCTTTCTGTACATCACGCTGGCCCTTCTCACAAATGATTGTTGCCAACAATCTCTTTGTCCTTTATCCCTATCAACAAAAGGCGTTCTATCTCTTCCAGGGTATTGCTACGATGTCTTGTAATAATGGTGATCCCCTTTGATGGTTTATCTGCTTTAATAATCAACAAAATCAATAATATCCTCCCCCGGAGGGAGAGGGGGAGCTGCCTCGCTATGGGAGGCAACACCCTCTCCCGAACCCCCAGATTGGGAAAAAAAAGGACCTACGCTACCACTCGGAGGCCTCTCACGAGAGACCGAACGAGTGGGAGCTTCGGAAGAGGTTCGGGCAACGAAAGAAGAGTCCTTGGAGCCTTCCTTCCCCAGGGACGTCCCTGAGGGAGAACGGTCTCGCTTAGAACTCTTCTTACGCCGCCGGGCAAACCTCTCCCACTGGGAGGTAGGCCACTCCCGACATTCCATACAAACATTATCACTTTCACACCGTTGACCTCGACACTGCGGGCAATGGGTGTGAGGGTCTGTATTGACCGCCAACATGAATGTTCCACAGGGGCGGTCGGGAAGTCCAGGGCATTTCCGCATGATGGGAAGAAAAGGTAGAGGCCAACTTCAAACACACACACACACTCTGAAAGAAAAAGAAAAACAGATTAAGGCTGTCAAATATGCGAGGACGGGACAGACACGTCTGTACATCGTCCGAGCCAAAAAAGAAAAGTGGGGCACCTCACCGGTGTGTGGGGGGGAGGGGTAGCTAGCTACCCCTCTCAAGAGCGGGGGGTAGTTTAACCCTCGTTAAAATCTAATGGCTCGTCATTTCAGCTATGCCGAAAGTAAACCCTATGTAAATAGCGTGGTTTGTATTTCGGTTACGGAACAAAGAGCTTGTTAATGCTATCTTGGTTTTCTTTGCTTCACTTTTTTCTTTCTTTCTGTTCATCACGCTGGCCCTTCTCACAAATGATAGTTGCCAACAATCTTTTTGTCCTTTATCACTATCAACAAAAGGCGTTCTATCTCTTCCAGGGTATTGCTACGATGTCTTGTAATAATGGTGATCCCCTTCGATGGTTTATCTGCTTTAATAATCCACAGAATCAATAATATCCTCCCCCGGAGGGAAAGGGGGAGCTGCCTCGCTATGGGAGGCACACCCTCTCCCGAACCCCGAGATTGATTGATTGATTGATTGAAAGTTTTCTGGCATCCTGACATCTAAGGTCATTGACGCCGATACCATTTACTGTATATGAAAATTAAAAGAGAATTCGATTAAAACCATAAAAATTAAGAAGTCATTACAATAGTTAAATAGTTTTCAGAAGACCTGCTTCTGAAATAAATCTAAAAATTCCGCTTGCATAGTAAGACACATCATGTCCAAGAATCTTGGCAAGGATAAACCTGCCATCCTCACCTCGAGCCTCAAACAGATATCTATTTCTTAAGTTAGTAAAATTAGGGCATTCGGTCAACAAATGCCTCACTGTTAAAGGTACTAAGCAGTCCTCGCAATACGGTTGGTGTTGGCCCTTCAGCAGAAACTCATGTGTCAACCGTGTGTGACCAATACGGAGACGACAAAGAGTCGTCTCCCATTTTCGGGGAATCATGTTATACCTCCAAGGTGATATGATATTTGTTACTTCCCTCATTTTATTGCCATCTTGACTGTCCCAGTGCTGTTGCCATTGATCACAAACCAATTTCTTGATGTAAGGTAGGAAATCGTTACATGGAATGGGATACCTCCTTGGTAGCAACTCGGATGCCGCATTCTTCGCCGGTAAATCTGCCTTCTCATTCCCAGACACACCTACATGTGCTGGAACCCAACAAAATCGAACAGTTATACCTTTCCGTCCAATAATAAAAAGCCATTCTAAAATCTTTAAAACTAGAGGGTTACTTGAATTAAAAACTTCTAAAGCTTGAAGAACACTCCATGCATCACTAAAAATTGTAAAATTACCCTCCTTTTCCAAAGCTATTTTCTCAATAGCGGTTAATATGCCATACAGTTCGGCAGTAAATATGGAAGCTGTTAGAGGAAGTGCACCTCTACAATTAAAATCATTACTATGTACTCCAAATCCAACGCCAGCATCAAATTTGGAGCCATCAGTATATATAAAAGTCGATCCCCCATGTTCTTCGACATGTTCCATAAAAAGAGACCTGGATTCTAAGTCAGTCATATTCTTCTTAACTCCAATAAAGTATTTACAAAAAGATATGTCAGGTAATTTCCATGGAGGCGTTGATGATACCTTGAATGGAAGCACCTTATTTCTAATTATATCCAGATTGTTTAATAATTGGTTAACCCGAAACCCAAAAGGTTGAGGAGATTTTGGGTGCAACTCAAAGTAGGTTGAGTGCCTTACAAGGCTTGCAGTCTGAAAGGCTGAAGAATTAGGTAGTCTTTGCAATCTAAACCAATACCGAATAATAGAGATAATCCGGTAAAGGTCCAGAGGCAACTCCCCAGCATCAACAAGCAGACTTGTGATAGGGGAGGTTCTAAAGGCTCCTGTGGACAATCTAATGCTAGCATGATGAATTGAATCTAGTATTTTTAACCGGCTTGGGGTGGCTGAATAATATACCTCACAACCATAACTAATTTTGGAAAATATCAAGGCCTTGTATAATTTTAAAATTGTATTGCAGTCTGCCCCCCATGATGTATGGGACAAGACTTTTAAAAGATTCATAGCTTCAACACATTTAGCTTTTAATGCTTTTAAGTGAGAAACCCATGTAAGCCTACAATCAAATATCAACCCTAAAAATTTTGCTTCACTTGCACATGGGATCCGTTGACCTTTGATGTATATATCCGGGTCTGGATGTACTCCCCGTATACGACAGAAATGGACAATTGTAGTTTTACTTGTTGAGAACTTAAATCCATTCATATCGGCCCAATGGATAATTTTATCAATAGAGAGTTGGATTTTTCTCTCAACCATTGCCATTCTGGCCCCAGCAAATGATATGGAGAGATCATCCACAAATAATGTTGCGAGAACATCCCGGGGAATGACTGAGGATATCCCATTAATTGCTAGTGCAAAAAGGGTTACACTCAGCACACTCCCCTGAGGAACTCCTTCTTCCTGGCACTTACTCTGTGATAGAGCTTCCCCAACTCTCACTTGGAAAACTCTATGTGAAAGAAATGACTGGATGAATAGTGGTAGCTCACCTCTCAATCCGCACTCATAGATTCTTTTAAGTAAACCGTATCTCCATGTGGTATCATATGCCTTTTCAAGATCAAAAAAAACTGTCACATGGTGCTGTTTGGAAGCAAAGGCTTCACAAATGGAGGACTCAAGTTGTATCAGCACATCAGTCGTTGAGTGCATTTTCCTGAATCCACATTGAATGGGTGATAAAATATTCTTCTTTTCAAGGTACCAAATCAGTCTTGCGTTGACCATCTTCTCCATGATTTTACATAAACAAGATGTCAATGCAATAGGTCGGTAGTTTGCTGCTAAAAACTTGTCCTTACCGGGTTTTAAAAAGGCTAAAATAATGGCTAGTTCCCAAACACTTGGATAACTATGATCATGCCATATTCTATTGAAAATGCTTAAAATAAATAACTTTGTATTAAAAGGTACATGTTTAATCATTGCATATGGAATTCCATCGGGTCCAGGGGCTGTATCGTTACAAGTAGCAAGAGCAGAATCAAACTAATTAATGTTCCACCACCCCTCCCTCTATACCCCTACCTAGCCCTACCGGGGGGGGGGGGGGGCTCCGCCCCCCCTGCGACCCCCCCTTAAGGCCACAGTGATTTTCAGGGCACTACCGAACCTAATAAACCCACCTAACCTAGCCTAGGGGCCCTGTACCCCTACCGGGAGGGGCTCCGCCCCCCCTTAAGGTCACAGTGATTTTCAGGGCACTACCGAACCTAATAAACCCACCTAACCTAGCCTAGGGGCCCTGTACCCCTACCGGGGGGGGGGGGCTCCGCCCCCCCTGCGACCCCCCCTTTTACCCCGGGCTAAATTTAAATATATATTTTGTTAAGTCACTTCTTACCTTAAATGGAACCTGACGATGATGATGTGGAAGGCTGTGGTTGACCCTCTTCTGAATCATCAAAAGCTACTGGAACCCGTTGTGCCTCAGATTGTGGAGGATACAGTTTGCTGGCCGTGATAAAAAAAATGATGGAGCAGCTCCTCCTCAGGGTATTTGTGTATAAAAATAAAACGTGACAAATACTGCCTGAAGTATTCACAACGGTTACCAGGCGTTGTATCCATTCCTTCAGCTCCCGCCAAAGACGTTCAATGATTTGGGTATGGGTGTCGGGGTTTGAAGGCTCCACAAAATTTTCAGAATGGTTCACAGTACGGTGATCGTATCCAAGAGACTGCAGAGAATTATAAGCCCGCCACTTATCAATTAAAGGCACAATAAATGTTTTTTTGGACTGCCTCTCAATACCCCCCAACACCCATATGTCACTCAGAGGCCTTCCACGGTCATACTTCTGTTTTCCAAAATGAGATTCGTCAATCTCAACGATTACACCTTCACCACCAATAGCCTCTTGGTTATCAAAACTAAATTCAGTCACTTCTGAACAAAAGCTTCTCCAGTCTACACTAGTAGGAGATATACTGAGGCCCTTAATTACAAAATGGGGGTCCCAACACTTATGCAACCAGTGATTAACAAATAAAATTAATTTCCACGGGGGAAGGTGGGACCCGTGAAGAAAAGTTCCCTTATAGTCACTAACACTATAATTGCAGAAACTCCTTTTCTTCGTTTAAGGTATTTTCACTGATTTTGTACAATACCACACATGTATATCTTCACGGAAAAGTAAAGGCGAATCACATTTAGCACACGAAACACTTGTAGGTAACACTAAATGCTCTCGAAGAAACCGATTCACAATGTCTGGGGTACCATTATAATTACCATGAAATCGGCCGATCACTTCAAAATAAGAATAACGACATATATCGCACACCTGCACCGGAGGATCCATGACAGTTAAGTAACGAGAAAACTTAAACGGCAGGTTTCCAACCCAAAAACAAATGACAATCAGGAATTTTTCCCATAATGAAATAGGAAAAAAACAAAATACTATCGGTTACAATGTTATATTGCACGAAAAACAGATCCTTGAAACAAGAATAAGAGACAAAATGAATCGTCCAATAATAACCCTTGAAAAGATCCCAGTAGAATTTTGATTGGAGGAGCGACATTAGTGGGAGGAGCAAATGCGCATTCAAGCAAATATTGTCACATTACGCAATGGGGAGGAGCCAAGTAGGATGAAAACAGATATACAAACTAACAAGAGGTACCTTGCGTGGCCATGGAAAGATATACACTAAACTTAGAAAAAGTCAAGACCTTCAATACCTGAAATAGTTTTTTCTCCGTAAGTATGCATTAGCAACAATAAAGTATTAAGAGGAAGTATTTGGTTATCACGTGCTGTACTAGGGAAACATATTATTATAATACATTTCCCATAATGGATGAAACTGTAATAATACCTTATTAATTATTATTATTATTATTATTATTTTTTTTTATTTTTTGAAAGCATAAACATCTGGCTTACGGACTCGATAAAAGATTGATATACAGAATATCTAATCATTGTAACATCAATTAAATAAAAACTCAGTTATGATTAAGGAAAACTACCTTCGTTTATATAAAATTCTGCGTCGGTTCCGTTCTGTGGCTTCTGGCTCAGTGTGCGCACTGGACGTCGTTTCTGTTCTGTTCCGAGGCTTCGGTGGCTTCGGCAGCGGTTCCGTTCAGGCTCAGTGTGCAGCAAGCTTTATGTTATGGGTTACGTAGCTACCAATGGGGAGGTCAGTTAGGAGTGTCCCACATTCTTCAGAATTTCATAGCATTTCCATTGTTCCTCCAATATCCTATCTTATAGACGGCAATGTTGCACAAATCATGTGTTTGACCAAAAGAGGGTATAAACAACTAATTTTTAATGTTTACCCTTACAATAATGGTGCGAGATATATAGCCTACATCCAAATGGGTAGCCCAAGAACTCAGAATATTTCGGTTTCATTGTACTGTATTCCTATTTGTCTGGTGTTCTTACAGTAAGTTAATTGCTAGAAAATACATTTTCGTGTTTTACTAAAGTATAATACGATACTGGTTACAGCATTCCAACCAATCAATATCACAGAAAATATCTTGCATCCCAAGTACAATTTTTATAAATAAATGAATGCAAAACTACAACCTTAATGTTACTGAAAACCAATAAAAGTCTAAAGACAAAGTTGAATATATTATTTCAAACTTACCTGATGTTGCATTCAAGGATAATGCACAGATATACAACAGGATCCAACAAAGAAAACAATTAGTGACAAGTGACTGTGACACCTATCCGAAAGAATACTAAATCGTGTAGTACGTTCACTGCGGAATCGTTTAATTTGTAGTTTCACAGTTTAACTATGACTATGCTAAACAATTGCCGATACAAACACTAACAATGGTTCTTTTTTCAAATTAATGAAAAAATGGAATTTAACTCTTTAAATATAAAGTATTTACGTTTCTAAAATATACAAGAATAACATACCTAGAAATGCTAGTTCGCATCTACGCCTACGTTCTATCATTTCACCATGGATTGATAAATCTTGTACAGGCCCTAGTTAACGTTAAAGGTACAGTATACTATACATATGCATATTATTATAAATAGCTAAGCTACATCCTTTGTTTGAAAAGCAGGATGCTTTAAAGCCAAAGAGCTCCATCAGGGAAAATATCCCACTGGAAAAAAGAAAAAAAAAAGTGTGCCTCAGAGTACCCTCAAGTGACATAACTCTATCTCAAGAGGATAGATGGGACATAGTACAGTACTATACAGAGCCTAATGTCCACTATATCCAAAACTGAAGAACAATAGTTTGGTTTTGGAGTGTCCTCCTAGAGAAGCTACTTACCACATCTAAAAATTCTCTTCTAGCCTTACTAAGGGGAAAGAAGCCACTGAATTTACATAAAACTTTTTTTTTTATCTTTTTTAATCTTGTTTAAATCTTACACTTAAGATCTGGGAATTGAACTGTGGAAGCATAAGATAATTAGAAAGGTTCCTGGGAAAATTCTTTTTTTTTTTTTTAATCTTGATTAAGTCTTACACTTAAGATCTGGGAATTAAACTGTGTAAGCATAAGATAATTAGAAAGGTTCCTGGGAAATTCTCCCGAAAGAAATACAAGTATTCCAATTATGCTATGGGAATGAAGTATCCCACAACAGCATACTGAACATTGCCAAGCAAGGTAATAAACACATATCAAAGGTCCATTTCTCCAAGTAAGGCCAGATAGAAGCTGTACCCACAAAGCACAGGAACTGTTGGTGACAGAACTAAGAGTTATGATCAAGCAATTAAAAACACAGGAAAAATCTCTCGTTACAATGGTTGGGTGTTTAATAGAAATGTACAGAAATAATGTAATGTATTTTGATGTTCCACAAATGCCTGTAATATGCCAGGAATTATCCAGTAGGGCTACCGTGTCAATAAACATAAAACATATAATTGTTAAGAAATATACATCAAAACAAATAATCATAAAAGAGTGTACACATTAAAACATACATGGCAACCGTTATATCGTATTAAACAGCAATGCTTGAAAGTTTAAAGAGAAGGAAATTACTCATAAACAGAATTATTATATCAATAATGAACCACTTTTCTATTATCTATGGTTGCCAGAATATCATTATCACAGTACGATCAGCTTCACATACCCCAAATAACAAGTTATTAGGACTTTGTCGAAAAAAAAAAAGAAATTATGGACTAACTTGTCATAATCCTCTGAATTTTCCATGTGCAAAAATAAAATATATCAATTTGTAAAATGTGGGCATATGATGCCAAATATTTTTTTTTTCTTTATACACAATTACTTTATTCAAATGAAAGAACTAATTTGGCTGGGGGTTATATTGAAAAGGGGACAGTTAAAAATATCCAAAAGACCGCTTTTGCACTTATAATAAGAAATAAACTTTTTTTTCGCTAAATCAATTTAAAACTTAAAAAAAAAATTATAAGAGAACTGGCACGGACTAGTAAACAAGCAGTTTTATATCCCACATATTATGGAAGTGCTATCGTACAAGTAAATGCAAATATTCGGACTCATGGATGGAGAATGCAGGGACAAAAATACCTTGATAACCACCAAGGAAAGAGATAATCTAAAAATATTAATCGAGAGAGGAAATTGGGCGGTATCTATCCTACTTTATTGTTACCAGTAAAACCCTCCATAAAATAGTTATAAATTATATTTGATAAGAAACCTATAAAAGTTTTACGAATCTTCAGCTTAATCAAATCAGGTGTCTATGAGAAAGAATTTCAAACGATTAGCAAGAAATTGATTGTTCCAAAAACTGTGGTAAAACATTTGAAGATAGGATATTTACATGTAATGAGAGAGAGAGAGAGAGAGAGAGAGAGAGAGAGAGAGAGAGAGAGAGAGAGAGAGAGAGAGAGAGAGAGA
Organism: Palaemon carinicauda; assembly: GCF_036898095.1. Lineage (NCBI taxonomy): Eukaryota > Metazoa > Arthropoda > Malacostraca > Decapoda > Palaemonidae > Palaemon > Palaemon carinicauda. Next base: position 53,028,941 of record NC_090761.1, on the reverse strand, counting down.
GAGAGAGAGAGAAGTTTTAGCTTTTGAAGGCCTGATTAGGGACAGCAATGTTGATTCAGAAATGGTTAAAAACAGGGGAATTATATATATATATATATATATATATATATATATATATATATATATATATATATATATATATATATATATATATATATATATATATATTTATATATATATTGCAAATCTTCTTATCCCTAACATGATTATGTTGAGTTCTGAAGACAACAAAATTTTAAAGTCCCAATGACCTCTCTACATTGCCCGAATAACCAGTATCAGATAATCAAATCAGAATGGATTTATACACAGCCTTTTTAGACAAACAATAGCTAAAAACGTTTAGTTTTCTTCACGTCATTGAACGTCGTTGATAGGAACGTTCTACCCTTCTATGCAGGCAAACTGCATTATATTACATATGCTAAAAAAAAACCTTCATGGACAACATACAGATGCTTAATTTTCATATATGCAATTACTAAGGCGAGTACTACCAACAAACAGCAGAGAGGGATGTGCGAGGGACAGGGGCAGGGGGATAAGGTGAGGGCCCTTTGCAATCCGCATGAAGATTAACTCAGGTCTCCTTTGTCGGGTTTCGCTTTTAATTTACGAGACCGGCGGAAGTAAGGCTTCTCGGCAAACTGATGATTACGTTTGGAGATATCATGTCTCCCTCGGTTAAGGAAAACCAATTACAGGGATGTTACGATATACACAGAAGTTCGACTCGAGTACAAAACCACAGCGGCGGGGTCGTCATCATTAGGAGATGATGTTACAAGACTTATACGGAAAATGTTCTCCAGAAATAGATGGCTCGATCGAGTGATGGGTGGAATCTAGAAACAAGATTCAGGTGGTTAGACGAATTACTTTACTTTGATGGATGCTTTTCCGGTCCCATACAGCAGGGGAACCCCACTCTCTACAGGACCTCCACTGTCGTTTTACCTTGTTCGTTCAGAGTATTTAACGTTTCATATCGCGTATTGTTCATTTACTGTTCAATCGTCACTGTCAAAAGACTCATGAAATAAGGAAGTCTTCAGTTTCCTCTTGAAAGCCTTAATGTCTTCAATCATTCGAATGTTTCGTGGGAGTTTATTATATAGTCTTGGGGCCGCACATTTAAAGGCTCTGGAGCCTAAAGTGGACATAAATCTAGGTTCCAACAGTTAAAGTAACAATAAATTTTATTTTCAAACTGTCTGTGTAAACGTAATTTTGTTTCTCTTCTTAGTATTTATGAAATATAATTTTCTAGTTCAAAACTTATTTTTTTGACTTTCATTTGCTAAGTTCTTTATACCATATACGATATTGTAAGCAGCTATTATCAGGTAATTTGTTTCCAGGAAACTAACCTTTTCAAAATATTATTGTAAGCATTTATGGACATACTAACACTATATTGAGGGCATCATTTAAAACTAATCGTAACCAAACCGTTTGAATTAGTCATTTGAGAGAGAGAGAGAGAGAGAGAGAGAGAGAGAGAGAGAGAGAGAGAGAGAGAGAGAGAGAGAGAGAGAGAGAGAGAGAACTTGACTTAGAAATGTTAACCAAATACAGGACAAAATACAGATAATAACTATTGATGATAGCAGATGTGACCAAATTTCATAATTATCCCTCGATTTCAAATCAACAATTTTCCTTTTATTTGTCAGAAATTTGGGGTTCGAAGCTACTAACTCCGCCAGCTAATGCACGTTCCCTTCAGCAAACTTGTCAAAAATGATTGATCGAGGTTTTATGGCACTCTGCCTTTCCCATGACCATCTTCCCTACCTACCCTGTTTGGGTAGCGTGCTGGGGAGGGGGTGGGGGGCGGGCGTTGCTCTGTTGGACTGGAAAGAGAGGCAGGGGCCGAATTGGACATTGAAGGTGAAACAGGAGAAGGGTAAGGATCGCAAAGGGGAGGCGAGCCGAGATAGTTACGATTAATCTCGAAACTGTTCATGCAGACTAATGTAGAAAGCACATATATGCATATGCTATACGCATATATTTTGCCAACTGATTTTTATTCTTATATATTCGTTACCCTCATAAACTAAGTGCCTAAGTCATTTTCTCCACTTGTTGGGAAATAATAAAAAAAAACTTCTCATTTCCTAATTCTTTATATCATTGTGTTGAGCTTCAATTCACAAATTCTTCTGTTAAGAATTTGTGAATTGAAGCTCAAGAAAATGATATAAAGAATTAGGAAATGAGAAGGTTTTTTTTTTTTTATTTCCCAACAAGTGGAGAAAATGACTTGGGCACTAAGTTTATGAGGGTGACGATATGACTTTCTTTACACATGTTTTTAGCATAATACATTATTTTTTTTTCTAGAAAGTGGGGTGTCGTTTTTTTTTTACCAAGTCTTTGCGAGGTGATGATATTTTTATTCACCCCAGCAGACAGTGCTTAGACTGATTTCACATAGGGCATTTTATATACCACTTTGAATAGCCAAGGGGAGGAACACTTCACCTTACAATAGCTTAAATATGATGTGAAGGGTAGCGAATATCTTCTGACGCCACCCTGTGTCACAGAGATAGATTGCTACTTTACTGGAGAGCGTGGTGTAGCACATCCTGGGAACTACATGGGCTTCTAGCCACCATGTTTTAAGACACAGGAGCACAGTCAATGGTTGTGAACCCTTTGGGGGAAGAAAATCCTCAATATGATTGGTGAACATCTTACTCTCGAGACCAGTACATTATTATTATTATTATTATTATTATTATTATTAGTAGTAGTAGTAGTAGTAGTAGTAGTAGTAGTAGTAGTAGTAGTAGTAGTAGCTAAGCTACAACCTATAGTTGGAAAAGTAGGATGCTATTAGCCCAAGGATTCCAACAGGGAAAAATAGCCCTCCGAAGGAATGAAACAAGGAAATAAACTATATGAAAATTAATAAAAATTTAAATAGAATATTTTAAGAATAGTAACAACATTAAAACAGAGCTTTCATATATAAACTATAAAATAAAACTTATGCCAGTCTGTTCAACATAAAAACATTTGCTGAAAGTTTTAACTTTTGAAGTTCTACCAATTCAACTACTCGATTATGAAGATCATTCCACAACTTGGTCACAGTTGGAATAAAACTTCTAGAATACTGTGTAGTATTGGACCTCATGACGGAGAAGGCCTGACTATTAGAATTAGCTGCATACCTAGTTTTTCGAACAAAGTAGTACTGTCCGGGAAGATCTGAATGTAAAAGATGGTCGGAATTATGAAAAATTTATATGCAACATGCATAACGAACTAATTGAACCACGGTGCCAGAGATTTATATCTAGAAAAGGAATAAGAAATTGAATAGACCATAAGTTCCTGTCCAACTAATTAAGGTCGGTGTATTTACTCATGATTGCTACTGCAGCGGGATGTAAGCAATACAGCCTTGACACTGTTGCCATAGTTAAGGACAGTTTTATGGAATAGATATATTTTACTTCGAGGGAGAGGAATATATAGTTAAGGATTGCATACCGGCGGCCCTTTGTGGGAGGAAATTCCAACTCAATGGCAAACGAGACTCGGACCCTCAGGCTAAGAACAATTATAATTAAGCCTACACTTCTGAAGGATCACAGGAAAATTAAATTAATGCGTCCTCATCACTGAAGTGTTACGAAAGTCACCAAAGAGCATGTGGGGATGTGTTCAGCAGAATTATACCATGTAGGCTACTGATATTGCAAAATATTCACCAAAGATGAAAAAGGTACCAAGTTTTAGGACTTTGAATAAGTTTTTAAGTAGTGTGGATGGAAAAAATGTATGATACCCGATTTGTTCAAGGATAAAGGGTGGAATGTTTGGCACTTAGCGAAATGAAATAAAAAAAAACCTATATCAAAGTACTAAGTGAGCAGGAATGGGACGGACAAAGACCATTTGTGCGTAGAGGGCAAGGGAGTGGTATTTCTTTCCTCCTAATTTGTTTGTTATTTTATTAAGATGACTAGAGGAGTGATTTTGCACTTGTTGAGGAATTTGTAATGTTACTACATTAGGAAAAATGGGGCTTTGGTAGCTTTAGCCTTATTCATTATCATCGATTGTCTAATTTTCCTCTAGAGCTTTTGGAGACGTTTATTGACAATAGCCTGAATACATACGCCTGGTTGATATTGGAAAACATGGGTGGCTGTGATAGATTTGTTTGAAAAAGTAAGTGACAAGAGAAAAAATACAAACATGTTGATTGATATGGAATTCCACGAGTGAATGAGGAGGAAGTTTTGAGGTAATGTTTTTGGAAAAAGGGGTAATTGTTGGAAATGCATTATTTGGAAAATTTTTGGGGAATGTTGAGAAAGGCGATAGATTGTTAGAAATACACGGTTTGCAAAGAACAAGAGATAATGAAGAGTATAAGAGTTGCTAGATTGCGTATTCATTTGGTTTATGGAAGAGAAAGTTTATGGTTGTAATGGTGAAACGAGGAATGGATGGAGGTATATCTGATTATTATATGGTAAGAGTATAAAGTTAGGGTAGTTATAAAATAAAGTTAAAATTTTGCTGCAAATCTAATGAATACATGCGAGTTGAATAACATGTATGTCAGTAAAGCTTATACCGAGATAATGGATAAATTATGGGCTTAAGTTAAAGGAAAAGAGGAATAAGCAAATTAGCATTTTTCAAAAATCTCATGGTAGTGTTATTGGAAAAATATGGAGTGTGTGGGGTTTAATAACTAAGTAGGGGGGAGTTAAGATATAATATAAAGCAATAGGACGAGAAACTAAAACACTGAAGGAAAAAAAGGACATGATGTATGTGGTACAGCTGTCAGAGAAAAGAAATCAGATGCACACATACAGGAAGGTAATGCATGCTGTTGGTTGTGAATGCAATCTTATGTCAATGGAGTGAATATTTTGAAAATTAGTTGAATGTTGAAAGTAGAAGAAAGGCTGAGAAGAGTGGCTGGTTGAGATTGCTTTTGAAGTATAAAAGAAGACTAAGAAAGTCAAAAGGGATAAAGGAAACCTGGAATCAATTGCATTATCTGGGAGATGCTAGTGCAAAGGTGATAGTGTTGTTAAGTGGCCTATCAAGGTTTGCCAATTATGTCTGGATGTTCCAAAAGGATTGGGGAAGAGGAATTTATTAATTAAAGGGGATTATTATTACTTGGTATATCAGGGAAGATGGATAGAGATATTTTGACAGAAAAAGTAAGATGTTTGTCAGGGTACACTGTATGAAGACATGAGAGACACTGGTTTTGGTGTGAAAGTGTGATAGAGACAAGGGTGTGCTATGTCTCCTTATCTGTTCAACATCTTCATTGATGAAGTATTCTGAAAGGACAGCAAATACAGGTGTAAAGTTGTGGAATTAGAAAATTACTCATGAATAGAATGTGAAATTGATGATGTCTGCAGATGATATTGTACTGATTGGGGTCAATAAAGTGAAACTACAAAACCTAGTAAATATATGAAAATGTTTACAAGAGGAGAAAGTTTAGAGTAAATATGAACAAGAGCAAGGTAGGACGATTTTTTTTTTACTTTTGTATGAAAACAGACTCATTTCATTTGTTTCCAGGTGTGAAGTAATGTAACCATTCAGCTAAACTCTGTATTTGTAGTTAAATAATTCACATAAAACAGAAGTTTTCATTGGGTAAAGGAAACCAAGTACAATGGAGTAATGAATGATACTATGGATTATATTATTATCATTATTACTTGGTAAGCTACAACCCTAGCTGGAAAAGCAGGATGCTATACGCTCGAAGGGTCCAACAGGGAAAATAGCCCAGTGAGAAAAGGAAACAAAGAAAAATAAAATATTTTAAGAACAGCAACATTAAAAAAGTATTTCCTATATAAACTATAAAAACATTAACAAAACAGGTGGAAGAGAAATAGGATAGAATAGTGTGCCCAAGTGTACCCTCAAGCAAGAGAACTCTAGCCCAAGACAGTGAAAGACCATGGTACAGAGGCTATGGCACTACCCAAGACTAGAGAACAATGGTTTGATTTTGGAGTGTCGTCCTCCTAAAAGAACTGCTTACCATAGCTAAAGAGTCTCTTCTACCTTTACCAAGAGGAAAGTGGCTAATGAACAATTACATTGCAGTAGTTAACCCCTTGAAAGAAGAAGAATTGTTTGGTATTCTCGGTGTTGTCAGGTGAATGAGGACAGAGGAGAATATGTAAAGAATAGGCCAGACTATTCAGTGTATGTATAGTCAAAGGGAAAATGAACCATAGCCAGAGAGAAGGATCCAATGTAGTGCTGTCTGGCCCGTCAAAGGACTCCATAACTCTCTAGTGGTAGTATCTCAACGGGTGGCTGGTGCCCTGGCCAACCTAATGGAATAATAGAAGTGGGTGATTCGTGAAAGTATTTGGGAGTAAATATAATGGATGAAAAGATGATCAAACAGCCATTTCACAAAATAGGCAGATGTAAGATGGCTGGATGTGATGGAAAGATTGGCGAGTATTGAATTACCTAAGAAGGTTAAGGTCTGAGAGTGTAATGGGATTGCTGAGCAAACTCTTGTGTGTGGAAGTTAACTACAAGTGTTGGTTGTAAGTCGGCCAGGGCACCAATCACCCATTGAGATACTATCGCCAGAGTGTTATTGGGTCTTTGACTGGCCAGACAGTACTACATTGGATCCCTCTCTCTGATTATACTCCTACTTTGATTTCCATAAATAATTAAGTTCTATATTTTTTTTGCTCATATCCTGCTAGTTCTTGGTTCATCTATTCTGCGACTTCTATTCTCTACCATCCATTATATTAACTTAGTTACTTATTGCAGCCTACCATTTACATTCTTCCACCTTTCATATTATAATACTGTACTTATTACAGTTCCTGTTTTTCATTTACAATTCCCTTCCATATGTTATTGTTCTTAACCAACACAGTACAATGTGCAAACATAAGACACTCCTAAGTCTACAACCAACTCATTTTCCTATCACAAAAATTCCTGCCTACATAAAACAATGCTTGATCTCTCATACCCATCCATCCATTAAGATGTTGCTCAGTAAAGCTGAAGCAGTACACTCCCCTATAGTTTGCTTGTATCATAAAATCTTTTATTGGCTTTTAAAAACACCTCGTATATACCAAACATTCTCAACACCTTCTACATTACCCTTCTACTGATTCTATCAAGATATTTCCTAGTCCATGTATACTATACACAGCTATTTCCCCTTGTTCTCAGTTTTCACATAACTAATTGATACTCGATCCACACACCCTCTTACTTGTCTATATCTACACTGTTCATTCTCTATCAGTATTTGCCACCGGTCGCACACACACGATCAAAATTCTAGTATACACATTATTTGGTATACAGTGCTAAGTAATGTCAGCCACCGTACTGCAGTATTATACTTGCAATCTCATCACATCCTGGTGTTTTCCCTTTCTTCATTAACCTTAATAGCCTTTGTTATATACACAATTCACATCCACATATTTAACCTCTCATACTAACCTCTTCAAGTCTTACAGTGCTTAGCAATATTAGATTTTCAAAAAGTAAAAAAAATATAAAGTATGGCATCTGTAGTTAGTTCAAGTCTTCTTGCAGACAGTACAGTACCAGTACTTCAAAAGTACATATGTACACATTTTCTATTTATCATATGTATCTGTAAAAGAGATAATATACTTTTGACATTCTGAGAGAAAAGGGATTTTGACGAAGGAAAAATCTATTACTGGGCGAGAGACCTGTGCCGCCCAGTGAAATGCTCCTTTAGCACCATTTCTAAGGTAGCCTATATAACTGCTATATATTACCAGAGAAAAAATTGCATAGGAATGCCAGGTTGAACCCAGCTCGCTCACCTATATAAGGTGTCGATATAATACTGGGGCGTGATAATTCACAACCAGAGGTCTCGCACCATTTAGATATCTCCTCTTCAAAATCCCCGCCACAGTGAGGTGCCGATCAACACTATTACCACTAACCTAACCCACGCCAGTGACGTCACTCCTCATAGCACCCAAGGTTTGGGGCCCATGTTGGGAGGGAAGTCAAGGGAGGGTTCACTGGGCGGCACAGGTCTCTCGCCCAGAAATAGATTTTTCCTTCATCAAAATCCCTTTTCTGGGCTCCGAGCTGTGCCGCCCAGTGAAATTGTACAAGAGAAATGTTCCCAAAACTTGGAACAATACCTGAGGAAGTAAAATAAAATCCAAAATAACAGGTAAGAGGATAGCAAGATATAGTTGATTAAGATTCACTATGTTCAGGAGGAATCACATTCCCTGCTGCCACTGTAGCAAAAATAAGGCTTCCAGAGGTTTTAAACAGTGGCGTTTAAATACTGTTGGAGACTTCCAGCCGTATGTTTAGTAAGTCCAGCGAAGTTCATTGTAATTAACTGAGGTAGCTACAGCTCATATATCATGGACGTGAGGGAGTCATGTGGGAATGATTCTAGGTAGCCCGTTAATGAAATACAGAATCTGCTGTCTGATTCCTTTCAGGATGATGGTTCTTCCATCTTCTCTAATGGATAAGGGCCCTGAGAACGGAATGGAAGATATGTTTAAGTAGGCTTCCAGAGTGTTTACTGGACATAAAGATGGGTCCTGCGGAAGTGGGACAATCTTCCAGGGGAACCGTCTATCCTGGGGGTCCTCATTTTTGCTAAAAATCTTTTGTCGGGGAAAGGAGTACTTCCCCTGACGAGAGAAATTCAATATGACCTGGATCTCTAGACAAGGCTGAAAGTTCTGATATTCTGGTGCCAGAAGTCAGGTTCATTAAGAACAAGGATTTCCTAAACAATGGAATATAATGACAAGTCTCGTTAAGAGTGTCTGAAGCCAACTTAAGTACGTCATTCAGAAACCAGGAAACTGAGCTAGGGTGAGTTGATGGTTTCAATCTGGCGCAGGTTCTCGGGATGGATGAGAAGTATGAATCTGTAAGGTCAATATTAAAACCAATTGTAAAATCTTCAAGGCTGACTTAATTGTGGTAATAGTACAAGCCGCTAAGCCTGATTCAAATAAAATTCTGAAGAAGGTTACTGTCAGAATCATAGTCATCGTCTCAACCTTTGAGTCCCTTAAAAACTTGCAAGTTTCATAACAGCCGAATCATACTGTCGAAGGGTGGAATCCCTCTTATCTGATTCTAAAAATAGCGTATTTGAGGATCAATATCAGCACCTCTTGAGCTGCAAATTTCATAAAGTCCATAAAGTTAGGGCATTCTGAATTTTGAGGAAGCTAACACACTGCGAGTTGTACTACTTGTGTTAGTATTGGATTGGGGATCTGTCGAGGTGGAGACCCAGATCCACCAGAAGGGGAAACCCGTTGTTCTTGGGCCAGATAGGGGCTACTAGAAACTTGGCCTTTGAAAGTCCTGAGCTTGTCCAACACTTTCATCGACAGATTTATTGGTGGGAATAGGTAAATTCTCTCCCAAGTGTTCCAGACTAATGACATTGCGTCTGTGGCGTAAGCCCGAGGATCCGGGTTGGGGGCTACGTAGCACTCTAGTTGTGGTTGGACTCTGTTGCAAACAGATCTATCTGGAGATCCGGAACCTGAGAAAGAATCCATCTGAAGGACTTTGGGTCTAGTGACCACTCCGACTCCAGCGGAGTTGTCCTCGAAAGTGCGTCCGCCACTAGCTATCTAGAACAAACCTAATATGTTGGTTTTTGGCTGGAGCCGGTTGCTTAAGGTAAAAAATACCGCCATGGCCTATAAAACATTGATATGAGGTTGGTGGAATATTGTTGACCATAGTCCCTGGACTTTCTTGTACTGAGAGTATCCCCCCCATCCTGTTAAGGAGGCATCTGTGTGAATGACCATCTTGGGGGTGGATATTGTAAGGAAACGGATTTGCCAGATTTTGACCTTTGTCCATGGTTGAAGTCTTTTCTTCAGAATTGGTTGGAGTCGAGCCCTTTGTCTCGATATTACTTGTTTGCCCTGGAGTGCCATACTCGGCTTATATCTTTCAGTCTGGCCTTCAGTAGTATATCTGTTACTGAGGCAAACTGGAGGGCACCCAGGATTCTCTCTTGATTTCTCCTGGAAGACAATTTGTCTTTGAGAAAACGTATTGTGTTTTGCTATATCGTTCCTCTTGGCTATTGGGAGACACAGAGTGTGGGAGCATAGAACCCACTGAATCCTAGCCATTGAAACTTGTCTTCGGGACTAGACGAGATTTCTCGAAGTTGATATGGAACCAAAACTGTTGTAAGAGATTATCACTCTGTAGTTGCTGTGAGGCAGTTCTTGCCTAGTTGAAGCCTAGAAACGGACGAAGATGCCTTGCTATCGTAACATGATAGCAAACGTCTGCAAGATCCATAGAGGAGGTGACGGCCCCACAGAGAAGCAAGGTCCGCACCCGAGAGGCGGTCAGCATGTGAAACTTGTCGCATTGAATGTAAGAATTCAGAAGTGACAGGTCCAGGATTACTCTTCGCTATTCCGAGTCTTTCTTTGGCACGCTGAACAAGCGACCCTGAAATTACAAGCGATTTACTTCCTTTATTGCCTTCTTTTGCAATACAGTAGATCGTTTTCATATAAGACTAGCTCGTCCGTTGGATGTTGATGAAAACTGGTTGGTGGAGGGGGCCATTCTATCCAACTCCACCCCAGACCTTTGGAAATTATGCTGAAAGCCCAAATGTTGAACGTTCAATGGTTCCGAAAGATGTAAAGTCTTCCCCCCTACTCGAGAACTCCCAATGATTTGCTGCGGATTTACCTCCTCGGCCTCCGCGGAATTCTCGGCCTCGAGATTAGCTGTTGCGAAAGGTTCCTCTCGAGCTAGCGCCTCTGGCGCGCTGGTAACCCTGGAAAGCACCCTGAGTTTCAAAGGTGGGGTTAAGGGCTGGGGAAGTAGCATAGGAGGTAGTTGCTACTTGGGACTGAGGAACCAGCAAGTATTGCTGTTGGGGTTGGCCCTTCGAAGTGAAAAGTTGACTCCCTTGTGCCACCTGGATGGTCTGAACCACCTGTTGGGACTGCCGGTTTGGAAGGAATGGAAAGGTCTCAGACTCTTTCTACCTCAAGATTGATTGCTGGCCGGTTCGAACTTGCGCTTGGGGACTAAGCCACATCGAACCTTGAGGCTCTGATTGACCCTAGCAGCTCCGCTGACGACGTTGTTGACCAAATCCTCAGGGAATAGGAATAAGTCAGGGCCCAAGACTGGGGCTTTAATGAGCTTGTTAGGCTCATGTCTGATAGTGGCCTCAGACAAGACATGCCTACAGCAACGACGTCTGGCCGCAAATCAGTCGTAGGAATCAGACAGTAAGGTTTGAAGTAATGACTTCGTCAAGACCTTAAAAGGTGGTTCCTCTTCATACATTAAAAAGGTCTTTTCTGCCATTGTAGCCGAGTTGATAGATCTACTCAGGCGCATACAGGCTTCAAACTCGAGGCATATCAGGGATTCCGGAAGCCTGGGTAGCCACTCACTGAACTGAATGGAAGCACAGTCAGCGCTTAATTTACCCGATGTGAAGGTCGCCGGGGCGTTAGTCCAGCAATCGTGATCCCCCGGGAACAGGAGGGAAGTCGGCTCCGTTTCCTTTGGTTGCGGTAACGACTTGTCCTCGTTTATTGCCTGCTGAGCAAGGTCCACTATCTTAGTGACACACGGAGTAGGGGTTTACTCATCCACTACAAACATCGTATACGAGCTCTTGTGAGGTGTTAACGTAGTGTTAACACACTCCCACTCGTTTAAGGGCCGGACCCAGGTGGACTGAGCCTGCCCCTTCGGGTAAATTTCGGTTTCTTTGGGGACTTTGTCAAACCTTACGAGTGTCTCCTCGGTAAAGGCGTGCGAAACCAGAGAAAGGGAACTGTAGACCCGGCAGATAGAATTCAAAATCTTCTACAGGCTGGGTGCCAAACCCTTCGATGGTTAACATACCATCTTTGAAGGGAGAGTGCAAGGCCACCTTCCACGAATTGCTTTCGACGAATTCCGGGAGCTTAGAGGCATCCGGGATGATATATTGTTGCTGTTGAGGTAGCCCATAACGAATGAGACCCTGTACGAGGCTATCTGGTTTAGCACTCTCTCAGTGAGGGTGCTAACAAAGGAACCCATTGCAATATGAAATATATACACATACATACATATACATATATATATATATATATATATATATATATATGTATATAATATATATATATATATATATATATATATATATATATATATATATAATATATATATATATATATATACATACATACATATATATATATATATATATATATATATATATATATATATATATATATATATATAAGGGTAGGGGAGATGTGCATGAATGTTGTAATTCAAGAGGTATTAGTTTGTTAAGCATAGTTGGATAAGTGTATGGTAGAGTACTGATTAATAGGATCAAGGATAAAACAGAGAATGCAATCTTAGAAATACAGGGTGGTTTTAGAAGAGGTAGGGGTTGTATGAACCAGATTTTTACAGTTAGGCAGATGTGCGAGAAATAATTAGCAAAAGGTAAGGAGGTGTATGTTGCGTTTATGGATCTGGAGAAAGCGTATGATAGAGTTGATAGGGAAGCAATGTGGAATGTGATGAGGTTATATGGAGTTGGTGGAAGGTTGTTGCAAGCAGTGAAAAGTTTCTACAAAGGTAGTAAAGCATGTGTTAGGATAGGAAATGAAGTGAGTGATTGGTTTCCGGTGACAGTGGGGCTGAGACAGGGATGTGTGATGTTGCCGTGGTTGTTTAACTTGTATGTTGATGGAGTGGTGAGAGAGGTGAATGCTCGAGTGCTTGGACGAGGATTAAAACTGGTAGATGAGAATGACCATGAATGGGAGGTAAATCAGTTGTTGTTTGCGGATGATACTGTACTGGTTGCAGACACAGAAGAGAAGCTTGGACGATTAGTGACAGAATTTGGAAGTGTGTGTGAGAGAAGGAAGTTGAGAGTTAATGTGGGTAAGAGTAAGGTTATGAGATGTACGAGAAGGGAAGGTGGTGCAAGGTTGAATGTCATGTTGAATGGAGAGTTACTTGAGGAGGTGGATCAGTTCAAGTATTTGGGGTCTGTTGTTGCAGCAAATGGTGGAGTGGAAGCAGATGTACGTCAGAGAGTCAATGAAGGTTGCAAAGTGTTGGGGGCAGTTAAGGGAGTAGTAAAAAATAGAGGGTTGGGCATGAATGTAAAGAGAGTTCTATATGAGAAAGTGATTGTACCAACTGTGATGTATGGATCGGAGTTGTGGGGAATGAAAGTGATGGAGAGACAGAAATTGAATGTGTTTGAGATGAAGTGTCTAAGGAGTATGGCTGGTGTATCTCGAGTAGATAGGGTTAGGAACGAAATGGTGAGAGTGAGAATGGGTGTAAGAAATGAGTTAGCAGCTAGAGTTGATATGAATGTGTTGAGGTGGTTTGGCCATGTTGAGAGAATGGAAAATGGATGTCTGCTAAAGAAGGTGATGAATGCAAGAGTTGATGGGAGAAGTACTAGAGGAAGGCCAAGGTTTGGGTGGATGGATGGAGTGAAGGAAGCTCTGGGTGATAGGAGGATAGATGTGAGCGAGGCAAGAGAGCGTGCTAGAAATAGGAATGAATGGCAAGCGATTGTGACGCAGTTCTGGTAGGCCCTGCTGCTGCCTCCGATGCCTTAGATGACCGCGGAGGTAACAGCAGTAGGGGATTCAGCATTATGAAGCTTCATCTGTGGTGGATAATGTGGGAGGGTGGACTGTGACACCCTAGCAGTACCAGCTGAACTCGGTTGAGTCCCTTGTTAGGCTGGGAGGAACGTAGAGAGTAGAGGTCCCCTTTTTGTTTTTGTTTCTTTGTTGATGTCGGCTACCCCCAAAAATTGGGGGAAATGCCATGGTATATGTATGTATGTGTATATATATATATATATATATATATATATATATATATATATATACACACACATAGATACATATATATGGATAAACATCAACACAAAATCGTGTTCAAAATAGAAATGAATTTCTACCTCATACTTGGGATCGAACGCTGGCCCCTTCTAATGAAAGGTCAGGTCGAAACCAACCATGCCACGAGAGTCCATTGCATCAATCTTGAAAGGGCTGCCGGATCGAAGGGAGCCTCCGGGGTCGTAGGTTTAAGGCCGGGCTTCGCTCTCGACCCAAGAGAGGAAGAAGCAGCTGCGTCTGAGTCTTTGGGGACTCTGGAAAATGAAGTCTTAACTGGTTTGGTGATTTGGAAGACCTGTAAGTCTTTGATAGGGGCTGGCGGGTAGCTTTAACTTTAGGGACAACAGGACGTGGCCTGACATCAGCCACGTGCTTCCCTGAAAACCCCTAAAAGGAAGAGACACAGGGTCTCTTTGCCTTGACACTCCGGGCAAACCCGCCGACCCAGATCTAAAGAGTTGCCAAGGTAGAAGTCTTGGAAGACTGCGAGCTCTGAAAGAGGGTATATCGTTACTAAGAAACAAGGTAACTTCGTTGGAAATGTAAAATAAATAGATCGAGAATAAATGTTTAAATTGATCAATTACAAAGGAAATAAAATGAAAATCCCAAAAGATTATATCTGAAGCTAGAATTATAGATAGTAACGACCACAGTAGGTTAGTAACCCATAAAGATCCAGGTGCTCCGAATTCTTAACATAAACCGGTATGAAACCGGGACAAAAGGCTATGAACAAATTTTCGGACCAGTATAGTAACCGGGGAAAAAACTTTCCATAAATTAACTGACATTGTTAAAATAATTCCATAAAAAGTGAAGATTATCAACGAAATAATATTGTCATAGCGAGAAATATACTATCCCGTCGCTACTGGGGAAGCATAGAATAACAAAGATACACAAGTATCCCATAGTAGGTCAGTAACCTAAAAAGATCCGGATGCTCCAAATTCTTAAATAAGACCGATGTGAAACCGGGACAAAAGGCTATGAACAAAATTTCGGACCGGTATAGTAACCGGGGAAAAACTTATCATAAATTAACTGACTTTGTTAAAACAATTCCGTAATAAGTTAAGATTATCAATGAAATAATATTGCCATAGCTTGAAATACACTATCCCGTCGCTACTGGGGAAGTATAGAATAAAATACAGATACACGAGTATCCCATAATAGGTTAGTAACCTAAAAAGATCCGGGTGCTCTCGACTCTTAAAATAGACCGATATGAAACCGGGACTAAAGGCTATGAACAAAATTTCGGACCGGTATAGTAACCGGGGGAAAATTTATCAAAAATTAACTGACATTGTTGAAAAAATTCCGAAATAAGTTAAGATTATCAATGAAATAATATTGTCATAGCGAGGAATATACTATCCCGTCACTACTGGGAAGGTATATAATAAAAAAGGGTTTATAATAACATGCTACCTTATAATAACATGTTCCCTGTTAAACAATTCCGTAATTAGATATGATCATTCAATGAAATAATATTGTCATAGTAGGAGATACAGTATACTACCCCATCGTTACTGGGGAAGTATAGGATAAAAATGTTATAATAACATGTTATAATAACATGCTACCTCTTGGCTCCGGGGAGACAACTATGAGAGATCCGGGGGTCCTAACATGCCTACCGGGGTAGGGGGAGTCAAAGGGGGAGGAAGGAAGGGGTTCAATGACTCCCCGCCAGCCACAAGAACCCAAACGAACACCGACAATAAATAATATAACAACAAATATCCGCTCTCCCGTGATACCCCACGAATAAAAATTTCTACGTTATAGTAGAAACTAAAATAATACAGTACATAACGAAACATAACCAATACACAACCGAGTTCCCCCCGCTGACCGATGGCCAATCAGAGCGGCGGGGAAAAAAGGCTACGACAAGGCATGAGAATGAATGTACTAGACTGAAACCCCGGTGGATGTTCTCGGTACCAACTAGTGAGTCATAAGGTATCCCAGGAAGGGATGGTGTGAGGGGGGGGGGGAGGAAGTGGTGGCAAGGCTGAGGTACGAGAGGACTCGATCCGTAATGCCAAACCGCTCACACAACATGAGAGACGAGAGGAATCCCTGAATTGGGGATAATGGGGGGGGGGAGAGGAGGCAACGAGAATTAACCAATGAGGGGGCAGGAGGCAATCACGTGGACATGAGGGAGGACAGGAGTACCAACCTGACCGATGGAACCACCTAAGTAAAACGGAATGAGCAATAAAATAGTGTAAAATAATGTTAAATGATGTAACACATTGAACTGGTTTATAGGCATGCGTAACTTAAAATAAAATTAGTAAGAGAAGGACGCAAGGGAATGGCAGGGGGATAATAGCTGGCAGCTCTCCAGAGCGGGAGGAGTCGCGCTGGACAGGGATACCAACATAACTTCTACCTCGGGTAGAGTCGAACGGTAGGAAACAAATAAAATAATAACTGCCCCGCGAGTCCCACTCAAACTAAGCGATAACTAGACTAGATGGTAATCGCAATAATTATTAATAAGATCAATATATAATATCAATAACATAATAACATAAACACTTAATGCTGTAGCGAAACCAACTAGACCGTGCCCGAAGGCAGGCTTGCCAACCGAGTTCAAAACTATGATACGTAGTATATCATCAAAACATCAAAATAATATCCAAAGCACAATGATGAGGTGTAATCGGTGAGAAAAACCTCCAAAATAAGGTTCGAAACAAAAAACAATCAGTATGGAAGACCAATTGTAATACGTTAAGAACGAGCGAAGGCGGTAGCAAGCCAGCAAGGGACCAGCAAGCGGACCGACAAGAGGAAAAAATAAAACCTCGAATAAAATTAAAATTAATGGCAATGCTACCCCCAAAAGCTCAAAACTCATAGATCTGGTAATTAACTTAGATGGGGAGACCAGGGAATCCGCCATCGGCACAAAGAAATGAGATATGAACGAAAAAACCGAAGAGAAAAATATACAAATATTCATAGAAGATGTGCTATAAAGGAGTGACGTCACTGGCGTGGGTTAGGTTAGTGGTAATAGTGTTGATCGGCACCTCGCTGTGGCGGGGATTTTGAAGAGGAGATATCTAAATGGTGCGAGACCTCTGGTTGTGAATTATCACGCCCCAGTATTATATCGACACCTTATATAGTTGAGCGAGCTGGGTTCAACCTGGCATTCCTATGCAATTTTTTCTCTGGTAATATATAGCAGTTATATACCTTAGAAATGGTGCTAAAGGAGCATTTCACTAGGCGGCACAGCTCGGAGCCCAGAAATTAGATTTTCACATCAAAGTTTAAAATTATAGTATGAAATTTTCTTTTCTTTAGAAATATATTTAATTTTGTTATGAATTCTATCATATCCTATGGATTCCAACTTAACTTATTCTACTAGTAATAAATTTCCTCTTGAATGATCTAATACTGTATTACAATTTTCTTAAATGTAGCCTATTCAATTCATCCTTTATATCACAATTCGTACTTTTCTATAACATTCTATAAACTAATACAAATTAAAAATTCTTCATAGTTACTTCAACCATTCATTTATCTAAATTCAGTGGCCAAAAAGTAATTTCTTGTACTTGCAAGTTTTTTTTTTTTTTTTTTTTCTAAACAACTGATCTTTTCCATGAGCTTTGAAATAAAAATTACAATCTGCTATCTGTCCAAAATACAAGTTTAAGGTCATTTATTCTATTCTTTTGATCATGGGATGCTTATCCTTTCATTTTTGGAATACTATGGCATGACTGTATAGCTGTAAAAGTAATTTTTTTCCGATTGCCATCATTTGGTAGTTATTATCTTCTTTGCACTACAGAATGCAAATTCATCAATGACAAGTCTATCATCCATCATAAGGACCAACTTTTAATAGCTTCATCACACCTCATCAGTAATACGGTCAAAATATGACAGAAGTTCTCCCTCTCCATCAACTTTACACTACTATATTCCAAATTATTTTATTGCCCATTCTAATTCTATACCATGATTGGTCTTAAGAAATGAAAACTATGGTTAACTAAAGATCAAGCTGGTCAAGCTTTAGAAAAGCAAGACTTAAGAAACAATGCTCGGAGTTCTTTTAGCGTGTCATTCAAGGTACTGTACTCTGCACATGTAAATGGCGCCCCCTATTGTGATTAAGGAAATAACCAAAAGTGGAAAATAAAATTAAAGATTAATTAGATAGGACTTTATTAACTCTTAAATTCTATTCAAAGCAGACAGTAAAAAAATTAATAAATAATAAGTAAAAAGTTTTCATTCTTTTACTTTTTTTCCATAACTTGGACTGCTCTTTTCCTCTGAGCTGATAGTAAAAGAAGTTTGTTCAGGCGAGGTCTGTGGCGTGCGTCTGCGAGGAGAGCTATATTCAGGATAGTACGACCTGGGAGGGGACTCAAAGTCATCCATGCGATAGCTCTTCATATCTTTGGTGGAAGACCTACGGACGTAATAAATGGCCACCAGGGTAATTACTAAGTAGACACCGGTTATGAAACAGAGCATAATGATTACTGTTCGGAAGGCAATGCAACCATCAGGACATCTCCCAGGTATGGGACCACCTTTGTTGGGGTCTGTGTCGAGCATTAGGTTGGCGATATCTGAAAGTGAAAATAGGGAAGCTTTACTATAACAAATTTCATGTTCTGTATATTCAACAGGCTTACACTTCAGTTTGCATTGTACAACTGAATACATAATTTACTGTACAGTATATGCAAAAATTAAAACACTCTTTTTGGTAGTGGGAAGTAAAGCTATTTTTCAACAGCTTCTCCCAGCCCAAGGAATCAAATATTCTTGGAAACAGTCCGACAGCAATAAAAAAGTTAAAAAAAATCTGGCTGTGAGATTAAGGGAAGTAAGGAAGAGAATGTAGAAAATGCATAATTAAGCCATGTATGAAACAAGTGACAGGGAGGGATCCCTAAAAAGTCATGCAGAGCCCAAGAGTATCCGATAATTGTGTGTCTATGGTGAATTAACAGATCTAAATCCATACCATATGTAGGAACTACTGCATTTGAAAAACAAGAGAAAAGATCCTATTCAGAAAGGAAAACTAAAATTGGAGACTTCTAAATTTGAAGATAGATCAACTATCCAATTAATGTTATCATCATCCTTAATAATATCACTGCAAATACTACAGTTAACATTATTATTACTATCACCATCATCATTATTATTATATTACAGTATTTGCCAAGCTGCAATTACAATTAGAAAAGCAAAATACTAAATGCCTAAGGACCCCAATAAGGAAAACAGTCTAGTACTGATAAGAAGTTTAGAAGTAAAGAATTAAATAAGAGATAAATACAGAGAAAAACAAATAAACAAAAATTTTAATCACATAAAGAGAGGATCTCACAGAGATTTGGGGACAGCATAGAAGAATAATTTCTTGGAAGGTGTCAGTAAGAAATTTTGGGAGGTCCCATTAAGCTTTGGAGAGGAATCAACAAATTTTAAGAAAGAATGCATAAGGCAAAGAGGTAGAGATACTTAGATCAACACTATCCAACACCAACTATGAGGTATTACACTAGGTTCTTGAAAAGAATCTTTGGCATAATCATTTCTGGTATGAAAAACATTCCTCTTTAAGGAGTTGAAAATTGACCTTGAGCTAGACAAACCAGGTGCTCTCTTAATATTCATCCCAAAGAAGAAAGTGTTGTTGGTTATTGGGATGAATGGGTGCTTTAGGTAGATAAGAATTTCTATACAACTGTCATCTTCACAGAAGCAGAATAGGAGCCTTCAGCTGAACTTATATGCTTCAAATAAGCATCAAATGAAGGATCTCCAAGTAATTCCTGTTAACTTTAGTCATCCCTTCAATTCTCAAATCTAATTTTTCATAAATTATGCAAGTTTCTGTATACGAAAAATTCATAATACAAAATGAGACATGAAGATTTTTTTGCCTCTTATTACAAAAAAATTTCATGATACAATAAAAGATTCACCCAGCCACAGAGAATAAATATGATATTTTCCTTATAAAATAAATTTTTGAATATACTTACCCGGTGAATATATAATAGCTGACGTCTCCGACGGCCCGACAGATCCAAAAACTCGCGAGCGATCGCCGTGAAGGATGCGGGTGTGCCCACCAGCGCTGACTATCGGCCAGATACCGCATATACTTGTCAATTTCTCCAGTTCTTCTCATCCCGCTGGGTCTCTATCGGAGAGGAAGGGAGGGCCTTTAATTTATATATTCACCGGGTAAGTATATTCAAAAATTTATCTTATAATCAAAATATCATTTTTAAATATTAAACTTAGCCGGTAAATATATAATAGCTGATTCACACCCATGGTGGAGGGTAGAGACCAGTATTAATACAATAAAGGCGTATATGCTTAGAGTTTTTGACAATTATATCAAAACAAAACCCAATTAAATATAGGTACCTGGTAAGGAAGCTGACTCTGATGATTACTCTGCCTCATTAGTCCGCTTTCCTCACGAAGCCCAGCCATCCTTCCAGGATGCTGAAAGACTTCCAGGAGCTGTTATATCCAGGGCGAACACCCCTACAACAGGACCTCATCAATACCCTTAATCTGGGCGCTCTCAAGAAACAACATTTGACCACCCGCCAAATCAAAAAGGATGCGAAAGACTTCCTAGTCTTCCGAACAACCCGAGACAAGATTAAAAAAAAACATTTCAAGAGAAGATTAAAAGGATATTGAGATTAAGGGAATGTAGTGGTAGAACCCTCACCCACTACTGCACTCGCTGCAACGAATGGACCCAGGGTGTAGCAGTCCTCATAAAGAGTCTGGACATCTTTTAAGTAAAATGAAGCGAACACTGACTTGCTCCTCCAAAAGGTCGCGTCCATAATACTTCGAAGAGATCTGTTTTGTTTAAA
This sequence comes from Palaemon carinicauda, assembly GCF_036898095.1. Taxonomy (NCBI): domain Eukaryota; kingdom Metazoa; phylum Arthropoda; class Malacostraca; order Decapoda; family Palaemonidae; genus Palaemon; species Palaemon carinicauda. Next base: position 53,008,015 of record NC_090761.1, on the reverse strand, counting down.
AGCCACCGAAGTCGCTATTGCTCTCACTTCGTGAGTCTTGACCTTAAGCAAACAACGATCTTTCTCATTTAAATGAGAATGTGCTTCCCGGATTAAAAATCTAATAAAGTACGATAACGCATTTTTAGACATGGGCAATGAGGGCTACTTAACGGAGCACCATAAGGCCTCGGAACCACCTCGTATAGGTTTAGTTCGAGCTAAGTAAAACTTAAGAGCTCTCACGGGGCACAGCACTCTTTCAACTTCATTACCTAAGATTTCTGACAGACTAGGTATTTCAAAGGATTTAGGCCAAGGACGAGAAGGCAGTTCGTTCTTGGCCAAAAAACCAAGCTGAAGAGAACATAAAGCTTTATTCGTAGAGAAGCCGATGTTCTTACTAAAGGCATAGACCTCACTGACCCTTTTAGCTGTAGCCAAGCTCACTAAAAAAAGTGTCTTGAGGGTGAGATCCTTCAGGGAGGCTGAATGTAATGGCTCAAACCTGTCTGACATCAGGAACTGCAGGACCACGTCCAAATTCCAAGCAGGAGTTGACATACGACGCTCCTTAGATGTCTCGAAAGACTTAAGGAGGTCTTGGAGATCTTTGTTATTTGATAGATCCAAGCCTCTATGTCTGAAAACAGAGGCCAACATGCTCCTGTAGCCTTTAATGGTGGGAGCAGAGAGGGAGCGAACATTTCTCAGATGCAGGAGAAAGTCCGCAATCTGCGCTACAGAGGTACTGAAAGAGGAAATAGAGGAGGACTTGCACCACTCTCTAAATACCTCCCACTTCGACTGGTAGACCTTGATAGTAGATGATCTCCTAGCCCTCGCGATCGCTCTGGCTGCCTCCTTCGAAAAGCCTCGAGCTCTTGAGAGTCTTTCGATAGTCTGAAGGCAGTCAGACGAAGCGCGGGGAGGCTTTGATGAAGTCTCCTTACGTGCGGTTGCCGTAAGAGATCCATCTGTAAGGGTAGACTCCTTGGGACGTCTACCAGCCATTGAAGTACCTCTGTGAACCACTCTCTCGCGGGCCAGAGGGGAGCAACCAATGTCAACCTTGTCCCTTCGTGAGAGGCGAACTTCTGCAACACCTTGTTGACGATCTTGAACGGCGGAAAAGCGTAAGCGTCCAGGTGAGATCAGTCCAACAGAAAGGCATCTATGTGGGCAGCCTCTGGATCTGGGACTGGAGAGCAATAGGTTGGGAGCCTTTTGGTCAGTGAGGTTGCAAAGAGGTCTATGGTGGGCTGACCCCAAGTCATCCAAAGACTCTTGCATACATCCTTGTGGAGGGTCCATTCTGTAGGGATCACCTGACCCTTCCAACTGAGACAGTCCGCCAAGACGTTCAATTTCCCTTGGACGAACCTCGTCAACAGTGAGATGCCTCGATCTTTTGACCAGATGAGGAGGTCCCTTGCGATGACGAACAGAGCGTGGGAGTGAGTGCCTCCTTGCTTGGAGATATACGCCAAGGCCGTGGTGTTGTCCGCATTCACTTCCACCACCTTGTTTCGAAGAAGACTCTCGAAACTTGTCAGAGCTAAGTGAACAGCCAACAGCTCCTTGCAGTTGATGTGAAGGCTCCTCTGCTCTGTCGTCCAAAGACCCAAACATTCCAGACTGTCCAGAGTCGCTCCCCAACCCAAATCCGACGCGTCTGAAAATAACACGTGGTTTGGGTTCTTGACTGCCAGGGACAGACCTTCTCGAAGACGTATATTGCTGTCCCACCAGCTCAGGCAAGTCTTGACTGGTTCGGAGATCGGGATCGAGACCGCCTCCAAAGTCTTGTTCTTGTTCCAATGGGAGTCTAAATGGAACTGGAGAGGGCGAAGGTGAAGTCTCCCTAGAGAGATAAACTGTTCCAGGGATGATAGCGTCCCTAGGAGGCTCATCCAACTTCTCACAGAGCAATGGTCTTTCTCTAGCATGAGACGGACTTTGAGCAAGGCTTGCTCTATCCTGGTGGCAGGCGGAAAAGCCCGAAAAGCTAGACTCTGTATCTCCATCCCCAAATAGAGAATTGTTTGGGAGGGAGTCAGCTGAGACTTCTCTATGTTCACCAACAGGCCCAACTCCTTTGCAAGATCCAACGTCCATTGAAGGTCCTGCAGACAGCGATGACGGGACGACGCTCTGAGCAGCCAGTCGTCCAGGTACAGGGAGGCTCGAATCCCCGACAAATGTAGAAATTTTGCTACATTTCTCATGAGCCTCGTAAAAACAAGAGGAGCAGGGCTGAGGCCGAAGCACAGTGCTCGGAATTGGTACACCACATTCCTGTATACAAACCTCAGATACGGTTGAGAATCCGGGTGTATAGGAATGTGGAAGTACGCATCCTGCAGGTCGAGAGAGACCATCCAGTCTCCCTCTCTGACTGCTGCTAGGACGGACTTGGTGGTCTCCATCGTAAATTTTGTTTTGACAACAAAAACATTGAGAGCACTGACATCCAGCACCGGCCTCCAACCTCCTGTATGCTTTGGAACTAGGAAGAGACGGTTGTAAAACCCCGGTGATTGAAGGTCCGAGACTTTCACCACTGCTCCCTTCTCTAGCAACTGAGACACCTGCAGCTGTAGTGCCTGTCTCTTTGACTCCTCTCGATACCTGGGAGAGAGGTCTATAGGGACTTTTACCAGAGGAGGTCTCCGTACAAAAGGTATTTTGTACCCCTCCTTTAGTAACAAAACAGACTCCCGGTCTGCACCCCTCTTCTCCCAGGCCTGCCAGAAGTTGGTTAATCTGGCCCCTACCGCTGTCTGAGGACGTGGGCAGTCAGACTCTGCCACGGGAGGACTTAGATCCTCTCCTCTTACCTCTCTTACTATCGGCACGAGCGCCTCCCTTACTGGGAGCTCTGCCACGAAAGGGCGGGATAAACCTAGTCGCTGGAGTATCGAACTTAGGTCTAACGACATAAGAGGATGAAGAAGGAGCAGCCTTATGCGCTGACGTAGCCATCAAGTCATGGGTATCCTTTTGTACTAGCGACGCTGCGATATCCTTAATCAACTGCTGGGAGAATAAGGCAGATGATAACGGCGCAAAGAGTAGCTCCGACCTTTGACAGGGAGTTACTCCTGCAGACAGGAATGAACAAAGAGTCTCCCTCTTCTTAAGGACTCCTGCCGTAAACGTAGCAGCGAGTTCATTAGAGCCATCACGGATAGCTTTGTCCATGCAGGACATAAATTGTACAGATACATCACGGTCGGCTGAAGAGATCTTCCTGCTCAAGGCTCCCAGCGACCAATCCAAAAAGTAAAAAAACTTCAAAGGCCCTAAAGACCCCTTTGAGGAGATGATCAAGGTCCGAAAAGGACCAGCTAACTTTTGAGCGTCTCATGGCCAGACGACGGGGAGAGTCTACGAGGCTTGAGAAGTCTCCCTGGGCAGAGGCAGGAACTCCCCAGCCGAGAACTTCTCCCGTGTCATACCAGACGCTCGCTCGAGAAGCCAGTTTAAAAGGGGGAAAAGCAAAGGCTGTCTTCCCCAAACTCCTCCTGGTCATCAACCAGTCGCCTAGTAAACGCAAAGCTCTCTTAGAAGAGCGAGAGAGCACTAGCTTAGTAAATGACGGCGTCGAAGTAGCTAGGCCTAGCGTGAACTCTGACGGAGGCGAACGAGGAGCAGCAGTCACAAAATGGTCAGGAAAAAGATCCTTAAAAATCAGCATGAACATGAACTTTTTAAAATCAAGAGAGGGCTGAGCAACTTTAGGCTCCTCTCCATCTGAAAAAGTCCCCAAAGGCATATCAGTTGGAAGGGGATCAGCGACTTCCTCATCCGACGGAACTTCGTCCGACAACTGCCGAGTCTCGTGATACGGAGAGACATGTCTAGGAGGCAACGCTTGACAGGCAATGTCAACAAGCAACGGAGCAGCAGCAACAGCTGAGGAAACAACGTCACGCCGCGGCTGAAAAGACTGAAAGTCTTGTGACTGAAAAGCAACAACAGCTTGAGTTGAATGTCGCTCGACATCACGTCGAGACTGCATTGACTGCAGGGTCTGAGCAGGCAAAACAACTTCCGACTGCGGTGACAGACGCTCAACGTCACGGCGAGGCAACGGAGTCGGTCGGCGAACGTCAGTCCGAGACTGTAGCAAGGGGGGTTCCACGTCACGTGACTGACATGAAAGACGAGGAATACGACTAGCATCGCGTTTCAAAGCACTAGAAACGTTAGTACTAACATCAAACGGACGAGAAAACACTCGTTTAGGCGGCTGAAGGCCCGAGTCACGTTCATCGCACTGGCGAATCGCAAGCAAAGGATCATCGTGAACCTGTCCATGCTCATAATCTTCCATAAGAGAAGAAAGCTTAGATTGCATGTCCCGCAGGACAACCCACTTCGGGTCAACGGGAGTCGGAACGGGCCGTGACGTCGGTAACGTCTGCGCTGGCAAAACATTGCCTCTACCGAGACCCTCGGACTCGGTGTTACGCTTTCGCTTAATGGGCGAACAGCCATCCAATGACTGCAAGTGGTCAGAGCTGTCCCAATGGCTACAGCCAGGACGCTGGACCTGTCCTGAAGGGACTGACTTTCGCTTTAAGGGCCTAGATACCTTGCGCCAAGGTTTCTTATGCGAAAAGTCATCAGAGGACGAGGAGAACTTAGTCTCGCCCGTCTTATGGTAAGGACGTTCTTGACGAGAAACGTCTGATACCAAAGAGGGAACGTCTGTACGCTGGTTTACACCTCTCGCCCCCTTAAGTCCTACGACATTACTTCTCCCTGGTGCATGGGAGCCTGAAAGAGGTCTCGGACTAGGGGACCGACAAGCACGAACAGACGAACCCTCGGTCGCAACACTAAACACATTTTGCGCACTTATCACTTTATCACTTAGATTTTCTGCTTTACCACTTTTCAACAACTTTACATCGGACATTAACTGATTACGGTCCGAGGCTAAGGACTCAACTTTCTCGCCTAAAGCTTGAATCGCTAAAAACATATCCCGCATAGACGGTTCATGAGTGCTAGCAGGGGGTTCAGGAACAACCACTACAGGGGAAGGATTAGGTTCAGCGGCATGGGAGGAGGAAAATTCCAAAGATCTAGAGGAGCTTCTCCTCACCCTATCTCTTTCGAGCTTACGAGTATATTTTTCATACTCAAGCCATTCGAATTCCGACAAGACCACGCACTCCTCACACCGATCTCCTAATTGGCAGGATTTACCCCGGCAATTAGAACAAACAGTATGAGGGTCGATAGAGGCCTTGGGAAGACGTTTGTTACATTCTCTCGCACACTTGCGATAAACAGGAGAAGAGTCAGCCATTTTGAACAACCAAAGAAAATCCAAGTCAAAGCCAAATTCATCAACAAGAAACACAAGCCAAAAAAAGGGTTTCAAGAGTTTTATTGAAGAAACACACCAACACAGCGAACGCCAATAAAACAACCAAAACAAAGTACTTCACCAATTCGGTAGAAAAACTCGAGGTCAACAGCGAGCGGAACCAACTTGTCGGCAAGACCGACAGAGAAGAACTGGAGAAATTGACAAGTATATGCGGTATCTGGCCGATAGTCGGCGCTGGTGGGCACACCCGCAACCTTCACGGCGATCGCTCGCGAGTTTTTGGATCTGTCGGGCCGTCGGAGACGTCAGCTACTATATATTCACCGGCTAAGTTTAATATTTAAAATTAAAATATGCACACCGCCAACCTGTACACTTGCCACCATCGTCCGGCTCTCCCATTGGTTATCTCCATACTCTGATGCTAGTTACCGCAGTAAGATACTACTCTTCTACTGGTCAGCATGTACCCCATCATGTATCTACATATGGGAGTTCTTTGACCATTTCATTTCGGCAGTGCTATTGTCCACATTGTATTCGTGTTGATGAATTATCTTTCGTGCTTTTGTTTACTGTTCTATATTGTATCGTGTTGCATTTCTCATCTAAAATTATTAGCCATGGGTCCCAAGAATGTTGCCGATGTTCCGGGGAAGAAGAGAGGATGCTTTCTATGGAGACCAAGCTGGAGATAATGGAAGAAGCATGAGGCTGGCATGAGGTTGAGTGTGAAATCTAAAGAATATGGCCAAAATCCGTTGATGATGGCACCATTCTTGAGCAGACGGAAGCCATCAAAGCAGCAACACCTTCTAAGGGGGTGACTTTTTTCCAGCAAGAGGAGCCACGTGGCGTCCATGATGAGGCGGAGAGACTACTTCTCCTTTGGATTAAGGACAAAGAAATCGTTGGAGACATGATCACCGAGACGACAAACTACCATGATGCCAGCGCCACTTACGGTGATCTCGTGCATGCTCAGGTCAAAAACAATGCATGAGAAGGGATATCAAAGCAGGCACCTATAGAGTTCAAGGCTTCTTGGGGGTGGTTTAAAAAATTTAAGAGACAGTCTAGCATTCATTACGTGGTGCGGCATGGGGAGGCTGCCAGTTCAGACATGAAAGCGGCGGAAGCCTTTGTCAAGACGTTCGACGAATTGACTATCAAGGAAAGCTACGATCTCCATCAAGTCTTCAACTGTGAAGAAACTGGGCTTTTTTGGAAAACAAATGCCTCGTCGGACATACATCACAACGGAAGAAAAGAAACTACCAGGGCATAAGCCTATGAAGGACAGGCTTATCCTTGCACTCTGCACCAAAGTCAGTGGGCACTGTAAGGTGAAGCATCTACCAGTGTATCACTTGGAGACTCCTCAAGCCTTCAAGGCCCACAAAGTGCTAGAGAAGCTTTGGTTGTGGAGAGCTAATGCGAAAACCTGGGTAACAAGATTCTTGTTCACCGAGTGCGTAAATTTCTATTTCCGTCCGAGTGCCAGGAAATATTTGGAAGAGAAGCACTTCCCTCTGAAATCTTTGCTGGTGTTGACAATGACCCTGCTCACTCTCCTGGCCTCGAGGAAGATATCCGATCGGAGTATTCCTTCATCAAGGTTCTTTATCTTCAGCATAACACCAACCCTCTCCTCCAGCCCATGAACCAGCAAGTGATTTCCAACTCCTAGAAAATCTAAATAAAACATCTATTCTGGAGAGATTTCAAAATCACCGATAGCACAAGCTTACCCTGCATGAATTTTGGAAGGAGCATTTTGATATTATGATACTATAATATTTTGATACAGTATTACAATATTATGACTCATCGATCAAGCTTGGCCAGAGGTTTCAAGGTACACCTTGAACTCTTCATGGAAGAAACTGAGGCCTGTTCAGTCTTTTCACGAGATGATCCTGAACCTGTCCCGCACCTGAGGTTGACGAGATCGTTACACTCGAGAGGCCCAAGGGGCTGGCCATCGATGAGGACGATATTAATGAGCTTCTCGAGGAGGACCAAAAATCGCTTACGACGTACGACCTGAAGGAGTTTTAGGCCATGCAACAGAACGTCGTTCAAGAACAGTTCTCTAGCGGTGACGAGGAGGAGGAGGACCACATGACAACGGTCGAAATTAAGGAAGCTCTAATTGCTTTTCATAAAGTGCATTCTTTTGTAGAAAAGACACAACCCAAAAAGGCTTACACAGGTCGTCTGGTTGCGCAGTTTATTGACATTTACCCGAATCGTTTCAGGAATATTTTAGAAAACAGGCAGAAACAAGCTTCTCTGGATACTTATTTCTTGAAGAGGCCATTATTAAGCCAAGAAGAAGCTCAAAATTATAAAAAAAACCCAGAAAAGTGGAAGTGATAAAATTTATAAAATTTAGAAAGTACAAAATGTAGAGTAAAAAAAGATTTAAAAGATTAGAAAAGGCAAAAAACCAAATGAAATATAATTTTAAGTTTCCCGTAAAGTTAAGTGTTAATGTTTTCTGCCATTTATGAATGTGTTTTGTAAAGTTAAGTGTTAATGTTTTCTGCTGTTTGTCCTCCTCCTCTGCCGGTCATTGCCTCACTCGAAAGGTAAGGTTCCACATTTTTGTTATTTTCCATTTATTACTGCATTAATGTATGTTCTAATAATATTTCATTTTCAGTTATTTACAGTTAGTTTAGGTATTAAGTGATCCAAATGGTTGTATTTTATTGTGGTTAGTACAGTATACCCTGTACCTTTATTATAAAATTTAATGTTTTTGTAAGGCTCGGAATGAATTAGGGGATTAACATATAAAAAGTGACTAATCATAAGAAAAAATCAAATATAAATGTCACTCCGGAACAAATTAATTTTGTACCTAGAGGCATTACTGTATCTGCAATATGCTTTTCAACATTTTCAAGCTATAAATTTAATATAAATAAGGCACTCGCACTCAAGAAGTAACATCCATAGCAAGTGTACAATAGTTCCTTCGATCATATGCAACAACAAAAAATAAGGGTGCTTAACTAACCTGGTGATGGATCTAGAGGGAAACCACCAACATGGAAAACTTTCCCTAGAGTCACCTCTTGAGTAAAAATGGGCACAGGTGGTCTGGTGCTCCTGCTAAGGTTGATTTCAGAGTCTACACAAGTGGGTCTTTCGGTGCACTCTCCACCACACATCTGAAAGGGCATTTAGTAATACAAATTTTACCAAGAAAGCTTGCTGATTAATAGATGAATAAAATTATTAGTTAATATCAAGTACAGTATTACAGTACTTGAAACTTTCATTGTGTGGGAACTGAAGATTTGCAGAATAAGTTTCAATTACAATTCAGAAACTTATGGAGACCTCTGGAATGAATTTATTCTGATGGTTATTGAAGTATTGACCTAGTTATGCTCATTATGACAATCAAGGAAACTTGCCTTTATTGTACAAATTAATGTAATATTTTGAGGAGATCTCCTGAAGTTGAATGCTCTGACTTCAGCATACTGTGATACTTTCCTGACAGTGTGAGTGCCAAAGGAGGACTCCTGGACAATATTCAGGGTTTCTCGAAATTCTCCAATGACACTGGAAATACTACATCCATCCTGTGAAAACACACATGAAAATTCTTTTAATAAGATCAGCAATTTATCCCCTAAGCATTTTCTACCACATTACATTGTACCAATTTATAAAGGCTTTAGTATACACATACACAATCATAAAATTTCATTCAAGAAATGAAAGTAATTTGTAATATGCACCATATAATTTCCATAAGGCTTTGATGAAGTCCAGATCATATAATCTACAATGACAGAAAACCAAGTACTGTAACAGTATTTATTAAAAGCTTCTAGGACTTCCAAAATTCAATAAAGACTGTCAAAATAAAAATGACATACAAGATCAACCTTTCTATAACATAAATAGGACAAGTTTCCAAATGTAAACTGATTATAGTCAAAATGTTGCATTATTTCATGAAAGGATAGCCTAGTAGCATATGCCTTCTAGATCGATACTGAAAATTCCCTACAGCACATACCAAGACCTCCATATGAGGCAGCTAAGACAGAACAGGGAATGTTATGAAATAGAGGTTTCAAGTTCTAATTACTAAAAACTTATCAGCAAGAGTAGATGAAAATGATGTAGATCATTCAAGACACATGTTTACAGTTAAAAATGTAAATATAATTCTTAAACATTCATACATTTGAAAATACAAACATCACGCATTCAAACAATGAAAAAAGCAAATTCATGAATATTTTGATATCAACGAGTAGCAGTGCACCAAACTATGCTCAAATGACAATACATACATACATATACCAAAGCACTTCTCCAAATTTTGGGGGGTAGCCGACATCAAACAAATGAAACAAAAAAGGGGATCTCTCCTCTCTACGTTCCTTCCAGCCTGACAAGGGACTCGACCGAGTTCGGCTGGTACTACTAGGGTGCCACAGCCCAACCTACCCCGTTATCCACAACAGATGAAGCTTCATAATGCTGAATGCCCCACTGCTGCTACCTCCACGGTCATCTAAGGCACCAGAGGAAGCAGCAGGGCCTACCGGAACTGCATCACAATCGCTCGCCATTCATTCATATTTCTAGCACGCTCTCTTGCCTCTCTCACATCTATCCTCCTATCACCCAGAGCTTTCTTCACTCCATGTATCCACCCAAACCTTGGCCTTCCTCTTGTACTTCTCCCATCGACTCTTGCATTCATCACCTTCTTTAGCAGACAGCCATTTTACATTCAACATGACCAAACCACCTCAACACATTCATATCAACTCTAGCTGCTAACTCATTTCTTACACCCGTTCTCACCCTCACCACTTCGTTCCTAACCCTATCTACTCGAGATACACCAGCCATATTCCTTAGACACTTCATCTCAAACACATTCAATTTCTGTCTCCGTCACTTTCATTCCCCACAACTCCAATCCATACATCACAGTTGGTACAATCACTTTCTCATATAGAACTCTCTTTACATTCATGCCCAACCCTCTATTTTTTACTACTCCTTTAACTGTCCCTAACACTTTGCACCCTTCATTCACTCTCTGACGTACATCTGCTTCCACTCCACCATTTGCTGCAACAACAGACCCCAAGTACTTCAACTGATCTACCTCTTCATGTAACTCTCCATTCACCATGACATTCAACCTTGCACCACCTTCCCTTCTCGTACATCTCATAACCTTACTCTTACCCACATTAACTCTCAACTTCCTTCACTCACACACCCTTCCAAATTCTGTCACTAATCGGCCAAGCTTCTCTTCCGCGTCTGCAACCAGTACAGTATCATCCGCAAACAACAACTGATTTACCTCCCATTCATGGTCATTCTCGTCTACCAGTTTCAATCCTCGTCCAAGTACTCGAGCATTCACCTCTCTCATCAGTCCATCAACATACAAGTTAAACAACCACGGCGACATCACACATCCCTGTCTCAGCCCCACTCTCACCGGAAACCAATCGCTCACTTCATTTCCTATCCTAACATATGCTTTACTACCTTTATAGGAACTTTTCACTGCTTGCAACAACCTTCCACCAACTCCATATAACCTCATCACATTCCACATTGCTTCCCTATCAACTCTATCATACGCTTTCTCCAGATACATAAACGCAACATACACCTCCTTACCTTTTGCTAAATATTTCTCGCATATCTGCCTAACTGTAAAAATATGATTCATACAACCCCTACCTCTTCTAAAACCACCCTGTACTTCTAAGATTGCATTCTCCGTTTTATCCTTAATACTATTAATCAGTACTCTACCATACACTTTTCCAACTACACTCAACATACTAATACCCCTTGAATTACAACACTCATGCACATCTCCCTTACTCTTATATAGTGGTACAATACATGCACAAACCCAATATACTGGTACCATTGACAACACAAAACACACAAAAAATCTCACCAACCATTCAAGTACAGTCACACCCCCTTCCTTCAACATCTCAGCTCTCACACCATCCATACCAGATGCTTTTCCTACTCTCGTTCCATCTAGTGCTCTCCTCACTTCCTCTCTTGTAATCTCTCTCTCATTCTCATATCCCATCACCGGCACCTCAACACCTGCAACAGCAATTACATCTGCCTCCCTATTATCCTCAACATTCAGTAAACTTTCAAAATATTCCGCCCACCTTTTCCTTCCCTCCTCTCCTTTTAATAACCTTCCATTTCCATCTTTCACTGTCTCTTCAATTCTTGAGCCACCTTTCCTTACTCTCTTCACTTCTTTCCAAAACTTCTTATTCTCTTCATATGAATCACCCAATCCCCGACCCCACCTCAGGTCAGCTGCCCTCTTTGCCTCACTTACCTTGCGCTTTACTTCCACATTTTTCTCTCTATATTTTTCATACTTCTCTACACTATTACTCTGCACCCATTCTTCAAAAGCCCTCTTTTTCTCTTCCACTTTTACCTTCACTCATTCATTCCACCATTCACTGCCCTTCCTCATGCTGCCTCCAACAACCTTCTTGCCACACACATCACTTGCAATCCCAACAAAATTTTCTTTTACTAACTTCCACTCCTCTAAATTACCAGTTTCTCTTACTTTCACTTCATCATATGCCATTTTCAACCTTTCTTGATATTTACTTTTTACCCCCGGGTTTTATTAGCTCTTCAACCCTCACTAGCTCCCTTTTGCATCCACCAACTCTATTCCCCCACTCTTTTGCTACAACTAATTTTCCTTCCAACAAAAATGATCAGACATAACGTTAGCCATACCCCTAAACATGCGCACATCTTTCAATCTTCCGAACATTCTTTTAGTTATCAACACAATCCATTAATGCCCTCTCTACTACTCTTCCATTTGCCACTCTTACCCATGTATACTTGTTTTTATCTTTCTTTTTGAAAAAGCTAGAACTTCTCACCATCTCTTGCTCAACACACATATCTACCAGTCTCTCACCACTCTCATTTTCACCTAGTACGCCATACTTCCCAATGACACCTTCTACCTCTTCAGCGCCCACTCTAGCATTTAAATCACCCATGACAACTACATAATTCCTTCTACCTAGTCCTTCTACACACCTGGTTAATTTATTCCAGAACTCATTCCATTCTTATTCACTTCTCTCACAACCTGGCCCATACGCACTGACAAAAGCCCAACATTCCCTATCCAACCTAACCCTTACCCACATTAACCTGTAATCCATTCACTCAGCAATAAAGCCACACCCTTTCTTGCTCTTCCCCTTTCAATCCCAGACATTTCACCAAACATCACTTCACCCTTCCCTTTTATCTTTGCCTCACACAAGGCCAATATATCCCTCCTTCTATTCCTAAACATACTTCCAATCTCACATCTTTTACTCTCTATCGTACTACATCCATGCACATTCAAACACCCCAAAACTAGAGTGCAGGGAGCAGTCACTCTCCCCCCAGCTCCACCTCTTTGCTGATGTCTCACAGGATTGTAAATACAGGAGAGGGGGTTCCCAGGCCCCTCGTCCCGTCCATTTTAGTCGCCTCTTACGACAAGCAGGGATAACGTTGGCGCTATTCTATTTGTTTTTATGCCCGCGCAGCCACAGGGGGCATATGACAATACCAAGTCATAATAACTAAACACCAATATTTTTTTTTTTAATTCAAAATAAACAACTTATGCTAAAGAAATTACCTTCACTATGAAAACTCCTCGACCGTCGTCGCTTTTGGCCTGACACCTGACTACATGTAGGTCAAGGGCGATGTCTTTCGAGAAAACGCTTAATATCAAGTTCATTCTTGTGCCAATTGATACTCTACCGGTAACTGGCATCCCAGCCATCTCTGGAATAGATAGCAGGTAGATAGCAGGTAAGATAAAAGGGGGAATTCAAGACTAAGTCTCTCACACCTATGCCGTACCAAAGTATACATACTGTATAAAACCAACAGAGAATTCCAAATTGTTTCAACGTAATCTTTGAAATTGTGGAAATTGCAAATCTGATCTAGAATCCATCAAGAAGTTTTGACGTAACCCTGTCCACATAAACACAGAAAAATAAATAAATAAGACTAAAATATAGTTACCTTGGTGGAGGTAATAACACCCATAAAAACAAAAGCAACCATAACAGAACTCTTACAGCCATTAAAACAACATTCATAACAGCAACTACAACAAAAACCATAACATGAGCAACATCAGTGAAAATAACTATAGTATCAATAATTACAACAATAATCATAACAATCACATGAATAATAAGGTAAAACATAACTGCTTTAAATAGTGTAGGACTATGCGTATAAACCATACGGCTTTCAGCTGGATAAACCGAAGTTAGCACACCTCTTATTTAATCTTTGTATTTTAATGAATGGTAAACAAACATGGCAACAACAAATGGTAATTATCATTATCCTGTGAATAGTGAAAAGAACTAAACACAAGCATTCACAAAGTATCCAATGCAATAGAAAATATCTCATTTACCAAAAACACTTTGCAGTATGGCTCACTCCTCTTAATATTTTTTTCTATTATTTCTAGAGATTACATATGTGATTTTATTATTTCCTGGGAGATTTTATATGGATATTCCTCAAAAATTATTTCATCTTAGTAAAAACATTGCTAAAATTTGTGAAATGGAAATGAGATTGACTAAGGCTGTGAAATCATTGCCAAACAATGAGCTTCAAGAGATACTCATGATCTAGAAGTAAGATGGACTTGTTACTGCAAAGGTAGATGATTTGGCCTATAATTGAATTACAATTATTTCAACCTGTTTTGCAGTGTTTTATCCAAAAACATTCTTAAGAAGATTTTTGTACTATATCCCTGCCATAATATTTTACTTTATGCAAGACAAATGTAGCTGATAAAAATTCTACCCATTTTTAGTACTGTTTTTTGTATACTAAGTATGACTGGATCATGACAAAATCAATAAATTCATATAAAATTTTGTTTTAACCATTCAAACTTTTTTTCAATATGGTGTTGAGAAATATTTCTTAAACTAAATTTTTAAATCTTACAAGTTACTTTCTTTCAAATAATTAGGTTGGATCAAACATACCACACACTATGATAAAGCACTGAAATAATCTCTCATTGGAGGAATGGAACCACCATTTTAAGGGAAAAATTTGCCTATTTGTGTACCTTACAGTTGCCACTTTGACTAACTAGTATCTTCTAGTACTGTGAAATCTACTTCAAAAGTTTATTTTCAATTCAGTTGCACATCACAAGTTTTCTAATCTGAATCCTTTATTTGACTGGTTAAGCATTGAAAAACTACACTATCAGCAATTTTTCTATGAATTTTTTATGCCTCATCATCATTATGGCATGATTTAAAGGCTTAAAGGCCGCTCATGAATGGCAGAGGCAAGGGACAGTGACAATGCCCCAGAGACTGACCACATATACATAGGATCAGCACCCAAGCTCCCTCCCTCCCAAGCTATGACCAAGGAGGGCCAGGCAATGGCTACTGATGACTCAACAGATAATCTATAGGCCCCTCCAAAACCCCCGTCCTTAGCTCACAAGGATGGTGAGGATGCAGCGACAAAAGGAACAGACGAGTTTTTTGAGCAGGACAAACCCCAGTCTGGTGTTCAACAGTCAGGGACGTTACCGCATCGGCCACATGGGGATGAATAGAAGGGGAGAATGCATTTCCTTTTGGAGTCCACTTTGTACTAACTTTTCCTGAAGCTGACTTTTTTGTTGCATTTAAACTATCAATATTATTGTTAAAGGCTCTGTAAAGGTTGGTTCAAACTAGCTAGCACTGTAATAGGTGACCTCTCATAGCCCAGAAAATTCCAAATCCGGCAAAGTTTTAGAACCAAAGGTCCTGGAAAACCAATGAGGTACCTATCAAATGAAAATATAAAAGCTTTTCATAACTGCAATCTCCTAATTCAAATGTTAGCTCCTTATCAAGAAACCCACTTCTTACAATTATTCTGAAGGTTACACATCTTGATACACTCATTAGTAAACTATTTTTTTTATATAAAAACTATTCAAACTGCTAAATCTAAATCACATGCTTAGTTTCAGAAAAATGGGAGCCATCCTCAATTACCTTTATAAAGGATCTAACTAACCTTCAATATTGATATTATCAGGACTATATACAAGAGTCATTGTTGTCTTAGCTGTGTTTCCAGGATCCTGTATTGGAGGTTCACCACCCTGAAGAGAATTTGAACCAGATTTAGAAGCTGGAGGAACAGGTGATTGAGTTGTGACATGAGGTCGAGGTACTGGTTTGTTTACTTCTTGGTCTACATCCACAAGCGTGTCTTCAACACTTAATATTCTTGAAGCTCCTTTCTGTTGGCATGTTACCACCATGCCACATGTAGCATCATCAGCCTGGAAGAATATGAATCTTAGGATTACCAAGAAACACGTGATTTACTTTTAACTAAAAATAAAAAATTAGAAAAAAGAATACCTCGGCCAAAAAAACAATCGTCATGCACTCATTAACATCCCCATAAGGGAAAAATGGCTACTATGAATGATGATAAAGGACTTTTGCAATAATCCTTCATCTTTCCTGCATTTCTTTCTGTCTTACTTTTCACCCACTTCCTTGGGAGTCTTCTAAACTAACTATTTTTTTCAGCATTACCTTCCTCCAGTCTTAATTTTCAATTTAAGATTACATCCTTCATCTGAGTCTTTTAAATTGACTGTCAATTTTTTCAGCATTACATTCCTCGTCTTTTAATTTCAATTTTAAGATTACATCCTTCATCTGAGTCTTTTAAACTTAATGTCAATTTTTTTCCAGCACTACCTTCTGCCAGTCTTTTAATGTTAATTTTAACATTACTATATATCCTTCATCCTAGTCTTCTAAACTAGCTGACAGTATTTTTTTGCAGCATTATCTTCCTCCAGTCTTTAAATTTTCAATCTAAGATTAGATCTTTCATCTGGACCTAGGAATGTCTGAAGATCACACTTAGCAGTGGTGTTAAACTGCTTTACATGACATAAACCTCTCAATCATAAACAGTGGCCAGTATGTTTTTTACCTCGTCCACTGATTTTTAATCACCACCCTGTATTTTACAGACATGTATCTATAATTCAATATTAAAACCTCAAAAATTCCCAGTACAGTACATTCTCACATACATCAGCACCTTCATTGCAATCTGGACATCTGACCTTTGTAAACTTGGGAGGATTACCATTAAGAATTAAATGCAAGAAAAAATTAGCATGGCAGCAATCCATCAAATCTGATCGGATTTTCACTCAAATCATCTCTTAAGGATCATCAAATAAATATTAGCTAATATTTCACCAAGATCTATTTTTCTTATAAAAAAAAAAATGCACAAGTGAAAACACAATTATCTTCCAACTTCTGGTGATTGTCTTGTCTTAATCCATTGTTTTAGCTTTGACTCTTGCTTTGTTTATTTGGTGTATTTTTTTTTTTTTTTTTTAGTTTACTTTGAACAATACATTAACATTTCATTCTTCCACTGAAGAGGAACTTTGGAAAAAGTGTGAAAGCTCCCGATTTTTAAATATCAGATCCTGGGAAAAAAAAGTTTTAAAGCTCCGGAGTTCTAAATATACAACCTACTATATAACTTTGGACTTTTATTACTGTATGACATGTCATGGAGTTTTATAAAGTTATATACAGTATGTTTATGCTTATTACATTTTAAAAATGTACTGGTCTTGTGATTTTGCACTTCTACTTTTGCCAATGTAAAACGTTTGGGTAATTTGGAGCTCTAAACGTCATTCCTCACCTTTCTAGTGATTGCATGCTATCAAACCAGTGTTGAAAAACCTTGGGCAGTTCTATAACCTCTGCACCATGGCCTTTCAGTTCTGTGCCCAACTCCCTTTTTATTGATTTCATGGGGGTTATAAAACTTCTAGCAGCTAACTGATATCTTTTTTTTATATTCATAAATTACATTTCAATCCCATACTGTACTGTAATCCTTTTCCCCCATTAATTTCTACAATCTTTCTAAATTGCGTATGCAAGTGTATTGTAGTCAGTGGAAATTTTATAATCAAATAAATAACATGTGGCTTATTCTCTAATACCTATAAACCCATATGTAGATTTGTGAGTGGCTAGTTTAATCTCATCCCCAGTCTCAAAATTTCTGACCTCCCTTGTTTTCTTATGCACATGAAAATCCATTTTGTACAAGCTATGCCATATATTTAAAAGTATATAAAGTAGTATGCAAACTAATACCGGGGCAACTCACCCTAATTACTACCCGTACACTCATGTTGTCACAGATGAAGCATTCTCGTTGAAGATCATCTTTGGGAACATCTTTTGTCAACTTCCACATGTTACCTGATGGAGATAAGGGACCAAGGACTCCATATGCCACCTGAAGAGAAAGTGTAGGAAATATCTACATAGTGTTTTCCCCAGCTAAAATAATTCCTCCTTGTGCTAACACAATACAGGCATTCCACTCTGAAGTAAGGAGTTGAGCTAATTAACCTAATTTACATAACACAGGTGATCTTGTACTCTCGTGAGTATCATGGCTAATTGAATAACAGCATATTGCATAGCATGTTTAATTTATAAACTACTTCTACGTTTTATCCCATAAATGATTTTAAACATGAAATAAAACAAATTAAATATTCTTACCAAATTTGTTCCATCCATAAAAACTTCACCATCTCCTTCAAGAAGTCTCACTTGACCCCTCAATGGTGAACGGGACAGCAAAGTCAATTCCAGCAGGTTCCCTGAGCACCTTGACTTAAAAGGAGAAATTCCATGTATTTTTCTTTCTTAATCATTTACTTTCCTCACTGATACTTTGTAGTTTTGATTTAAAAAAAAAAGTAAAAAAATAAAGTATTCTATTGTTTATACAGTACAATGCATGACTCTGATTTCATCTGTTCTCTTAATTATAAGTTTAATTTGACACTATCATGCTAAAATAATCTCAACCCTTCAGCTACTGAGTTGACTTGCATCCTTCTAATCTTAAATTTACCCTTAAAATAAAATATATTTGCACAAAAGTGAAAAGCTTTATAAACTACAATAATTTTTTCCATACTTACCTTCGAATAGAACCTGTATCTTTCGATACGAGACAATCCTATCATAAAACAAGAAATTTTTCTTGTTTTTGGTACTATGAAAAATAAAGGCATCTAACACTAACCTTAACATGAAAATGAACAAGGTTACAACCAGGAATCATGATACTACTCCCTCGGCCACTGTTGATGAAGACTGATTTCAACTCTTCTGGGCTAATTATATCTGCTGTGGCTTTAGTAGATGGTGGCTGATGGTCCATAGGAGCTTCAGTTCCTCTTGCAAACTAATAATAATAAAAAAAATATAATTCTATATCACAAATAGGGCATATGCAAGTTATTCAACAACTACAAGCAAATAAAACATTCTTGCTATTATCTTTTGGCATTTCAGGAGAAAACCACATGTCATACTTCTAATCCTAGGCTATTCATTCTCAATTTTTACTCAATTCCATAGCCTGGAAGGCCATTGAGTATATACCGTAAACCAGCAACGTACGATCTTAACATCCTCTCAACCATTCAACAATGATGGACTTACAGGATGACAGTATAAAGGAATTACTATAATAACAACTTAAAACATTTACGCTGAGAAAAAAGGATGCACACAGAGTTTGATAGTTAAAAACAGCTATTGTAGATAGAGGGTAGAATGTCTAATATTTTTAGATGATAAAGTCTAGGTACAATATCTATACATTAAGATATAGTTATAAGCACATATAATGTACGGTATACCTACACAATTTTTCAAAAAGTTATGCCTAATACCAGGGGAAGGCTCCAGAAAATAAAACAAGTCCCTAACATATTCCTAATTTAGCTATATATATATATATATATATATATATATATATATATATATATATATATTTATATTAAATAAATTTATATATATATATATATATATATACACATATATATTTATATTATATATATATATATATATATATATATATATATATACACACATATATATATATATATATATATATATATATATATATATACATATATATATATACAGTGAGCCCTCGCTACTTCGCGGTTCAACTATCGCGGAATCACCACTTCGCGGATTTTTTCCATAACGCATGTATATACATATATCACGGATTTTCCGGAAATTTCGAAAATACCGCGATATATGAAGACCCCAAATACGTATTTCGTTAATTCCATTAATACTGTAATTAGTAATATCTGCTCTTACTGATGGTTCATTGCATTACATATGACATATAATTCAGTACAGAAAGAAATAAAACACGAAAAGAGAATTTGATCATACGATAATTCAGTATACAGTATACAGTAAGTAGTAAAATTAAATCGAACATGAAACGCAAATCAAATGCAGTCATACCGTATTTGAATGGTGTAAGGCTGCTGATGGCTACTACTGTACTACAAATGTAATGGATGTGCATCTTTTCCATGAATCTTTTGTATGTATACGTAAGTAGTACTGCATCCAATAATATTCTTTGTTGCAAAAATCACATCTCGAATAAGCATATATATCCTACAACAAAACAAGCGTAAAATAGCGTACGTAAAGCTGTATACGTAGTACCTTGTATTTGAATTGGTAACTACTACGTAGCATGTAAGACAGACTGTGATTGGTTCAAGTGCTGATAGATGACGAATCAGATCCCAAGTTTTGAAATTTAGCCTGTGATTGGTGTTTTGACCGCTTCTCCAACCCGCAGCATCTTTTCGCGGCCACTTCGTTTGCCGCTCTCTCGCCGGGTAGATGCTGCTACGTTACTGTGAACTTTAATCTGTGCTGTGCGTGACTGTTTTAAGTTGAACTTTTTGTTGAACTTTCTGTTTAACCCCTTTTGTACAATGGCTCCCAAGCGTTCTGCTTCTACTAAGGCTGGTAGTGAGCCTAAACGCCACTGAAAGATGATGACGATTGCTGAGAAGGTGACACTTCTCGATATGTTAAAAGAAGGCAGAAGTTACGCGGCCGCAGCCCGCCATTTTGGAGTGAACGAATCCACCGTTCGCTACATCAAGAAGGACGAGGCGAACATTAGAAAGACGGCTGCCATCACCTTTAGCAGATCAGCGAAGCGAGTTGTTACCACGCGTAATAAAACAATTGTCCGTATGGAAGGTGCTTTAGCAGTCTGGACTGCCGACTGCCGGAAGAAGAACATAGCCTTGGATACGAACACCATCCGAACCAAGGCTTTGGGCTTGTATGAGAATTTTGCGGCAAAGGAACGTCAAGACGACGATGGCGACCATGCTGAAGACGAAGATGATGTAGATGAACCTCAACCAGGGACATCCACTGATTCCCAGCCTCAGAAACAACGTTTTTCCGCCAGCAAAGGATGGTTCGCGAAGTTTCAGAAACGCTTCGGCCTGAAAAGCATCTTCGCTAACACTACCGCTGCTGAAACTTACGCGAACGAGACGTTCAAGAACATTATCGCTGAAGGTGAATACAAGCCGGAACAAGTGTTTAATATGGATGAGACCGGCTTGTTTTGGAAGAGAATGCCGTCGCGAACTTTCCTGTTTAAAGAAGAAGCCAAAGCCTCTGGCTTTAAAGCGTTCAAAGATCGCGTAACCCTCGTGATGGGTGGCAATGCTGCTGGATTTTTGCCTAAGCCGGGGCTTATTTACAAGTCGAAAAATAAAAATAAGAATCTCCTTCCCGTGTACTGGATGCATAATCAAAAAGCATGGATTACGAAGATGCTGACCTCCAACTGGTTCCACCAGTGTTTTATCCTGCAAGTCAGCAAATATCTCGTAGAGAAGGGCTTGCCATTTAAGATCCTTCTCCTTATGGATAACGCTGGTGGACACGCAACTGATTTGTCGCATGAGGGCATTCAGGTTGAGTTCCTGCCACCCAACACCACGTCATTAATTCAACCGATGGACCAAGGGGTTATCAGGGCGTTCAAGGCCCTCTACACGAAGAATACCTTGGCGGACCTCGTTGCGTGTGTGGATGCTACCCAAGATGATGAGGATGAAACTTTCAATTTGAAGGCGTACTGGCGGAAGTACACAATAGCCACGTGCCTGCAGAACATCCAGAAGGCACTGCAAGAAATGAAACTGCTACTGTCAATGCGAGCTGGAAGAAGTTGTGGCCCCAGATTGTTTACGATGACGAGGGATTTACACCTGCTGAGATTCAACACTCTGCAATACGCAAATCTGTGCAGTTGGCTGCGATAATTGGAGGCGACGGGTTTGGCGACATGACGACTGAAGACGTCGACGAGTTGTTGGACTGCCATTCCCAGCCCCTAACTGACGCAGACCTAGAAGACCTGATGAAATCAGCCAGTGAAGAAGACAGTGAAACACAGGAAGAGACCCAAGAAAATGGCTTAACATTAGAACGGCTTGCCAAGTTCTGCAACCATGCGAAGGAGTTGAAAGAAATGTCGCAAGAGTGGGACGAGGATATGGTTCGTTCTATGCAATTCTGCAACAAGATCGATGACGACATGACTCCCTACAGGATGCTCTTCGAGCGAAAAAAGAAGCAGCGGCAGCAACTTCCGATCACAATGTTCTTCCAGCCTCGCAAAAAAGAGCCAGTTCCTCCTGCTACTACGCCTTCGGAAGAAATTGAAGAAGTGTCCCAGGAAGAAGTTGAAGAGGTGTCCCAGGAAAAGACACCTCCGTCTGAAGAGATGTAAAATACTATCATTAGCTGCACAGTAGAAGACATCATCAGCTTCATCATCATCATTTCTACTGTGCAGCACATTCATCGCCATCATCATTCAAGTTTTTCTTCAACTTCTTGCCTGTTTTAGTTTAGTATGCATTAAGTTAAAGGGAAGGTTTTAAAAGTCTGAATATACATGTTATAACCTATCATATTTTTTTGTTTAAAATTTACATTTACGTACGTAAAACAACTCTCTCTCTCTCTCTCTCTCTCTCTCTCTCTCTCTCTCTCTCTCTTAAATTGTTTTACTGCTTTGCTACATATGTACTGTATGATTTTATATAGATACGGTAAATAATATTTGTAATAACACATTTTCTAAAAGCTTCTACTGTAATATCATTATTTATCACTTTCATCATGCGCGTTAAATGCCTTCGTTTGTTTATTACAATCGAAGATGGAGCGTACTTTATGCCGCCGCCGTTTCAGGCGGCGTCATAAAGAAAAAAATTTAATTTGGAAGTCTTAAGAAAAATTAAGTAAAACATTGGTAATAACAAAATCAACATACTGTATAATCAATATAATCGATGCAAAAACTAACCTATACACAGATGTGTAAATGCGTTTGTTTCTTCATTATGATCAGAGATAAACGTAAACAAAACATTGGTTGCCATTTTTTATTGTGCTTTTTGGCGTGTTTAGGAAACGCATGATATAAAATCGCCTTTAATATTTGTGCCTGTTTTAGTTTAGGGTACTGTAGTACATGCATTAAGTGTTCTGTACACTAAAGGGTAGTTTGTTAACAGTACTACGTACAAGGGAAGGTTTTAAAAGTCTGAATATACATGTTAAATAAATACGTAAATATGGTGTTCCTACTTCGCGGATTTTCACCTATCGCGGTCGGGTCTGGAACCTATCTACCGTGATAAACGAGGGCTCACTGTATATATATGTATATATATATATATATATATTTATAGATTATATATTTATATATATAAAAATTCATATATATTTCTATTATGTATATATATACATATATATATATATATATATATGTATATATATATATATATATATATATAAATATACAAATATATAATAGATATAAATATATATATATATATATATATATATATATATATACATATATATATATATATATATATATATATATATATTATATATATATAAATTTATATATAAATATAAATATATATAAATATATATATATATATATATATATATATATATATAAATATATATATATATATATATATATATATATATATATATATATATATATATATATAAATATATATATATACAGTATATATATATATATATATATATATATATATATATATACACAGAATATATATATATATATATATATATATATATATATATATATATATAAATATATATATGTATATACATTTATATATAATGTATATAAATATAAATATATATATATATATATATATATATATATATATATATATATATGCATATAAATATATATATATATATATATATATATATATATATATATATATATATATATATATATATATGCATATAAATATATATATATATATATATATATATATATGCATATATATATATATATATATATATATATATATATATATGCATATAAATATATATATATATATATATATATATATATATATGCATATAAATATATATATATATATATATATATATATATATTTATATATATTTATATATATAAATATATATGTATATATATATATATATATATGCATATAAATATATATATATATATATATATATATATATATGCATATAAATATATATATATATATATATATATGCATATAAATATATATATATATATATATTTATATATATAAATATATATATATATATATATATATATATATATATACTGTATATTTATTTATATATGTACATATATATATATATATATATATATATATATATATATATATATATATATATATATATATATATATATAATCAGTTTATCTAATATGGCATTGCAGGAATTATTTTCTTCTATATGAAACATTATTAGGAGGTTTATTCGATTTGAGAAAAAAAATTTCCTGGTGTCATAAGAACAGTAATTTTTAGGAGGCTGCACATTGTGTTAATTAGCACTAGATAAAATACTATTCAAATAATTAAAATTTTCCATAAGTGAAGTATAAAAACTATATAAAAAATCTACCGACTAATATTAAAAATGCCAACACCACTTTCCTTCTTTCAACTTAAGAGCTCATATATACAACAATCAAATCCTGAAATAAAGAGCACTATCTAATTATTGGCATATCGGATGTTTAATTGGATTAAAAGAAGCTTCCCTTGACTTTATAAAACTGTGAAATAATATGAACCTAGAATATCTACAGATCCTTTCTTATATCTTCATATCTTTGTTTTAACCCACTCTAAAAATATCAAAATTTCCTTCAATTTTTCTTCTCCAGAAATAATTGCATTTCTTTCATCACCTTTTTTTTTATTTCCTATTCATTGTTTAATGTAATATATTAAGAGAAATGTTATTTTTATAATAAAATAAATTTTTGAATATACTTACCCGGTGATTATATAAGCTGCAACTCTGTTGCTCGACAGAAAACTCTACGTTAAAAATCCGCCAGCGATCGCTATGCAGGTAGGGGGTGTACTTCAACAGCGCCATCTGTCGTGCAGGTACTCAGTACTCAATGTAAACACAGAACTCAATTTTCTCCTCGGTCCACTGGGTCTCTATTGGGGAGGAAGGGAGGGTCCTTTAATATATAATCACCGGGTAAGTATATTCAAAAATTTATTTTATTATAAAAACATTTTTCAATATTAAACTTAGCCGGTGATTATATAAGCTGAATCACACCCAGGGGGGTGGGTAGAGACCAGCAATAATTGTTTACATTATTATGAGCTAAGGATTTTTTATTTCATTTTAGCAGTTATTCAAAATAACAAACATAAAATAAATAAGTACCTGGTAAGGAAGTCGACTTGAACAATTACTCTGCCTTTTTAAGTACGTCTTCCTTACGGAGCCTCGCGATCCTCTTAGGATGCTGAGCGATCCCTAGGAGCTGAAGTATCAAGGGTTGCAACCCATACTACAGGACCTCATCAAAACCTCTAATCTAGGCGCTTCTCAAGAAAAGAATTTGACCACCCGCCAAATCAACCAGGATGCGAAAGGCTTCTTAGCCTTCCGGACAACCCAAAAACAACAATAAAAAACATTTTAAGAGAAAGATTAAAAAGGTTATGGAATTAGGGAATTGTAGTGGTTGAGCCCTCACCCACTACTGCACTCGTTGCTACGAATGGTCCCAGAGTGTAGCAGTTCTCGTAAAGAGACTGGACATTCTTAAGATAAAAAGACGCGAACACTGACTTGCTTTTCCAATAGGTTGCGTCAATTATACTTTGCAGAGATCTATTTTGTTTAAAGGCCACGGAAGTTGCGACAGCTCTAACTTCGTGTGTCCTTACCTTCAGCAAAGCTTGGTCTTCCTCATTCAGATGGGAATGAGCTTCTCGTATTAACAGTCTGATAAAATAGGATAAAGCATTCTTTGACATAGGCAAAGATGGTTTCTTAACTGAACACCATAAAGCTTCAGACGGGCCTCGTAAAGGTTTACAGTAGTTCGTTTTAAATAGAACTTAAGAGCTCTTACAGGGCATAAGACTCTTTCTAGTTCATTTCCAACCATACGATAAGTTTGGAATATCGAACGATATTGGCTAAGGCCGAGAAGGCAGCTCGTTTTTGGCTAGAAAACCAAGCTGTAGAACATGTAGCCGTTTCGGATGAGAATCCGATGTTCTTGCTGAAGGCATGAATCTCACTGACTCTTTTAGCTGTGGCTAAGCATACCAGGAAAAGAGTCTTTAAGGTGAGATCTTTCAGGGAGGCTGATTGTAGCGGTTCGAACCTGTCTGACATAAGGAATCTTAGTACCACGTCTAAATTCCAACCAGGTGTAACCAAACGACGCTCCTTCGTGGTCTCAAAAGACTTAAGGAGGTCCTGTAGATCTTTATTGTTGGAAAGATCTAAGCCTCTGTGACGGAAGACTGATGCCAACATGCTTCTGTAACACTTGATAGTGGGAGCTGAAAGAGATCGTTCTTTCCTCAGAAGTAAGAGGAAGTCAGCTATTTGAGTTACAGAGGTACTGGTCGAGGATACGGATACTGACTTGCACCAGTTTCGGAAGATTTCCCACTTCGATTGGTAGACTCTAAGGGTGGATGTTCTCCTTGCTCTAGCAATCGCTCTGGCTGCCTCCTTCGAAAAGCCTCTAGCTCTCGAGAGTCTTTCGATAGTCTGAAGGCAGTCAGACGAAGAGCGTGGAGGCCTTGGTGTACCTTCTTTACGTGTGGCTGACGTAGAAGGTCCACCCTTAGGGGAAGTGTTCTGGGAACGTCTACTAGCCATCGAAGTACCTCGGTGAACCATTCTCTCGCGGGCCAGAGGGAAGCAACTAGCGTCAACCTTGTCCCTTCGTGAGAGGCGAACTTCTGCAGTACCTTGTTGACAATGTTGAACGGAGGGAATGCATATAGATCTAGATGTGACCAATCTAGGAGAAAGGCATCTATAAGAACTGCTGCTGGGTCCGGGATTGGTGAGCAAAATATTGGGAGCCTCTTGGTCATCGAGGTTGCGAAGAGATCTATGGTTGGATGGCCCCAGGTGGCCCAAAGTCTCTTGCATACATCCTTGTGGAGGGTCCATTCTGTTGGAATTATTTGTCCCTTCCGACTGAGACAATCTGCCATGACATTCAAGTTGCCTTGGATGAACCTCGTTACTAGTGATATGTCTAGACCTTTTGACCAGGTGAGGAGGTCCCTTGCGATCTCGTACAACGTCAGAGAGTAGGTCCCTCCTTGCTTGGAGATGTACGCCAAAGCCGTGGTGTTGTCCGAGTTCACCTCCACCACTTTGCCTTGAAGGAGAGACCTGAAGCTTTTCCAGGCCAGACGTACTGCCAGTAGCTCCTTGCAGTTGAAATGCATTGTCCTTTGACTCGAGTTCCATAATCCCGAGCATTCCCGACCGTCTAATGTCGCACCCCAGCCTACGTCCGATGCGTCCGAGAAGAGAACGTGGTTGGGAGTCTGAACAGTCAGGGGAAGACCCTCTCTTAGGTTGATATAGTCCTTTCACCAAGTCAGACAAGACTTCATCTTTTCGGAAACCGGGATCGAGACCGCTTCTAGCGTCTTGTCCTTTTTCCAGTGAAAAGCTAGATGGTATAGAAGAGGACGGAGGTGTAGTCTTCCTAGTGACACAAATTGATCCACGGATGACAGCGTCCCTACCAGACTCATCCACAGCCTGACTGAGCAGCGTTCCTTCTTCAGCATCTTCTGGATGGATAGCAGGGCTGGGGGCTGATCGTCTTGTTCAGCAACGTCCTCATCAGAGGGTTCCTCATCCGAAACTGATGAGGAAACGGCAACGGAGTGGGCAACGTCTGACTCGCTGAATTCGGTCGCACTGGTGGATGCGTGACGGAGCCGGACGCAATATCATGGAACTGCTGCACAGTCTGTGAACTGTCAACAACCATGGGTGCGCGAGGAAGTACAGCGTCAACCCGAAACTGTCTAGACCGTCTGGGTTGTGCAGTCAACACCCTACCGGGTTGCTGAGGTTGACGCACTGCGTCACAACAAGTCACCTCTGCTGGTTGTTGAACGTCCTGAACGTCAACAACCACCTCCGAGCGTCGCTTAACGTCAACGTGCGGCTGGCAATCCACACTGGGTCGCATAGGTGGAGGAACCACCTCAACTGGCAGACGCGAGTAGGTTACCTCAGCGTCAACAGGGCGCACAACCGACCGGTTGGAAGGTTGTTGGCCAGAAGGTTCTTCTCCGCATTTAAGTCCTCTATCAAGGATGCAAGCTTGGACTGCATGTCTTGCAGCAAAGCCCATTTAGGGTCTACGGGAACAGGTGTGGCAACAGACGGGGTTAGCGACTGAGGCGGAACCGTTTACCATCCCTGAAAGCCTTGTTATGCGTGACATAATAGTACAGCAAAACTTCAAAGGCTCGACCACAGCTGAGAAGTTGACCTGTAAAGTCTATCTGGGCAGAGGCATGAACTCCCAAGCCGAGAACTTCTCTCGTGTCATATCAGACTCTCGCTCTATAAACCAGTTTAAAAGAAGGGAAAGCAAAGGCTGTATCCCCCAAACTCCTCCTGGTGAAAAAAAACCAGTCGCCTAGCCAACGTAACGCTCTCTAGGAGAGCGAGAGAGCACTAGCTTAAAAACAACGGCTTCGAAGTAGCTAGGCCTAGTGTAAGTTCTGACGTTTAGGCGAACGAGGAGCAGCAGTTACAAGATCCGGACGAAGATCCTTAAAAAAAAAAATCATCATGATTTAATTAAAGTCCATAGGAGGCTAAGCAGCTTAAGGCTCCTCTCCATCTGACAGAGTCCTCAAGGGAATATCAGTAGGAGGGAGAACAGCAACTTCCTCATCTACAGGAACCTTGTCCGATAAAAGCTGAGTCTCTCACTGGTGCATTAGTAGCGGACCAGAACGCAACGTCATGTAACTGCTTGACAGTCTGTGAACTGTCAACAACTGAACTGTCAACCACAACAGGTGCGTGAGGACGTACAGCGTCCACTCGAGACTGCTTTGACTGCCTAGACTGAGCAGTCAAAACAACTCTAGAATGCGGAGGTTGACGCACCGCGTCAAAACAAAACAACTTAGACTGTTGTTGTACCTCGCGAACGTCAACGGAAGGTTCCGTGCGTCGCTGAACGTCAACATGCGGCTGGCAGGGTACACTGGAACGCATGGGTGGCGGGACTCTCTCAGCTGGAGTGCGGCAGAAGGTAGCCTCAGCGTCCACAGGACGCACAACCGTGGTTGGTTGTAGGCTAGAGGTTGGTGCAGCGTCAACCTTCTCCGCACGAAAGTCCTGCATCAATGACGTTAACTGAGACTGCATGGTCTGCAGCAAAGACCACTTAGGGTCTACAGGAGCAGGTGCGGCAACAGACGGTGTGACTGCCTGATGCGGTACCGCTTTGCCTCTCTTAGGAGGTGAGCAGTCGTCGGAAGACTGCAGCGAGTCCGAACTGACCCAGTGGCTACAACTGGGCCGTTGGACTTGCGCGGAAGGGACCGACTTGCGCTTAAGAAGCCGCGAGACCTTGGTCCATGGTTTCTTACGAGAAACCTCTTCCGCAGACGAGGAATAAATGGGCTCTCTCGTCTTTGTGTGGGTGGGGCGATCTTGGGTAGATACGCCCGAAACCACGGAGGGAACGTCTGTTCGCTGATTAAAGCCTCTCGAACCCTTTGGTCATACGACATTGCTTCTCCCCTGGGCTTGGGAGCTTGCAAGAGGTCCCGGACTGGGAGGACGACAGGCACGAACAGACGAACCCTCGGACGCAACACTGTAACACTTTGCGCCTCGGACGCAACACTGTAACACTTTGCGCATATCACTTTATCACTTCGATTTTCTGTTTTGCACTTATTTCTACCTGAAACACGCAATTCTACCCTTCATTAAAAGGTAGTAATTGCGAAATAAGTCGTATAATGCAAGCTCATAATACCAGCAAAAAACAGAAAACATATTTTAAGATAAAAAGAAACATCAGTGGCTGGGAAAGAGACTAAACACTAGTTCATATAACTACGTTTTCAATCTCTCACCGCACATAGCCTGGGGACGAGAATAAAAACCTAAAAACGTTTAATCCTTCCTCCCCGTACAGAGACTAGGGACGAGAGTAACACGAGAACAACGTTACCCGCTTGAACGGAACGTTTTCTCTTCTCTCTCTCCCTCCGTCTCTATCTCTCTCTCTCTTTTTCTCTTGATTTCGCACCTAAGAGAAGAGCCCAATTATATATCGTCAAAAAAAAACATGTTATTTGACTAAAGGAAAAAACTGAAAGGTTTTTCAAATAAAAAGTTCCTTTAAATTAGAATTTAAAACATTTAAGCTAAGAAAGAAAGAACAAAACGTCAGAATCGATTTACTCTTACTGCAAAGGGAAACCGTGATACACTCTCTCTCTATCGTAACGATAGAGCGCATGTTGAATGTCCTGAACGTCAACAACTGCGTAGCATAAAAAACTAAACGTTAGTCCATCTTTGAAAACAGTACGAAGACTATCAAAGAAATTCTTTCATAAAATATTACATTTAAAAAGTTTTAAATCCTTAGCTCTTTAAAAGCTAATTACGATATAAAGGGCTCAACGTTGATTAACTTCGGTTTCCAAGTTAGGACCGCCTACTCTCAGGAAAAGTTCTATACAAACAAAACATTAAAATTATTTTTATATGTTTATAATAAATGGAAAGTTAATCGAAGAGGCCTAATAAAGGCGGAGGGATATAAAATATATAGAGGAAAATCTATAACGTGATATAATTACTAAAAGCCTAAACATACTTCCGTCTAAGGGAAGGGTCGGCCATTTAAAAGTGAAAGAAAGTCCATACTATCTTTGTCACCATAATTAAATCTATCCAAAACGAGTTCAAGTTTTGAGATGAAGATAAAACACCTGCATAGCGAAAGCTCAAAACTAGAATAGTGTACTTCACCAATAGTT
>NC_090761.1:52925519-52976705 GCF_036898095.1 Palaemon carinicauda | reverse complement strand
CATAAAGAAAAACATTTCATTTTGGAAGTCCTAAGAATAATACGTAAACTAAAACATTGGTAATAAAAAAATCAACATAACAGTACTGTATAATCAATATAATCGATGCAAAAACTAACCTATACCTATATGTGTACACTAAATGAGTTTGTTTCTTCATTATGATCAGAGATGAACGTAAACAAAACATTGGTTGCCATTTTTTATCGTGCTTTTTAGGTGTTTAGGAAACGCATGATATAAAATCGCCTTTAATATTTTGTGCCTGTTTTTAGTTTAGGGTGCTGTAGTACATGCATTAAGTGTTCTGTACATTAAAGGGTGGTTTGTTAACAGTACTACGTACAAGGGAAGGTTTTAAAAGTCCGAATATACACGTTAAATAAATAGGTAAATATGATGTCACTACTTCGCGGATTTTCACCTATCGCGCCCGCGTCTGGAACCTATCTACCGCGATAAACGAGGGTTCACTTTGCTACGATGTCTTGTAATAATGGTGATCCCCTTTGATGGTTTATCTGCTTTAATAATCAACAAAATCAATATCCTCCCCCGGAGGAAGAGGGGGAGCTGCCTCGCTATGGGAGGCAACAACCTCTCCCGAACCCTGAGATTGGGAAAACAAAAGAAGGACCCTACGCTACCACTCGGCGGCCTCTCACGAGAGACCCGAACGAGTGGGAGCTTCGGAAGAGGTTCGGGCAACGAAAGAGAAGAGTCCTTGGAGACTTCCTTCCCCAGGGCAGTCCCTGAGGCGAGAACGGTCTCGATTAGAACTCTTCTTACGCCGCCAGGCAAACCTCTCCCCACTGGGAGGTAGGCCACTCCCGACATTCCATACAAACATTATCACTTTCAAACCGTAGACCTCGACCACTGTGGGCAAAGGGTTGTGAGGGTCTGTATTGACCGCTGACATGAATGTTCCACAGGGGCGGTCGGGAAGTCCAGGGCATTTCTGCATGATGGGAAGAAAAGGTAGAGGCCAACTTCAAACACACACACTGAAAAGAAAAAGAAAAACAGATTGAGGCTGTCAAATATGCGAGGACGGGACAGACCCGTCTGCACATCGTCCGAGCCAAAAAAAAAGTGAGGCACCTCACCGGTGTGTGGGGGGTAGGGGTAGCTAACTACCCCCTCCCAAGCACGGGGGTAGTTTAACCCCCAATTAAAATCTAATGGCTCGTCATTTCAGCTACGCCGAAAGTAAACCCTATGTAAATACTGTAGCGTGGTTTGTATTTCGGTTACGGAACAAAGAACTTGTTAATGCTATCTTGGTTTTCTTTGCTTCACTTTTTTCTTTCTTTCTGTTCATCACGCTGGCCCTTCTCACAAATGATCATTGCCAACAATCTCTTTTGTCCTTTATCCCTATAAACAAAAATGCGTTCTATCTCTTCCAGGGTATTGCTACGATGTTCTTGTAATATTGGTGTGATCCCCTTCGATGGTTTATCTGCTTTTAATAATCAACAAAATCAATAATATCCTCCCCCGGAGGGAGAGGGGGAGCTGCCTCGCTATGGGAGGCAACAACCTCTACCGAACCCTGAGATTGGGAAAACAAAAGAAGGACCTACGCTACCACTCGGAAGGCCCTCCTCACGAGAGAGACCGAACGAGGTGGGAGCTTCGGAAGAGGTTCGGGCAACGAAAGAAGAGTCCTTGGAGCCTTCCTCCCCCAGGGCAGTCCCTGAGGGAGAACGGGTCTTTGCTTAGAACTCTTCTTACGCCGCCGGGCAAACCTCTCCCACTGGGAGGTAGGCACTCCCTGACATTCCATACAAACATTATCACTTTCACACCGTTGACCTCGACAATGCGGGCAAAGGGTGTAAGGGTCTGTATTGACCGCCTACATGAATGTTCCACAGGGGCGGGTCGGGAAGTCCAGGGTATTTCCACATGATGGGAAAGAATAGGTAGAGGCCAACTTCAAACACACACACACATTGAAAGAAAAAGAAAAACAGATTAAGGGCCGTCAAATATGCGAGGACGGGACAGACACGTCTGTACATTGTCCGAGCCAAAAAAATAGTGAGGCAGCTCACCGGTGTGTGGGGGAGAGGGGTAGCTAGCTACCCCTCCCAAGCGCGGGGGTAGTTTAACCCTAATTAAAATCCAATGGCTCATCATTTCAGCTACGCCGAAAGTAAATCCTATGTAAATAGCGTGGTTTGTATTTCGGTTACGGAACAAAGAGCTTGTTAATGCTATGTTGGTTTTCTTTGCTTCACTTTTTTCTTTCTTTCTGTTCATCACGCTGGCCCTCCTCACAAATGATCGTTGCCAACAATCTCTTTGTCCTTTATCCCTATCAACAAAAGGCGTTCTATCTCTTCCAGGGTATTGCTACGATGTCTTGTAATAAGGGTGATCCCCTTTGATGGTTTATCTACTTTAATAATCATCAAAATCAATAATATCCTCCCCAGGAGGGAGAGGGGGAGCTGCCTCGCTATGGGAGGCAACACCCTCTCCCGAACCCTGAGATTGGGAAACAAAAGAAGGACCTACTCTACCACTCGGCGGCCTCTCATGAGAGACCGAACGAGTGGGAGCTTCGGAAGAGGTTCGGGCAACGAAAGAAGAGTCCTTGGAGCCTTCCTTCCCCAGGGCAGTCCCTGAGGGAGAACGGTCTCGATTAGAACTCTTCTTACGCCCCCCGGGCAAACCTCTCCCACTGGGAGGTAGGCCACTCCCGACATTCCATACAAACATTATCACTTTCACACCGTTGACCTCGACACTGCGGGCAAAGGGTGTGAGGGTCTGTATTGACCGCCGACATGAATGTTCCACAGGGGCGGTCGGGAAGTCCAGGGCATTTCCGCATGATGGGAAGAAAAGGTAGAGGCCAACTTCAAACACATACACACATTGAAAGAAAAAGAAAAACAGATTAAGGCTGACAAATATGCAAGGACGGGACAGACACGTCTGTACATCGTCCGAGCCAAAAAAAAAAAAGTGAGGCACCTCACCGATGTGTGGGGGAGAGGGGTAGTTAGCTATCCCTCCCAAGCGCGGGGGTAGTTTAACCCTTGTTAAAATCTAATGGCTCGTCATTTCAGCTACGCCGAAAGTAAATCTTATGTAAATAGCGTGGTTTGTATTTCGGTTACGGAACAAAGAGCTTGTTAATGCTATCTTGGTTTTCTTTGCTTCACTTTTTTTTCTTTCTTTCTGTTCATCATGCTGGCCCTTCTCACAAATGATCGTTGCCAACAATCTCTTTGTCCTTTAACCCTATCAATAAAAGGCGTTCTATCTCTTCCAGGGTATTGCTACGATGTCTTGTAATAATGGTGATCCCCCTCGATGGTTTATCTGCTTTAATAATCAACAAAATCAATAATGGGGAGGAGGAGCTGCCTCGCTATGGGAGGCAACACCCTCTCCCGAACCCTGAGATTGAGAAACAAAAGAAGGACCTACACTACCACTCGGCGGCATCTCACGAGAGACCGAACGAGTGGGAGCTTCGGAAGAGGTTCGGGCAACGAAAGAAGAGTCCTTGGAGCCTTCCTTCCCCAGGGCAGTCCCTGGGGGAGAACGGTCTCGCTTAGAACTCTTCTTACGCCCCCGGGCAAACCTCTCCCACTGGGAGGTAGGCCACTCCCGACATTCCATTCAAACATTATCACTTTCACACCGTTGACCTCGACACTGCGGGCAAAGGGTGTGAGGGTCTGTATTGACTGCCGACATGAATGTTCCGCAGGGGGCGGTCGGGAAGTCCAGGGCATTTCCGCATGATGGGAAGAAAAGGTAGAGGCCAACTTCAAACACACACACACACTGAAAGAAAAAGAAAAACAGATTAAGGCTGTCAAATATGCGAGGACGGGACAGACACGTCTGTACATCGTCCGAGCCAAAAAAAAAGTGAGGCACCTCACCGGTGTGTGGGGGGGAGGGGTAGCTAGCTACCCCTCCCAAGCGTGGGGGTAGTTTAACCCTAATTAAAATCCAATGGCTCGTCATTTCAGCTACGCCGAAAGGAAACCCTATGTAAATAGCGTTGTTTGTATTTCGGTTACGGAACAAAGAGCTTGTTAATGCTATCTTGGTTTTCTTTGCTTCACTTTTTTCTTTCTTTCTGTTCATCACGCTGGCCCTTCTCACAAATGATCGTTGCCAACAATCTCTTTGTCCTTTATCCCTATCAACAAAAGACGTTCTATCTCTTCCAGGGTATTGCTACGATGTCTTGTAATAATGGTGATCCCCTTTGATGGTTTATCTGCTTTAATGGCTGCCTTTTGTTTGATGATCGTCGAGATCATAGGCCTATTCCGGCCATATTGTTTAGCCATATCACTCACATGCACACTGCTCTCATGTTTTTCTAGCTACCCCTCAAACACCGGAGAACTGATTCACTTCGATTAGAGGTAGGACTTGCCTTGGGGGACAGGGCTGGCGGGCAAATATGTGTAAATAGCTAAGGTTTGTATGGTTAGGAAAAATACAAATTATCTACGAATTTGTCATTTGTTCCGTAACCGAAATACAAACCACACTTTTTACATGAGGTGACTTACCCCTTAGGAAGGGTGGAAAGTCCCAGCCTTACTGGATTTGGCTTTGCCCGGGGGCACAGAATCCGAGTGAGCAGCACTCAAGAAAAAGAGTCCCTGCACCTCACAAGTTCCTTGCTCCGCAAGGAACGTGCGGCCTACATAAGCTTGTGTGTGGAGAGATGAAGTGTGACTTGTCCAAGGAAGTTGACCCGAAGTCCCTTAGATGGAATTCTAGGCTAGGACGTTCCCAATACCACCTCGTCAGGGTATAGGGGACGCGACAGTATTACCTTAATACTAGGAACACAAGGAAGCATGGTTTACCTGCAGAAGTTTGAGGTCAGTTATGCAGAGAACCCAGGATGCTGCTTTCCCAAAGAGAGGGGAGGATGAAGAAAGAAGTAAGGGCCAGATATACTTCTTTCATTCATGCAGTCTAAAACCGGGTAACAATGCCCTCAACCTTCTGCTACCTGTCCATTAAGGAGCCTGAGGTTAGACCAGCTGTTGTGTAGCCACCACAGGGCCGATAGAAAACGTATCGAAGCTCCTGTGGGTCACGTCCTACAGGTGGTGGGCTGTGAAGGTCGTTTGACGCTTCCAGACTCCAGCTTGTAGCACCTGCATCACAGAGCAGTTCCTCTTGAAGGCCAGGGACGTTGTGATGCCTCTGACGTCGTGTGCTCTAAGGCGACGTGACAGAGGAGGGTCTGGATTCAGGGCATGATGGATTACCCTCCGGAGGGTCTGGATTCAGGGCATGATGGATGACCCTCCGGAGGGTCTGGATTCAGGGCATGATGGATGACCCTCCGAATCCAGGCTGAAAAGGTATTCTTGGCGACCCTCCTCTCTGTCCTTCCTGTGCTCCCAAACAGGGCTTGCACGTGAAGACGAACTGCAGTTGTTCTTAAGATAACACCTCCGACTCCTTACTGGGCATAGTAGGAGATGGTCTGGGTCATCTGTTACAGAACGGAGACTCGAAATCATGAAGGAGTCGAACCGGGGGTCCGGACTCCAAGATTTTGAGACTAGGGACCAACTGACCATGACGTTTGCTGGCACGCTTGGCTGAGGCCAGAGCGAGCAGGAGCATCGTCTTCCAAGTCAGGTGACGATCAGAACCCTGGCGTAATGGTTCGCAAGGTCTCTTGAGAGCCCTAAGAACCCGAACCATGTTCCATGGAGGAGGTCTCACTTCCGACTGGGGACAGGTAAGTTCGTAGCTTCGTATGAGCGAAGAAAGATCCAGCGAGGAGGAAATGTCTATTCCTTTCAGCCTGCAGGACCAGGCTTAAGGCTGAGCGATAGGCTTTCACCGCTGAGAGCGAAAGGCGCATTCCCTCCCGCAGGTATACAATAATTCCGCTATTGCTGGAATAGTGGCATCAAGGGGAGAGATACCTCTCCCACGACACCAACCGCAGAAGACTCTCCACTTCGCCTGGTAGACCCCTGCGGATGACTTTCGCAGGTGTCGAGACATCCGTTCCGCAACTTGTTGCGGAACGCCTCTTTCTGTGAGGGAATGCTGGATAGTCTCCAGGCGTGAGGCCAAAGCGATGCTATGGCTTTGTGGCAGATGTTGCAATGTGGTTGCTTGAGTAGCTCGTGTCGTGGGGGAAGCTCTCTCGGGAGTTCCGTCAGGGGATGCAGAAGGTCCGGGAACCACTCTGCATGATGCCATAGCGGAGCTATAAGTCATCGACAGGTTGACCGATAGTCTGGTCTTGTTGAGCACTTTTCTCACCAGACAGAACGGTGGGAAGGCGTAGACGTCGATGTTGTCCCACCGTTGTAGGAAGGCATCTTGCCAGAGTGCCTTGGGGTCCGGGACTGGGGAGTAGTCAAGCGGCAGCTTGAAGTTCAAGGCTGTCGCGAACAGGACCACAAAGTCAGGACTTTGTTGGCTACTAGAGGGTCCAAATACCACTCGGCACTCCCTATCTGCGAGGGTCTGCTCAGACTGTCGGAGAGAACATTCCTTTGCCCAGAATGAAGCGAGCCGATAGTGGTGATGAGTGGAAATGGTTCATTTCAGTCTCTCTACTGCAAGATGGGAAAGCTGTTATGAAAAGGTACCTCCCTGCTTGTTGAAATAAGCCACTACCGTGGTGTTGTCGCTCACGGAGTGACCTGCCAGGGTTGTTGGAACTGTTGAAGGGCCAGATATACAGCCTTCATTCCTAGCAGATTGATGTGGAGGTACCTTTCTGATTCTGACCATAGGCCTGAGATTCTTTGGTTCAGAATGTGGCAACCTCCCCCCCTATTCTTTTGACGCGTCCGGGAACAGCATCTAATGCGGGGGGAAGGACGCGAAGATCCACTCCCTTTCAAAGGTTCCCGTAGGACAACCACCACTGCGGGTCCATTCGTTCCGCAGATCCCATAGGGACCAGAGTGTCCGGGGAATTGTTGCCCTGGTCCCACCGGGACTTGAGCCGCCATTGCAGGGATCTCATCCAGAGGTGGCCGTTTGGAACTAGACGGGTCATTGAGGAAAGGTGACCAAGGAGACGTAACCAAGATTGGGTTGGAAGCTCTCCTCGTCTGAGGAAAGGTTCTGCGACTCTCCTCAGCCTTGCTATCCTGTCGACTGATGGGAAGGCCTTGTGGAGGTTGGTGTCTAATATCATGCCTAAATATCCCAGTTGTTGGGATGGAAGCAGAGAAGACTTCTCGAGATTTACCATGATCCCTAGATCTTGGCAAAGTCCCAGAGGCTTGCCTCGGTATCGAAGAAGGGTCGATTCCGAGACTGCCGGGGTTAGCCAGTCATCCAGATAGCGAAGGGGACGGATGCCGATCCTGTGTGGCCACGAAGATATCAGGGTGAACATTCTGGTGAACACCTGCGGTGCTGTGGAGAGATCGAAACACAGCACCTTGAACTGGTAGACCTTGTTGTCTAGGTTGAATTTCAAGTACTTCCTGGAAGACGGATGGATTGGGATCTGGAAGTACCCATCCTTCAGATCCAGTGTGCACCTGAAGACTTGTGGTCTCACTGCAAGTCTGAACGACTCTGCAGTTCCACGCTGAACGAAGTTTGTTTGACAAACTTGTTCAGAGCTGATGACGGGTCTCCAGCCTTCAGATGCCTTCTTTACAAGAAAGAGTCGACTGAAGAGGCCGGGGGGGAGCCGTCGACAACCTTACGGAGAGCATCTTTCTAGAGCATGGTCTCGGATTCTGCCCGTCAGGCTAGCCCCTTTGCCAATCCCATGGCATAGGAGCTTAGCGACACTGGATTCGCTGTCAGGGGAGGTAGAGATGTTATGAACGGGACGCGATATCCTTGGCTGATCACGGAGATCGTGCAGGAATCGGCCGCGAGTTGCTGACACCTGAACGCGCAACTTTAGGCATCCCCCCACTGGGGGGCAGGGGGGTTGCCAATCCTGGCGTTTGCGGCCTCGGCCGCTCCCTCTAGGATTATTGCCTCCCCAGGAGGACTTCCCGTCCTTCTTAACCCTGACAGGAGGGGACTGCTGTTTAGACACCATTGTCTTTGCCGCCGGAGCCGGTTCCGATGTCCTAGGCTGACGAGGCTGTTGTTGTTGAGGCGCTGGAAGCTCGTAGGATCTGGATGTAAGCGCCTTTGGAGGGGCGAATCGTGATTCGATTTTCTCTACCTCTCAGCTGTCCTTCCCACGTCCTTGGGCTCAAACAAGCTCTTTCCAAGGATGGAAGAGTGTCTGAGCTTGCCGACATCCACGGTTGGGACTTTCGAGAGGAACCTCTCGGTCACTGCATCTCAATGCTTCAACATCGAGTTTGTCCACAAGTTCGAAACTTGGTGAGCCGGAAATCGATGGTGCTCGTGCCCTAGAGGAGGAAAGTTTCCATGGTCTTCCTGGTGCTCTCCTTGGACAAGTCCTCGGATAACAACAGGATGCCCAGAGATCCAAGCCAGACGACCAGCCACGAAGTAGCCTGCATGGCACACTTTGCGGCCTTCACCTGGCTCAAGATCTCTGAAGTCGAAAATGTCCCCTGCCGGGCAGAGAGTTTCTCGAGAGAAATTTCCCTGGAAGCCCTTCCACGGAATGGTGGAGAGGCAGAGCTAAACCAGGCTTCCCCATAATCTTGAAGTACCTCCTGTGCTGACAGCTGACAGACGCAGTGTCAGCAACCCCGCTGGAGGGAAGGGGATCGGGTGATCCTGAGGAGTAGAGATGATGGGGCTTGCCTGAAAAGAAGGAGAAGAATGTTGGCCAGACCTCTCTGAAGCTTCTTCCTGCTCCTGCACGTGCGCTGCGTCTACGGGTGGAGATCGTGACGACAATGATCTGGGAGTACGCGCTCCAGAAGACTCGCCAGGTTGCCCGTGTTGCGAAACCCGACGGGAATCGCGGCCAAAATTGCGCTGGTGCTCGCGCGATGGAAAAATCGTTGGTTCGCGCAGGTGCGCGGTTATAAGGGCGAGCGCTGGCGGCCGGGAGACCGATGACGCGTAAGCGATCGATGGCGCGTTGGCGAGCGATGGCACGTAGCAATCGATTGCGTACAGGAGAGTTAACGCGTGGGCGCGTAGGAGACCTACGACGATTTGAAGCGTGGGAGCGTTGGCGCGTTGAAAAACGCTTGCGCGCAGGCGAAGAATTGAGCGGGCGCTTAGGAGATCGCTGGCGCGCAAGGAGAGTCCTGGGGTGCCTGTGAGCGCCCGTGCGCTAGCTTAGGCGCCTCCTGGGCAGCGCGCTGTGATGTGGAAGCGTGCTGGCGCGTTGATGAGCGCGTGAGCGCTAGGACTAGAACCACGCGTGGGCATGCTTCGCGCGAAACTCTAGAAGGGCGCTGCGAATCCAGAGGAACCTGTGAGCGCCTGTGCGCTAGCGTAGGAACCTCTTGAACTGTGCGCGACGAGGCAGGAACCGGGGAGATCGTTGGCGCGTAGTTGCGCGGCCAGAAGATATCAGCGAGGGTGCAGAACCAGAGAGATCGTCGGCGAGGAGGCGAAGGAATAATCTCCTTGCCTGCGCCCATATCAGGAGATCGTGGGAGCGTGGGCGAACGTTGGCGCGCATTGCGCACATCAGGAAAGGGCGCGCAGATGTGCGCTGGCGAGCAGGCGAACGTGGGAGTTCAGTGAAGAAATAATCTCCCTGCCTGCGCCCAGATCCGGAGATCGTGGGCGCGAGGGCGAACATTGGCGCGCATTGTGCACATCAGAAAAGGCGAGCAGATGTGCGCTGGCGAGCAGGCGATCGTGGACGTTCAGGAGACCGTTGGTGCACATGGCGCGTAGCCGCACAGAAGGTCCCAGAAGAGTTGGCGATCAGGAGATCTACGGCGAGACTCAGCTACAGGAGGTCGCTGGAGTGTTGATTCAGCAGAAGTCTGGTCCACAGCAGGAGAGCAATTGCGAACTACTGGAGAACGAGGTTGCACAGGTAAAAACCTGGCACTAAAGGGACTTACTCACATTGTGAGATAGGCCTTTTGCCCCAAAGGGACCGGTGCCCGTTGGAAAACGGGGTGGAGTGGCGCCCACTACGCGTCTGCGTCCAGGAACGGAGAAGGAAGACAAGAAGGTCTGGCAGGAGTCGGAGATCGCGAACAATCTGCCAAAAGGTCTAGCGAAGCGGCTGAAGATGAAGACGACCACGGACAGGAGCACCATCATCAGTCCTCCGAAGAGGAGAGTCTGTTAGTGAACTCCCCCGAGGGGCAGAGACTCGCAGGAGAGACCGTTGGACTCAGCTGCCCCCTCGAAGAATGTTTGGAGGGGGGGAACTGAGCCTTCAGCAACATCAGCAACAACAGCAGGGGAGTTCTCCGAAGAGGAGTCTCTATGAGTGTCCTCTCTCACGAACGAGAGAGGTGAACACTTCGTAGAAGAGACCAGAAGAACTGATGAAGGCGCCCCTTAGGGCCATTGGATCGGCAAGCTGACCATAAAGAGCAACCCTCCGAAGAGGAGCTCCTGCAGCTGCTCAGCCCCTTGAGCGTAGCTGCAAGTGCGACCGCTCAGCACCAAGAGCATAATCGCACGAATTCCATGGTCCGGCCTTGCAACCGCTCAGCCCCTTGAGCATGGTTACAAAAGCGGTCGCTCAGCACCAAGAGCATAACCGCCCGAGGACCAGGAAAAAACCAACCAGGAATTATTAAGGTAAGAGAAGTTGGCCCCCCCTGAAGGGGAAAAACCTCATACCTGGGAAGGGATCCTCCCTCGGAAGGGAAGTTACCCACCCATGGAGGCGAACCTCCTGAGCATCCTAAATGAACTAAGGAGCTGACAGTTGTCACGGGAGAGCTTCTAGGAGAAGGGAACACGCCCATGACGAAGTCGTAGAGAGGAGACGGCAACAGCAGACTCCCCAGGCCCAAACAGGACAGCTCTGCTTCGTTGGCACATTAGGCAAACGAAAAACTAGATAGTTAACTGTGAAAATGAAATAATTAGTTAACATTCATTCCCCCGGGGGAACTCCGAAGAGGAACCCCGAGGGAAAAGAACGTGACAAATTTGGAGATAATTTGTATTTTTCCTAACCATACAAACCTTAGCTATTTACATTGGGTTCACTTTCGGCGTAGCTGAAATTGACGAGCCAATAGATTTTAACGAGGGTTAACATCCCCCGCGCTAGTTAGCGGGGGTAGGGGAAGGGGTAGCTTGCTACCCCTCCCCTCCCACACACCAGTGATTTGTCTCACTTCACTTTTGGCTCGGACGATGTGCAGACGTGTCTGTCTATCGTCCTCGTTGTTGACAGCCTTAATCTTTTTCTTTGCTTTTCCTCAGCTGTGTGTTTGGAAGTTGGCCTCGCCCTTTGGTATTCATCATGCGCAAGTGCCCTGGGATCGCCGGCCGCCCTTGCGATACCTTCATGTCGGCGGTGGATACCGATCCTCACACCCTTTGCCCGCAGTGTCGAGGCCGACGGTGTGACAGGGAAAATACGTGTAGTGAGTGTAGGGAGTGGTCTGCCTCCCAGTGGGAGAGGTTTGCCCGCCGGCGTAAGAAGAAGTCCAAGAGAGACCGTTCTCCTTCAGGGGCTGCCTTGAAGGAGGAAGGCTCTAGGGACTCTTCTTTCGCCGCCCAAACCTCCTCCGAAGCAATTGTGAAAATAAAATAAATAATTAGTTAACATTCATTCCCCCGGGAGAACTCCGAAGAGGAACCCCGAGGGAAAAGAACATAAGAATTACACACCAGGAATGCGCCTTCCTCCCCCACTGACACTCACGGGAAGGGGGGAAGGCGGAGAACTGTAACAAAAACAGATTTATAACAATTATAATTATGTAATTCATCTAAGAATGTTCACTAATAGTAAGAACGAATGAACCCCGAAGGGAAGCGTTCTACACAGAAGCTGAAAAGTTACCAAAAACAATTAGATTTGATTAAAAATAATTGAAACAAAATAAACGGAGTAGCAACTCAACCCGCAACGGGAAGGAAGCTACCGTAAGACGTAGTAGTAATAAAAGGGTGAACGACCTCGAGAGAGAGAGAGACCGTATTCAAACTAAACTCCCATGTTCCCTACGCTGATAGTCCAAGTTCCCCGTAGGGAAGGAGGAACAGCGGAGAAATCAGATTAATAAATAAAGTCCAGCAATGACGATTCCCCACGGCGCCCGAGAATCGGAAGCCGAAGGGAGGACCGAAGGACCAAGGGAGAGATTGCGACCCATGAAATGTCACCGTGGGGGCCTGGAACCACACGGAGATGTTGTCGTACACTACACACACACAGCGCAAACACTGAAAAGGAAACTTAAAGTATTTCTATACTCAAATTTATACATAAACATAAGAATGTTTACATATATATATTAAGTATAAGAAAAGTACTGTAAGTAATTAAGTAAAGACAAAACATTAATGGCTGCCATGCGAGGACGGGACAGAGACGTGTCCACCGTCCGAGCCAAAAGCGAAGTGAATCAGTTCACCGGTGTGTGAGGAGGGAGGGGTAGCTAGCTACCTCTCCCCTACCCCCTTGCTAGCTAGCGAGAGGGTAGTTAACCCTCGTTAAAAATCTAGTGGCTCGTCATTTCAGCTACGCCGAAAGTAATACCCCATGTAAATAGCGTGGTTTGTATTTCGGTTACGGAACAAACCACATTTTGAAAATGAAACAAACAAAAGAATACCACTTAACTCAAGATTCCCCACATCATCTAACCTAAGTCATATCCTTGCCTACATACCTACCGGGGGGTGTACTCCCTTAGACTGCCATATTCTTTACTTACCTTAAAGTTAAGTCTCAATTATGTGTTTGCTTCCCAACCAGCTTCACTCATGGCAGGGTAAGGGAACGGCATGTAGGTTAGGTTAGGTGGGGAAATTTAGGTTGGATGGTGTTCCACGCACATGTTACAGCCCATCGTTATACAAAGGCTCCAAATGTTAAAGTACATGCACTAGTCTTACTTCCTCCAGTATTATTGTAGTGTATTACAGGGCAATGTAACCTAGGAAAAAACAACTTTTTCTTATAGAAAAAATTACGCTGTCTTCGAAAATGACACTCGTTCCCGTCGCAAATGAATAGTTTCAGAAATATATATATATATATATATCTATATCCTACGATAATGGGGGACCCCCAGTGGGAACTCGGGGTTTTGGGTGGGGAAAACATACTGGGGAAACAATATAAAAAAGTTAAACAAGCCTTTTCTTCTCTATACATTACCTTCTTGGATGTATAATAAGCGGAGGAAAATACAAAACAGTATAGCTGGATAAACTTTGGAAGCGCCGTTGCAAAGGCTATGTCTCATGAAAAAATCCAGTAACCAGTGCTGCCAACGTCTGATGTAGA
The DNA here is from genome assembly GCF_036898095.1 of Palaemon carinicauda. Lineage (NCBI taxonomy): Eukaryota > Metazoa > Arthropoda > Malacostraca > Decapoda > Palaemonidae > Palaemon > Palaemon carinicauda. The sequence goes on along the minus strand of NC_090761.1, from coordinate 52,963,372 downwards.
TCAAATGTTATCGTAACATGCTAACATTAGCAGTGTTTTTCATTTAATTTTTCTCATTCTACTTGCCCGTTGTAGACGCTCTTGTTCGTGCGTTTGTGCATAGCAGGTTTCGTCCTTCTGCGCAAAAACCCTGCCTCCTTGCGCAGAGACTTTTCCTCCACCAATAGGATTTCTTCTTCTCTAATAGTGAAATGTAAGTATTCGTCTCTCTACCAGCTCTGTTCAAGTCTATTACTTGATTAGTTATGTAATATATTACGTTTGACCCCAGTATTACTCGTTTTATTATCCGATACCTTATAAAATCACCTCATTTTATATACTCATCAAATATTATTTATCATACATTCCATTTTATCTTCACATATTACTTTTATACATTTTGATATTACCTTGTCACTCCCAGATTTCACATAAATAATTGCTCTGGACAAGTTTCCCATTCTGTTCATTCATGTTTACTCCCTAGACTCCGTTATTTTCCGTTAACCAATCACGAACTCATACGTATGTAAAGTTTGCACAGGGGTGTTAATATTTCCCTACCCCCACCTTCCAACAAGCCCTTTTCAGTGGAAACTTTTCCCCAAGTCAGGTCTTTGTTAGTTCAAGTGTCATCTTTTGCATATTTTACGAATTAAGTATTAGAAAATTGTAACGACTTCAGTAATCCATACTTGAAAGTATTTTGGTGTATTCCAATGTTGATAATTTTCTTAAATCACGTAATGTAATATACCAACTTTTACAGTGTTCCAAGTGCAGTACTAATCTAAGGCAAAACAGCTAATAAACCACAGACTCAGTCACAACACCCCCGTAACCCCTAAGTTACGTCGTCACGGTCATAAAAGTAAGTCACTAATTTCTTTAACTTAAATGTGTTAGTTTTATTATACAGTATTTTGTTATAGTACGAAGCTCAGCATTACCGATTGCCAATGCATACGAGGGTGGTTTTATTTTCCTGTGATCGTAAGTGAGGAACAAGAACCATTATATTTAACGTTGGTAATGTTATCGTAACATTACTAATGTTGGCGTGCGCAGCTCAACATTACCGCTTGCCAGTACATACGAGCTTGATGTTTTATTTCCATGCGAGCGAAGCGAGCTAATGGCGAAACAAGAACCATTATATATAATGTTATCGTAACATTACTAACGTTACCATAACGTGAGTGAAGTGATATAACAAAGGGCATTATATTGGGTTTGTGACCTGGGAACTTCTAGGTTAGGTTAGACGGGTTTGTTAGGTTCTGTACCATTTTTGTACTTTTTTATATATTGTGTAAAGGGTATATGGAAAAATTCTTTAAAATACACACGATAATACCACATCATTGCTAACGTTAGTAATTCCACCGTAACGTTGGCAACGCTGTGAATCACCGTAACGTTGGCAACGCTGTGAATCACCGTAACGTTGGCAACGCTGTGAATCACCGTAACGTTGGCAACGCTGTGAATCACCGTAACGTTGGCAACGCTGTGAATCACCGTAACGTTGGCAACGCTGTGAATCACCGTAACGTTGGCAACGCTGTGAATCACCGTAACGTTGGCAACGCTGTGAATCACCGTAACGTTGGCAACGCTGTGAATCACCGTAACGTTGGCAACGCTGTGAATCACCGTAACGTTGGCAACGCTGTGAATCACCGTAACGTTGGCAACGCTGTGAATCACCGTAACGTTGGTAACGCTGTGTGCCGTTGGTAATGATGCTAATGTTACCGTTCGCAGTACATACGTGAGTGAAGTGACACCGAATTTGAACGTTATTATATTTAAGTATTTTAACAAAATATATATAAGACATTATATTTAATCATTTTAACAGAAAATATATGTTTTCCTGTAGAAAATAACGTGATTTGAACGGTTTTCCCCTTCATTTCATCGGTAATAACAGCAACCAGTCCGGACACTTAAAGTTAGTCGGACTGGTTGTTCTGTTGAAATGAAGGTCAAATTCGGTCAAATCACGTTATTTACTACAGGAAAACATATACAGGGTACTGTATTTTCTGTTCAAAATCAGATCCTTTAATACAGTACAACTTTACCCTTCCTCCATTATGGTTATTGTAATATTCTGTAATTTTACAAAAATGTTTGCCTCTCGGGCACTGCCTGGCTGTATAGAGGAACGCTTAGGCTATGGGTTACGTAGCTACCAATGGGGAGGTCAGGTAGGAGTGCCCCACATTCTTCAGAATTTCATAGCATTCCCATTGTTCCTCCAATATCCTATCTTATGGGCGGCAATGTTGCACAAAACGGATTTTGAGCGAAGCGAAAAATCTATTTTTGGAAGGTTCCTTTTTGGTAGCTTCCTTGGGTAAATAACTACTAAGATATTCCCAGAGAATTTAACCACAGGTTATCACAGAATTCTAACTTCTGGAGCGAGTATCCTAAAGGTTTCCCTTTTAAGACATCGTATATCAACAGGGGACGCATGTATTAAAGCGCCACATAGCTATCTACACCCCGAACAGAGTTAACCTTCGGTGTGTAAAGGCGTAGAATAGCTGGGAGCCGTTCCACAGCTAATCTCGTCCGTGGCTACTTTTGGTACTCGAGACGTAAACAAACGGGCGCCATTGCTAAATGACGTCCCGTCCGTCTTCATCCTGAAGCCAATTGCTTGCCGATCACCATGATACAGCAGAGCAGGGTGGGACCTAAAAACTGGACGAAGTAGCAGGGAGGGTCCATCAGGACGCCATGGCTATCTCACCCAAAAATAGATTTTTCGCTTCGCTCAAAATCCGTTTTTTGGGGTCAAGCCATGGCGTCCTGATGGAAGAATACCAGAGAATCAATGTATCGTGGTAGATTTTCCCCTATTGGGTAAGTGCCAAGGGCTTTGAACAATATAGCATAGTAATCTTAATAAAAGAACCGTAGGGAAGAATCTTCCTGCCCCCCTTGGCAGTGAAGTTCCCACGGGCCATGCCGAGATCAAAGTGGTTATCGAAGGGCTATTCACCTTGTTAGAAGAATCTGAAGAACTTGGAGACGAGACTGAATGGTTGGCATTCGTATCGGAACATTCTGGAAGGCAGACAAGTGGTGGTTGGACACTGTGTGCTGAGAAGGTTAGTTTCGTCTCCAGGGTATGAAGAGTAAGTATTCGTATTGGAATATGACATTGTAAGAGTGAATATATAATAAGGGTTAGGACCTTAAAATCTCCATGAACCATAGGGAAGGGGATAATAAAACTATGACAGGCATGTATTTCATAGTAAGTAGGAGCGGATTGAGACGCACAAGTAATAAAATAGGAATTTTATTTCACAATTGCAGAAATTAAATGAATAGCAGCAATAAGTAAAGTTAATTTACAGTAAATTATAATGTACATAGTAATAAAGACTTGCTCTTGAATCTGAAAGGGAATTTCAAATTTATTAGTAGGCACTCGTTCTCGAGGAACGTCGGTCTTTAATTAAAACACATCATGCTTTAGGCATGCGGCACTTGTGTGACGACTATGACATTTCACCTGGGATAAGAACAGTTATAAGAAAGCACTAAGTGTTTTCGACATCACTATGTATCGCTCGAGGGTCAACATAGGCACCCGAAGAGTTAGAGTCCCAAGTAACTCGCTGTTCTATGCAGAGTTAGGTGCAGGTTTCATAACACTACCTGCGGCTACCACAAAATGTTTGACTTCGTGCACTTGTTTCGCATAATGTTTGAAGAAAACACGCGAGGACTTCCAGCCTGTGAAGCTTTTAAGGCTTTCGAAGTCCATACTCTGAAAGAAATTCAGAGACGATGCAACTTTTCTAGGATCGTGACCGGCGGGTGTACTGTCGGGATCCGCTCTGCGAATGAAGTAGGTGATTTTCGCTCTTAGTTGTTTCAGTGACAGGTCGCTGCCCGATGTTTCTCCTTTGAAGAGTTGGCCTCCACCAAAGTTCGAAGTTCTGCGAAGATAGACCTTGAGGCTCTCTACTGGGCATAGAGAGGCATCTTCCTTCAGGGGCATATTCTCCAGGGGCCCCATCTTTTGGTGGGTAATTTATTTTTGGCGAGAAACGTCGGATCCGGGGAGAGGGTAATGTCTCCTGAATCAGTAAACAGGATATGACCCTCTTCTCTTGACAATGCCACTATTTCGCTGACTCGGGCTCCTGAGGCAAGAGCAAAGAGAAATATAACTTTTTGAGTCAGATCCTTGAGAGGGCATGAATCATTATCCAAGTTGGAGGCGAAATGGAGCACCTTGTCCAATGACCAGGAGATCGGTTTCGGTGGGGGTGCTGGGCGTAGACGAGCGCATGCTTTCGGCAGTTTATTGAAGATGTCGCTGGACAGATCAATTTGGAAGGCATACAATAGTGGTCTAGTCAAGGCCGATTTGCAAGTCGAAATCGTATTGGCTGCTAATCCCTGTCCATGAAGGTGAACGAAGAAGGACATGCAGAAATCCATTGTGATTTCCTTAGGATTCTTTGTCTTGACGAAAGAGACCCATTTTCTCCAAGATGATTCGTATTGCCGTCTTGTGGATTCGGTCTTGTATTCCTCGAGGAAGTCTAGACTTTTCTTCGAGATCCCAAACCTCTTCTTTGCGGCTAGGGAGAGAAAATCATGAGATGAAGGTCCTTGATTTTCGATGATGAAGCGAAGACAGTCGACTTCTGTACTTGTTGGGAGAGAACTGGGCCCGGGAGAGGGATCAGCTTGGGCTGCAGCTCCAGGGCCAGGGGGTACCAGTTGCTCCGGGGCCACTTGGGAGCCACTAGGGCCGCTGTCCCTTTGAAGGTTCTCAGCTTGGAGAGGACTTTCAGCAGAAGGTTGGTGGGAGGGAACAGGTAGATCTTGGACCATCTGTTCCAGTCCAGTGACATGGCATCCACTGCTTCTGCCTTGGGGTCCTCGTACGGGGCCACATACCGAGGAAGTTGATTGTTGTCGCTCGTTGCGAAGAGATCGATCTGAAGTTCTGGGACTTGGTGAGAGATGAAGGAGAATGATCTTGCGTCTAGAGACCATTCCGACTCTATCGGGCTTGTCCGAGATAGAGCATCCGCTGTCACGTTGCGGAATCCTTGTAGGTGAACTGCAGACAGGTGCCATTTCTTCTTCTCTGCCAGACGGAAGATTGGAAGAAGCACCTGATTTATCTGGGGCGATCTTGAGCCTTGGCGATTGAGACATCGAACTACCACCGAGTTGTCTAGGGTTAGACGAATATGGATCGAGGGAGGCGGGGAGAGTTTCTTCAGAGTTAGAAGGACCGCCATGGCCTCCAAGATGTTGATGTGAAACGTCTTGAACAGGGGAGACCATGTGCCTTGAGCCGGTTTTTGGTGGGAGTGACCTCCCCAACCCTCCAGCGAAGCGTCCGTGTGGATGTTGAGTGATGGAGGTGGGTGTTGAAGAGGAATGGACCTTTTCAGGGCCTTTGCTTCCGACCACGGCTTGAGGAGAAGTCGAAGTCTGTTTGGGAGCCGTCTCTTGAGGTCTCTTCGAGCGATGGATGCAGAACGTCTCCAGACTCCCGCGGCATCCTTTAGCTGTGCACGAAGCACTGGGTTTGTTACTGAGGCGAACTGTAGAGAGCCTAGAACTCGTTCCTGCTGTCGTCTTGAGATCCGCTTGGATTTCAGTAGTCGCTTGACAGACCCTGCTATTTCCTTCCTTTTCTTCTGGGGAATGGAAAGGCGGTGTGACTGAAGGTTCCATTGGATTCCTAACCATTGGAACTTCTGAGCTGGAGAGAGGCGAGATTTCTTCACGTTTATCTTGAATCCCAGGTGTTCTAGGTACTGGGTGACTTTGCTGCAGGATTTTAAACAATCCTCGGGCGATGGAGCCCAGACTAGCCAATCGTCGAGGTAGGCCATCACCTGGACGTCTCGGAGGCGGAGCTGTTGTACTATGGCGTCCGCCAGCTTTGTGAAGATCCGAGGGGCCACATTGAGGCCGAAGGGCATGGCCCTGAAGGCGTAGCTTTTCCTTTGGAGTCGAAATCCTAGGTAGGAGGAAGCGTGATGGTTCATTGTAACATGCCAGTAGGCATCCGCCAGGTCTATGGAGACCGTGTAAGAACCTCGAGGCAGAAGGGTCCTTATTTGTTGAAGAGTCAGCATCTTGAACTTGTCGTTCGCTATGAACTTGTTGAGGGGGGATAAGTCCAGAATGACTCTGAGTTTGTCGGAGTCTTTCTTGGGGACACAAAACAGTCTCCCTTGGAACCTGGTGGACTTTACCTTCCTTATCACCTTCTTGTTCAAGAGATCTAGGACATATTCCTCCAGAAGGGGGGTTGATTGTTGGAAGAATTGCTGGAAGGTTGGGGGTGGTTGAGTCCAACTCCAGCCTAGACCCTTCTTGACGATGCTGTGTGCCCAGGGATCGAAGGTCCAACGATCCTGGAATTGGCGGAGTCTTCCTCCCACCGGAAGCACTTCATTGCTTCTGATGTCCCGAGGGCTTACTGCCTCGGCCGCTAGCTCCCTTTCCTCCTCTGCCTCTGGAGGGACGGCGAGACGCGTCTCTGCCTGCACCTCTGCTTGAGCCTCTACCTTTGGGACGAAAGGTAGTCGTCTGTTGCTCGAAAGCAGGGGTGAAAACCGGTGACTGTGACAAGACCGGTTGGGTGACCAGCTGAAAGGTCTGCTGTGGCTGAGCTGCCACTTGGGGAGTAGCGGGTCACGGAAACTGTCGTCTTTGTTGACGTTGCTGGGGTTTCTGTTTGTAGGATTTCCTCTTAGGTTGAGGTCTGTCGTCCTGAGAGGATTTCCTCTTTTTTGACATGCCCCACTTGTGGAGAAGGTTCCTGTTCTCCGTGGTGGCTTTGTCGGTGATCTCCTTCACGAGGTCAGAAGGAAAGAGGTGTTTACCCCAGATGTTGGAGGAAATCAGCCTCCGGGGTTCGTGTTTCACAGTGGCACCTGAGAACACGAATTCTCGACAGGCTCTCCGAGCCTTCATGAAGTGGTACATATCCTTCACCAGGGTTGCCATGTGGGATTTGGCGAGTACCATGTAGTGGTCTGGTACTCTGGTGTCACAGGCCATGATATCGAGTTGGACCTGGTGGGACATGGATGCTGCGAGCCTCTCCTTCGTATCTTGTTCCCGACGAAGGAGGTGATCGTTGAGTTTCGGGAGGTCTTCGTTAAACTGACGTCCGGCGACGTCAGGATCTAGCTTTCCCACCACGAAAGTATGCTGGATGTCCTTCCAGTGTCGAGCGTCGGGGGGAGTCACTATGGAGAAGGGTCTGCACTCCTCCAGTGCAGGGCAGGCTTTTCCCTCTTCCACAGCCTTGAGGCACGCAGCGAAGGCCTTTTCCATGAAGGGAAGGACTGCATCGTCGGGTGCGACGTAGGTAGGGTGCTTCTTGCTCAGGGCCGGAAGCTTAGAGCAGGTAAAACCCCTACTTTTAAATGTATTGGCTAGCATAGCCTGGGCCTTCGCGAGATCGAACACTATCTCCTCCTTGGGTTCGGTCTCTTCTTTAGAGGCAGGTTCAGAACGAAGCCGGACGTAACAGTCCGGGTAGGCCTCGAAGTTTGGGAAGAACTCCACGTCTTCCAGGGGGACCGTGCCGATCTTGTCGCTGACGAAGATCCTGCCGGTTGCGATAACCATATGCTCAGCATACCTCCAGGGGTTAGCGTGTGAGCATGCAGGGAGATCCTTAACCGAGATCTTCTTCGGTTCTTTGGATCCTATCATGGACCTGATGAACTCCTGATTTTCTTTCAGCCTGTCGTCCATGATGGCTTTGATCATCCGGAACATCTCTTGGGCGGATGGCATGGGTTCCGGGGTAGCGGAGGTAGACGGGAGAGACACTTCCGTCGGTGTAGGAAGGAGGAGCGACCTCTTGCTCCGACTCGGCGTATTCCACCTGGTCCTCATCATCTTCCGCACCTTGAGCCATAAGGGTCTTCTCCGTGCCCTCCGAAATATCCGACATGTGTTCGTCGTTCTCGGAATCCAGGTGGCACTCGTGCATGGACTGGGCCATGACTACGTCTGGTTCCACCGTAATTTGGACAGTGGGGATCAAATCTTTGGGCACCACAGAATCAGGGGAGGCCTTTGGGAACAAAAGGGACCTCATTTCTTCAGTGGCCAGGTACGGTCCGGTGGCATTCTTCTGGAAGCCACGCACCCACTTGCGTAGCTTATCCCGAGAAGTGTCCCTGACCTCCGCTGAGGGAGGGTTATGGAAGGCATCGACTAGGCGAGCCTGGCAGACCGTACAGTTCAGCGGGTCCCAGAATTTCAGATCCCCTTTCTTGTTAGCACAAGGGGCGTGAGTCCTACAAGCCGTATGCCCGTAGAAGTGCGGGCGTTTCACAGCGCAGAAGTCGAAGTCACACTTCATCTGCTCCTCCTGTGGAAGAAAGAGAAAATGAGTATGGGGGGAGTCATAAGAATGGCTCTTAAACTAAGTTAATATTAATCATTAATTTTAACTTGATAAAGGGTGTGATGCACAGAGGATTGAGATAGGAAAGAAACATACTCCGTGCATCCCGCCCGGCTGGTTACCGTAAGCTTCATCCTTGGACAATCCGAGGTGACCGAAGGCACAGGATAGAATTCCAGTAGAAGTCCATAGGGCAGATGGAATTCCATGGGAATTGTCAAGGATAAGGTTGGGACTGAGGCCACTCAGTCCCAAATTAGGGGGCTAAAGGATCCCAAAGGGTAACGGCTTCCGGCAACCAGCCGCGCTAAGATACACGCAGCATGCTGGAAATCTGTAAAATGCAAGAAGACAGCATGATTACCAGTAGAACAGTACTAAGATACTGATCCATTTACGTAAACAAGCCATCTGGTTGCAGTGTAGGGCTATCAGTATTAGATGATAGCTAGTAGAAGGGGGTGCAAGTCGTCTTGACGCCTCCGGAAGGTTCCGGCAGACCGCCGGCACGCCGGAGGCCGCTCCAGCAGAGTTTCTGGCATTAGGACAGACAATATAAAAGTCAAGAGTAATACCAGGGTGGCGGCCGCCGGCACAGCGGCGGCTCCGGCAGCCGGAGGTTGCCGGATTGGTGACAGGAACAAGGATGGTTATAGCAGAACCGGACTGCCGGCACTCCGGGGGCCGGCCGGCGGGCGGACGACCAAGCTATGAGGAAGGGGGAGAGCCATCGGCTGGAAGCCGGCGGCAGGCGGCAGTTCCCCGGCACACGGAGGACTGGCGGCCAAGGGGATATGGAGTGAGTCACCAAGGTAGGAGGTGGGTATCACCGACAGTGGAGGCGGCAAGGGACCGGCACCCGGATAGTGAAAGAGACAGAGGGAGGGATGTAGGGGGTCCGGCCATGGACTCCCAGACATCCCCCCTGAGTGGGTGTACCCATGATAGAGGCTGACTCTATCACCCAGAAGCAGGGGCCGCAGAGGACCGGGAGCTAAGGTAGCCCAAGGGAGGGCTAGGGGACACCCAAAGGGGGGGCGGGGTGAGACCCCTGCATACAGAACACATCCAGTGGCTAACCCCATAGGACACTATGAAGGGTATATGTACCAGAGCGGACTGTACACAGAAGCTCAAGGTAGCCCTATCACTCCACCCTAAGGAGGAGTTGTAGGACAGGGGACAGATGGGTATAGACTAACCTAAGTATAGGCTAGGCCATACAAGAGATAGGTGGGGAGGGGAGAAGAGAAGGGTCTTCCATGGAAGGGGTTCTGTACCAGAGCGGCCACTAAGGAAGGGAGAACACTCCCTAACCTAAGGTAAGGCAGCCTGACTGAAAACGGTGCATGGGTATAGTTTCAGCAAGGGACAGAATTAACCCCTCCAAAACCTAACCTAGAGCAGGGATGTACGTCCTGAACTAGGAAGGATTGAAGACATATCGCTATCGCAGGAAAGTCGTAGACTTAGTCCTAGCAATAGAGGAAGGGCTAGCCGTTCCTCACTCTCAGGCGCAACCCTAAGGGGGGTTCATTCCCTTAGGGAGGACAGAGAGGCGATAAAATACTCTGATAAGAGCTTGATCCCCTTACGTGGTAGGGGGAGCAAGGCTACACAGAGGGAATGCCCAAGGGCAGGGGGATGAAGGAAGCATATAGGGGTCCTACATGTAGGTTAGGTTAGAAAGGCACACTAACTAACCTATTCCCTATATGGTCCATGAAGGCGAAAACACTTGCATCACAGTCAATAGTATTGTAAAATAATGCCACTATCTTCATAAGTAAGCCTAGGATCACTGATAAAAATCATGCATGAACACTGATATAGGCGCTCTGGCCTGGGGGCTATAGCAGCCAACTGGTATGGGGTCAATCGATGACCGGTAAAAAAGCGTCAAAACACGATATAAAAGTTCCTAGCTATGAAGACTAAATAAACTAATATTATCGATTAGTAAATAAGGCCGGAAGCGTTGTTGCGGCTAACTAAATAAGGCATGCAGAACAACAACGCCATAAAATGGCGGGTCCGGTTGAGGCACAGCTCTGCCACAAAACATCAAATATCTCGAAAAGTAATATTTACTTTACGGTCAGAGCTTAACTAAACAATACTGGAACCTTGTACTCAACTTTCCAGAAGAAGGCGAGGCCGAAGGTAGCGACATGATAAAGATGCAAGACGATAAAGTGAGCACAGGGAAAATCCGTCTAAGTAAGGTGAGCTACTGTACAAAGGATGAAGACGGACGTGACGTCATTTAGCAATGGCGCCCGTTTGTTTACGTCTCGAGTACCAAAAGTAGCCACGGACGAGATTAGCTGTGGAACGGCTCCCAGCTATTCTACGCCTTTACACACCGAAGGTTAACTCTGTTCGGGGTGTAGATAGCTATGTGGCGCGTTAATACATGCGTCCCCTGTTGATATACGATGTCTTAAAAGGGAAACCTTTAGGATACTCGCTCCAGAAGTTAGAATTCTGTGATAACCTGTGGTTAAATTCTCTGGGAATATCTTAGTAGTTATTTACCCAAGGAAGCTACCAAAAATGAACCTTCCATCAGGACGCCATGGCTTGAGCCCAAAAATCATGTGTATGACCAAAAGAGGGTATAAACAACTAATTTTCAATGTTTACCCTTACATTAATGGTGCATGATGCATAGCCTACGTCCACATGGGTAGCCCAAGAACTCAGAATATTTCATGTACTGTATTCCTATTTGTCTGGTGTTCTTGCAGTAAGTTACTTGCTAGAAAATAGTGTTTTACTAAAGTATAATACCATACTGGTTACAGCATTCCAACTAATCAAATTAATATCACAGAAAATATCTTTCATCCCATGTACAATTTTTTTTAAATAAATGAATGCAAAACTACAACCTTAATGTTATTGAAAACCAATAAAAGTCTAAAGACAAAGTTGAATATATTATTTCAAACTTACCTGATGTTGCATTCAAGGATAATGCACAGATATACAACAGGATCCAACAAAGAAAACAATTAGTGACAAGTGACACCTATCCGAAAGAATACTAAATTGTGTAGTACCGTAGTACGTTCACTGCGGAATCGTTAAATTTGTAGTTTCACAGTTTCACAGTTCACTATGCCTATGCTAAACAATTGCCGATACAAACACTAACAATGGTTCTTTTTTTCAAATTAATGAAAAAATGGAATTTAACTCTTTAAATATAAAGTTTTTGTGTTTCTAAAACATACAAGAATAGTATACCTAAAAATGCTAGTTCGCATCTACGCCTACGTTCTATCATTTCACCATGGATTGATAAATCTTGTACAGGCCCTAGTTAACGTTAAAGGTACAGTATACTATACATATGCATATCATTATAACTAGCTAAGCTACATCCTTTGTTTGAAAAGCAGAATGCTTTAAAGCCGAAGAGCTCCATCAGGGAAAATGTCCAACTGGAGAAAAAAAAAAAGTGTGCCTCAGTGTACCCTCAAGTAACATAATTCTATCTCAACAGTACTATACAGAGCCTAATGTCCACTATATCCAAAACTGAAGAGCAATGGTTTGGTTTTGGAGTGTCCTCCTAGAAAAGCTCCTTACCACATCTAAAAATTCTCTTCTAGCCTTACCAAGGCGAAAGGAGCCACTGAATTTACATAAAACTTTTTTTTATTTTTTTTTTCAATCTTGTTTAAATCTTACACTTAAGATCTGGGAATTGAACTGTGGAAGCATAAGATAATTAGAAAGGTTCCTGGGAAAATCTCCCGAAAGAAATACAAGTATTCCAATTATGCTATGGGAATGAAGTATCCCACAACAGCATACTGAACATTGCAAAGCAAGGTAATAAACACATCTCAAAGGTCCATTTCTCCAAGTAAGATCAGATAGAAGCTGTAGCCACAAAGCACAGGAACTGTTGGTGACATAACTAGGAGTTATGATCAAGCAATTAAAAACACAGGGAAAATCTCTCGTTATAATAGTAGGGTGTTTAATAGAAATGTACAGAAATAATGTAATGTATTTTGATGTTCCACAAATGCCTGTAATATGCCAGGAATTATCCAGTAGGGCTACAGTGTCAATAAACATAAAACATATAATTGTTAAGAAATATACATCAAAACAAATAATCATAAAAGAGTGTACACATTAAAACATACATGGCAACCGTTATATCGTATTAAACAGCAATGCTTGAAAGTTCAAAGAGAAGGAAATTACTCATAAACAGAATTATTATATCAATAATGAACCACTTTTCTATTATCTATGGTTGCCAGAATATCATTATCACAGTACGATCAACTTCACATACCCCAAATAACAAGTTATTAGGACTTTGTCGAAAAAAAAAAGAAATTATGGACTAACTTGTCATAATCCTCTGAATTTTCCATGTGCAAAAATAAAATATATCAATTTGTAAAATGTGGGCATATGATGCCAAATATTTTTTTTCTTTATACACAATTACTTTATTCAAATGAAAGAACTAATTTGGCTGGGGGTTATATTGAAAAGGGGACAGTTAAAAATATCCAAAAGACCGCTTTTGCACTTATAATAAGAAATAAACTTTTTTTTCGCTAAATCAATTTAAAACTTAAAAAAAATTATAAGAGAACTGGCACGGACTAGTAAACAAGCAGATTTATATCCCACATATTATGGAAGTGCTATCGTACAAGTAAATGCAAATATTCGGACTCATGTATGGAGAATGCAGGGACAAAAATACCTAGATAACCACCAAGGAAAGAGATAATCTAAAAATATTAATCGAGAGAGGAAATTGGGCGGTATCTATCCTACTTTATTGTTACCAGTAAAACCCTCCATAAAACAGTTATAAATTATATTTGATAAGAAACCTATAAAAGTTTTACGAATCTTCAGCTTAATCAAATCAGATGTCTATGAGAAAGAATTTCAAACGATTAGCAAGAAATTGATTGTTCCAAAAACTGTGGTAAAACATTTGAAGATAGGATATTTACATGTAATGAGAGAGAGAGAGAGAGAGAGAGAGAGAGAGAGAGAGAGAGAGAGAGAGAGAGAGAGAGAGAGAGAGAGAGAGAAGTTTTAGCTTTTGAAGGCCTGATTAGGGACAGCGATGTTGATTCAGAAATAGTTAAAAACAGGGGAATATATATATATATATATATATATATATATATATATATATATATATACATATATATATATATATATATATATATATATATATATATATATATACATATATATTTGCAAATCTTCTTGTCCCTAACATGATTATGTTGAGTTCTGAAGACAACAGAATTTTAAAGTCCCAATGACCTCTCTACATTACCCGAATAACCAGTATCAGATAATCAAATCAGAATGGATTTATACACAGCCTTTTTAGACAAACAATAGCTAAAAACGTTTAGTTTTCTTCACGTCATTGAACGTCGTTGAAAGGAACGTTCTACCCTTCTATGCAGGCAAACTGCATTATATTACATATGCTAAAAAAAAAAAACTTCATGGACAACATACAGATGCTTAATTTTCATATATGCAATTACTAAGGCGAGTACTACCAACAAACAGCAGAGAGGGATGTGCGAGGGACAGGGGCAGGGGGATAAGGTGAGGGCCCTTTGCAATCCGCATGAAGATTAACTCAGGTCTCCTTTGTCGGGTTTCGCTTTTAATTTACGAGACCGGCGGAAGTAAGGCTTCTCGGCAAACTGATGATTACGTTTGGAGATATCATGTCTCCCTCGGTTAAGGAAAACCAATTACAGGGATGTTACGATATACACAGAAGTTCGACTCAAGTACAAAACCACAGCGGCGGGGTCGTCATCATTAGGAGATGATGTTACAAGAGTTATATGGAAAATGTTCTTCAGAAATAGATGGCTCGATCGAGTGATGGGTGGAATCTAGAAACAAGATTCAGGTGGTTAGACGAATTACTTTACTTTGATGGATGCTTTTCCGGTCCCATACAGCAGGGGAACCCCACTCTCTACAGGACCTCCACTGTCGTTTTACCTTGTTCGTTCAGAGTATTTAACGTTTCATATCGCGTATTGTTCATTTACTGTTAAATCGTCACTGTCAAAAGACTCATGAAATAAGGAAGTCTCCAGTTTCCTCTTGAAAGCCTTAATGTCTTCAATCATTCGAATGTTTCGTGGGAGCTTATTATATAGTCTTGGGGCCGCACATTTAAAGGCTCTGGAGCCTAAAGTGGACATAAATCTAGGTTCCAACAGTTAAAGTAACAATAAATTTTATTTTCAAACTGTCTGTGTAAACGTAATTTTGTTTCTCTTCTTAGTATTTATGAAATATAATTTTCTAGTTCAAAACTTATTTTTTAGACTTTCATTTGCTAAGTTCTTTATACCATATACGATATTGTAAGCAGCTATTATCAGGTAATTTGTTTCCAGGAAACTAACCTTTTCAAAATATTATTGTAAGCATTTATGGACATACTCACACTATATTGAGGGCATCATTTAAAACTAATCGTAACCAAACCGTTTGAATTAGTCATTTGAGAGAGAGAGAGAGAGAGAGAGAGAGAGAGAGAGAGAGAGAGAGAGAGAGAGAGAGAGAGAGAGAGAGAGAGAGAGAGAGAGAGAGAGAGAACTTGACTTAGAAATGTTAACCAAAATACAGGACAAAATACAGATAATAACTATTGATGATAGCAGATGTGACCAAATTTCATAATTATCCCTCGATTTCAAATCAACAATTTTCCTTTTATTTGTCAGAAATTTGGGGTTCGAAGCTACTAACTCCGCCAGCTAATGCACGTTCCCTTCAGCAAACTTGTCAAAAATGATTGATCGAGGTTTTATGGCACTCTGCCTTTCCCATGACCATCTTCCCTACCTACCCTGTTTGGGTAGCGTGCTGGGGAGGGGGTGGGGGGCGGGCGTTGCTCTGTTGGACTGGAAAGAGAGGCAGGGGCCGAATTGGACACTGAAGGTGAAACAGGAGAAGGGTAAGGATCGCAAAGGGGAGGCGAGCCGAGATAGTTACGATTAATCTCGAAACTGTTCATGCGAACTAATGTAGAAAGCACATATATGCATATGCTATATGCATATATTTCGCCAACTGATTTTTATTCTTATATATTCGTCACCCTCATAAACTAACTGCCTAAGTCATTTTCTCCACTTGTTGGGAAATAAAAAAAAAAAAACCTTCTCATTTCCCAATTCTTTATATCATTGTGTTGAGCTTCAATTCACAAATTCTTCTGTTAAGAATTTGTGAATTGAAGCTCAAGAAAATGATATAAAGAATTAGAAAATGAGAAGGTTTTTTTTTTTTTATTTCCCAACAAGTGGAGAAAATGACTTGGGCACTAAGTTTATGAGGGTGACGATATGACTTTCTTTACACATGTTTTTAGCATAATACATTATTTTTTTTCCTAGAAAGTGGGGTGTCGTTTTTTTTTACCAAGTCTTTGCAAGGTGATGATATTTTTATTCACCCCAGCAGACAGTGCTTAGACTGATTTCACATAGGGCATTTTATATACCACTTTGAATAGCCAAGGGGAGGGACACTTCACCTTACAATAGCTTAAATATGATGTGAAGGGTAGCGAATATCTTCTGACGCCACCCTGTGTCACAGAGATAGATTGCTACTTTAATGGAGAGCGTGGTGTAGCACATCCTGGGAACTACCTGGGCTTCTAGCCACCATGTTTTAAGACACAGGAGCACAGTCAATGGTTGTGAACCCTTTGGGGGAAGAAAATCCTCAATATGATTGGTGAACATCTTACTCTCGAGACCAGTACATTATTATTATTATTATCATTATTATTATTATTAGTAGTAGTAGTAGTAGTAGTAGTAGCAGTAGTAGTAGTAGCTAAGCTACAACCTATAGTTGGAAAAGTAGGATGCTATTAGCCCAAGTATTCCAACAGGGAAAAATAGCCCTCCGAAGGAATGAAACAAGGAAATAAACTATATGAAAATTAATAAAAATTTAAATAGAATATTTTAAGAATAGTAACAACATTAAAACAGAGCTTTCATATATAAACTATAAAATAAAACTTATGCCAGTCTGTTCAACATAAAAACATTTGCTGAAAGTTTTAACTTTTGAAGTTCTACCAATTCAACTACTCGATTATGAAGATCATTCCACAACTTGGTCACAGTTGGAATAAAACTTCTAGAATACTGTGTAGTATTGGACCTCATGATGGAGAAGGCCTGACTATTAGAATTAGCTGCATACCTAGTTTTTCGAACAAAGTAGTACTGTCCGGGAAGATCTGAATGTAAAAGATGGTCGGAATTATGAAAAATTTATATGCAACATGCATAACGAACTAATTGAACCACGGTGCCAGAGATCTATATCTAGAAAAGGAATAAGAAATTTAATAGACCATAGGGGCCTGTCCAACAAATTAAGGTCGGTGTATTTACTCATGATTGCTACTGCAGCGGGATGTAAGCAATACAGCCTTGACACTGTTGCCATAGTTAAGGACAGTTTTATGGAATAGATATATTTTACTTCAAGGGAGGGGAACATACAGTTAAGGATTGCATACCGGTGGTCCTTTGTGGGAGGAAATTCCAACTCAATGGCAAACGAGACTCGGACCCTCAGGCTAAGAACAATTATAATTAAGCCTACACTTCTGAAGGATCACAGGAAAATTAAATTAATGCGTCCTCATCACTGAAGTGTTACGAAAGTCACCAAAGAGCATGTGGGGATGTGTTCAGCAGAATTATACCATGTAGGCTACTGATATTGCAAAATATTCACCAAAGATGAAAAAGGTACCAAGTTTTAGGACTTTGAATAAGTTTTTAAGTAGTGTGGATGGAAAAAATGTATGATACCCGATTTGTTCAAGGATAAAGGGTGGAATGTTTGGCACTTAGCGAAATGAAATAAAAAACCTATATCAAAGTACTAAGTGAGCAGGAATGGGACGGACAAAGACCATTTGTGTGTAGGGGACAAGGGCGAGGCTTCCACTGTTTTATGTAAAGATATGGTATTTCTTTGCCCCTAATTTGATTGTTATTTCATTAAGATGACTAGAGAGTAATTTTGCACTTGTTGAAGAATTTGTAATGTTACTACATAAGGAAAAATGTGGCTTTGGTAGCTTTAGCCTTATTCATTATCATCGATTGTCTAACTCTCCTCTAGAGCTTTTGGAGACGTTTATTGGCAATAGCCTGAATACGTACGCCTGGTTGATATTGGAAAACATGGGTGACTGTGCTAGATTTGTTTGAAAAAGTAAGTGACAAGAGAAAAAATACGAACATGTTGATTGATATGGAATTCCATGAGTGAATGAGGAGGAAGTTTTGAGGCAATGTTTTTGGAAAAAGGGGTAATTGTTGGCAATGGATTATTTGGAAAACCTTGGGGGAATGTTTAGAAAGGCGATAGATTGCTGGAAATACACGGTTTGCAAAGAACAAGAGATGATGAGTATAAGAATTACTAGATTGCGTATTCATTTGGTTTATGGAAGAGAAAGTTTATGGTTGTAATGGTGAAAAGAAGAATAGATGGAGGTATATCTGATTATTATACGGTAGGAGTACAAAGTTAGGTTAGTTATAGAATAAAAGTGAAAATTTTGCTGCAAATCTAATGAATACATGAGAGTTGAATAACATGTATGTCAGTAAAGCATATACGGAGATGATGGATAAATTATGGGCTTAAGTTAAAGGAAAAGAGGAATAAGTAAATTAGAATTTTTTTTTTAAAATTGCATGGTAGTGTTATTGGAACAGTATGGAATGTGTGGGTGTTCAATAACTAAGTAGGGGGGAGTCAAGATATAATATAAAACAATAGGACGAGAAACTAAAACAGTGAAGGAAAAAAGGGGCATGATGTATGTGGTACAGCTGTCAGTGAAAAGAAATCAGATGCACATATACAGGAAGGCAATGCATGTTGTTGGTTGTGAATGCAATCTTAAGTCAATGGAGTGAATATTTTGAAAATTAGTTGAATGTTGAAAGTAGAAGAAAGGCTGAGAAGAGTGGCTCGTTGAGATTGCTTTTGAAGTATAAAAGAAGATTAAGAAAGTCAAAAGGGATAAAGGAAACCTTGAATCAATTGCATTATCTGGGAGATGCTAGTGTTGTTAAGTGGCCTATCAAGGTTTGCCAATTATGTCTGGATGTTCCAAAAGGAATGGGGAAGAGGAATTTATTAATTAAAGGGGATTATTATTACTTGGTATATCAGGGAAGATGGATAGTGATATTTTGACCGAGAAAGTAAGATGTTTGTCAGGGTACACTGTATGAAGACATGAGAGAGGCTGGTTTTAGTGTGAAAGTGTGATAGAGACAAGGGTGTGCTATGTCTCCTTATCTGTTTAACATCTTCATTGATGAAGTATTCTGAAAGGACAGCAAATACAGGTGTAAAGCTGTGAGATTAGAAAATTACTCATGAATAGAATGTGGAATTGATGATGTCTGCAGTTGATATTGTGCTGATTGGGGTCAAAGTTAAACTGCAAAAGCTAGTAAATATATGAAAATGTTTACAAGAGGAGAAAGTTTAGAGTAAATATGAACAAGAGCAAGGTACAGTAGGAAGATTTTTGTTTTTTATTTTTATATGAAAACACTCATTTCAATTGTTTCCAGGTGTGAAGGTATGTAACCGTTCAGCTGAACTTTGTATTTGTAGTTGAAAAATTCACCTGAAACGGATGTTTTCATTGGGTAAAGGAAACCAAGTACGATGGAGTAATGAATGATATTATGGATTATTATTAGTTATTATTATTATTACTATTATTATTATCATCATCCTCATTACTTACTAAGCTACAACCATAGATGGAGAAGCAGGATGCTAGCCCAGGGGCTCCAACAGGGAAAATAGCCCAGTGAGGAAAGGAAACAGGAAAAAAATAAAATATTTCAAGAACAGCAACAACATTGAAAAAATATTTCCTATATAAACTATAAAAACTTCAACAAAACAAGTGGAAGAGAAATAAGATAGAATTGTGTGCCCAAGTGTACCCTCAAGCAAGAGAACTAACCAAAGACAGTGAAAGACCATGGTACAGAGGCTATGGCACTAACCAAGACTAGAGAACAATGGTCTGATTTTGGAGTGTCCTTCTGTTAGAAGAGCTGCTTACCATAGCTAGTGTCTCTTCTACCCTTACCAAGAGGAAAGTGGCTACTGAAAAATTACATTGCAGTGGTTATTCCCTTAAAAGAAGAAAAATTGTTTGGTAATCTCGATGTTGTCAGGTGAATGAGGACAGAGGAGACTATGCAAAGAATAGGCCAGACTATTCAGTGCACATGTAGGCAAAGGGAAAATGAACCGTAACCAGAGGGAAGGATCCAATGTAGTGCTGTCTGGCCAGTCAAAGGACTCCATAACTCTCTAGAGGTAGTATCTCAATGGGTGGCTGGTGCCCTGGCCAACCTACTGGAATAATAGAAGTGGGTGATTCGTGAAAGTATCTGGGAGTAAATATAATGGATGAAAAGATGATCAAACAGCCATTTCACAGAATAGGCAGATATAAGATGGCTGGATGTGATGGAAAGATTGGCGAGTATTGAATTACCTACGAAGGTTAAGGTCTGAGAGTGTAATGGGATTGCTGAGCAAACTCTTGTGTGTGGAAGTTAACTACAAGTGTTGGATGTAGGTTGGCCAGGGCACCAGTCACCCGTTGAGATACTATCGCACGAGAGTTATTGGGCCTTTGACTGGCCAGACAGTACTACATTGGATCCCTCTCTCTGATTATACTCCTACTTTGATTTCAATAAATAATCAAGTTCTATATTTTTTTTGCTCATATACTGCTACAGTTCTTGGTTCACCTATTTTGCGACTTCTATTCTCCACCATCCATTATATTAACTTAGTTACTTATTGCAGCCTACCATTTCCATTCTTCCACCTTCCATGTTATAATACTGTACTTATTAAAGTTCGTTTCTCATTTACAATTCCCTTCCATATGTTATTGTTCTTAATCAACATAGCACAATGTGCAAACATAAGACACTCCTAAGTCTACAACCAACTCATTTTCCTATCACAAAAATTCCTGCCTACATAAAACAATGCTTGATCTCTCATACCCATCCATCCATTAAGATGTTGCTCAGTAAAGCTGAAGCAGTACACTCCCCTATAGTTTGCTTGTATCATAAAATCTTTTATTGGCTTTTAAAAACACCTCGTATATACCATTCTCAACACCTTCTACATTACCCTTCTACTGATTCTATCAAGATATTTCCTAGTCCATGTATACTATACACAGCTATTTCCCCTTGTTCTCAGTTTTCACATAACTAATTGATACTCGATCCACACACCCTCTTACTTGTCTATATCTACACTGTTCATTCTCTATCAGTATTTGCCACCGGTCGCACACACACGATCAAAATTCTAGTATACACATTATTTGGTATACAGTGCTAAGTAATGTCAGCCACCGTACTGCAGTATTATACTTGCAATCTCATCACATCCTGCTATTTTCTCTTTCTTCATTAACCTTAATAGCCTTTGTTATATACACAATTCACATGCACATATTTAACCTCTCATACTAACCTCTTCAAGTCTTACAGTGCTTAGCGATATTAGATTTACATAAAGTAAAAAAAATATATAGTATGGCATCTGTAGTTAGTTCAAGTCTTCTGGCAGACAGTATGGTACCAGTACTTCAAAAGTACATGATATGTACACATTGTTTATTTATCTTATGTATCTGTAAAAAAGATATACTTTTGACATTGAGAGAAATTAGATTTTCACATCAAAGTTCAAAATTATAGTATAAAACTTTCTTTTCTTTAGCAATATATTTAATTTTGTTATGAATTCTATCATATCCTATGGATTCCAACTTAACTTATTCTACTAGTAATAAATTTCCTCTTGAATGATCTAATACTGCATTACAATTTTCTTAAATGTATTCAATTCATCCTTTATATCACAATTCATACTTTTCTATAATATTCTAAAAACTAATACAAATTAAAAATTCTTCATAGTTGCTTCAACCATTCATTTATCTGAATTCAGTGGCCAAAATGTAATTGCTTGTACTTGCAAGTTTGTTTTTTTTCTCCTAAACCATTGATCTTTTCCATGAGCTTTGA
The DNA here is from genome assembly GCF_036898095.1 of Palaemon carinicauda. NCBI lineage: Eukaryota > Metazoa > Arthropoda > Malacostraca > Decapoda > Palaemonidae > Palaemon > Palaemon carinicauda. The sequence continues at coordinate 52,941,760 of NC_090761.1, read as the reverse complement.
AATAAAAATTACAATCTGCTATCTGTCCAAAATACAAGTTTAAGGTCATTTATTCTATTCTTTTGATCATGGTATGCTCAAGTAACAATACTATACTTATCCTTTCATTTTTGGAATACTATGACATGACTGTATAGCTGTAAAAGTAATTTTTTTTCAGATTGCCATCATTTGGTAATTATTATCTTCTCTGCACTCCAGAAAGCAAATTCATCAATGTCAAGTCTATCATCCATCATAAGGACCAACTTTTAATAACTTTATCACACCTGATCAGTAATATGGTTAAAATATGACAGAAGTTCTCCCTCTCCATCAACTTTACACTACTATATTCCAAATTATTTTATTGCCCATTCTAATTCTATACCATGATCGGTCTTAAGGAATGAAAACTATGGTTAACTAAAGATCAAGCTGGTCAAGCTTTAGAAAACCAAGACTAAGAAACAATGCTTGGAGCTCTTTTAGCGTGTCATTCAAGGTACTGTACTCTGCACATGTAAATAGCACCCCCTATTGTGATTAAGGAAATTACCAAAAGTGGAAAATAGAATTAAAGATTAATTAGATAGGACTTTATTAACTCTTAAATTCTATTCAAAGCAGACAGTAAAAAAATTAATAAATAATAAGTAAAAAGTTTTCATTCTTTTACTTTTTTTCCATAACTTGGACTGCTCTTTTCCTCTGAGCTGATAGTAAAAGAAGTTTGTTCAGGCGAGGTCTGTGGTGTGCGTCTGCGAGGAGAGCTATATTCAGGATAGTACGACCTGGGAGGGGACTCAAAGTCATCCATGCGATAGCTCTTCATATCTTTGGTGGAAGACCTACGGACGTAATAAATGGCCACCAGGGTAATTACTAAGTAGACACCGGTTATGAAACAGAGCATAATGATTACTGTTCGGAAGGCAATGCAACCATCAGGACATCTCCCAGGTATGGGACCACCTTTGTTGGGGTCTGTGTCGAGCATTAGGTTGGCGATATCTGAAAGTGAAAATAGGGAAGCTTTACTATAACAAATTACACGTTTTGTAAATTCAGTTTGCATTGTACAACGAATACATAATTTACTGTGCAGTATATGCAAAAATTAAAACACTCTTCTTGGTAGTGGGAAGTAAAGCTATTTTTCAACAGCTTCTCCCAGCTCAAGGAATCAAATATTCTTGGAAACAGGCCGACAGCAATAAAAAATTTATAAAAAATCTGGCTGAGAGATTAAGGGAAGTAAGGAAGAGAATGTAGAAAATGCATAACTAAGCCATGTATGGAAGAAGTGACAGGGAGAGATCCCTAAAAAGTCATGCAGAGCCCCAGAGTATCCAATAATTCTGTTTCTATGGTGAATTAACAGATCTAAATCCGTACCATATGTAGGTACTACTGAATTTGAAAAACAAGAGAAAAGATCCTATTCAGGAAGGAAAACTGAAGAAAGTGCTACTTTTTGTAAAAAAAAAAAAAAAAAAAAAATTGGAGTTCTAAATTTGTAAGATAGATCAACTATCCAATTAATGTTATCGTCATCCTTAATAATACCACTGCAAATACTACAGTTAACATTATTACTGTATTACTATCACCATCATCATTTTTATTATATTACAGTATTTGCCAAGCTGCAATCACAATTAGAAAAGCAAAATACTAAATGCCTAAGGACCCCAATAAGGAAAACAGTCTAGTACTGATAAGTTTCGAAGTAAAGAATTAAATGAGATAATTACAGAGAAAAACAAATAAACAAAAATTTAAATCACATAAAGAGAGGATCTCACAGAGATTTGGGGACAGCATAGAAGAGTAATTTCTTGGAAGGTGTCAGTAAGAAGTTTTGGGAGGTTCCATTAAGCTTTGGAGAGGAATCTACAAATTTTAATTGAGGAATGCATAAGACTAAGAGGTAGAGATACTTAGATCAACACTATCCAACACCAACTATGAGATATTACGCTAGGTTCTTGAAAAGAATCTTTGGCATAATCATATCTTGTATGAAAAAATTTCCTCTTTAAGGAGTTGAAAATTGACCTTGAGCTAGACAAACCAGGTGCTCTCTTAATATTCATCCCCAAAAAGAAAGTGTTGTTGGTTATTGGGATGGATGGGTGCTTCAGGTAGATGAGAATTTCTATACCACTGTCATCTTCACAGAAGCAGAATAGGAGCCTTCAGCTGAACTTATATGCTTTAAATAAGCATCAAATGAAGGATCTCCAGGTAATTCCTGTTAACTTTAGTCATCCCTTCAATTCTCAATCTAATTTTTCATAAATACAGTGATACCTCTTGATATGCAAGTTTCTGTATACAGTAAAAAAAATTCATGATACAAAATGAGACATGATTTTTTTGCCTCGTATTACAAAAAAAAAAAAAAAAAATTCATGATACAATAAAAGATTCACCCAGCCACAGAGAATAAATTTAAAATATGCACACCGCCAACCTGTACACTTGCACCATCATCCGGCTCTCCCATTGGTTATCTCCATACTCTGATGCTAGATACCGCAGTAAGATACTACTCTTCTACTGGTCAGCATGTACCCCATCATGTATCTACATATGGGAGTTCTTTGACCATTTCATTTCGGCAGTGCTATTGTCCACATTGTATTCGTGTTGATGAATTCTCTTTCGTGCTTTTGTTTACTGTTCTATATTGTATCGTGTTGCATTTCTCATCTAAAATTATTAGCCATGGGTCCCAAGAATGTTGCCGATGTTCCGGGGAAGAAGAGAGGATGCTTTCTATGGAGACCAAGCTGGAGATAATGGAAGAAACATGAGGCTGGCATGAGGTTGAGTGTGAAATCTAAAGAATATGGCCAAAATCCGTTGATGATGGCACCATTCTTGAGCAGACGGAAGCCATCAAAGCAGCAACACCTTCTAAGGGGGTGACTTTTTTCCAGCAAGAGGAGCCACGTGGCGTCCATGATGAGGAGGAGAGACTACTTCTCCTTTGGATTAAGGACAAAGAAATCGTTGGAGACATGATAACCGAGACGACAAACTACCATGATGCCAGCGCCACTTACGGTGATCTCGTGCATGCTCAGGTCAAAAACAATGCATGAGAAGGGATATCAAAGCAGGCACCTATAGAGTTCAAGGCTTCTTGGGGGTGGTTTAAAAAATTTAAGAGACAGTCTAGCATTCCTTCCGTGGTGCGGCATGGGGAGGCTGCCAGTTCAGACACGAAAGCGGCAGAAGCCTTTGTCAAGACGTTTGACGAATTGACTATCAAGGAAGGCTACGATCTCCACCAAGTCTTCAACTGTGAAGAAACTGGGCTTTTTCGGAAAACAAATGCCTTGTCGGACATACATCACAACGGAAGAAAAGAAACTACCAGGGCATAAGCCTATGAAGGACAGGCTTATCCTTGCACTCTGCACCAAAGTCAGTGGGCACTGTAAGGTGAAGCATCTACCAGTGTATCACTTGGAGACTCCTCAAGCCTTCAAGGCCCACAAAGTGCTAGAGAAGCTTCGATTGTGGAGAGCTAATGCGAAAACCTGGGTAACAAGATTCTTGTTCACCGAGTGCGTAAATCTCTATTTCCGTCCGAGTGCCAGAAAATATTTGGAAGAGAAGCACTTCCCTCTGAAATCTTTGCTGGTGTTGACAATGACCCTGCTCACTCTCCTGGCCTCGAGGAAGATATCCGATCGGAGTATTCCTTCATCAAGGTTCTTTATCTTCAGCATAACACCAACCCTCTCCTCCAGCCCATGAACCAGCAAGTGATTTCCAACTCCTAGAAAATCTAAATAAAACATCTATTCTGGAGAGATTTCAAAATCACCGATAGCACAAGCTTACCCTGCATGAATTTTGGAAGGAGCATTTTGATATTATGATACTATAATATTTTGATACAGTATTACAATATTATGACTCATCGATCAAGCTTGGCCGGAGGTTTCAAGGTACACCTTGAACTCTTCATGGAAGAAACTGTGGCCTGTTCAGTCTTTTCACGAGATGATCCTGAACCTGTCCCGCACCTGAGGTTGACGAGATCGTTACACTCGAGAGGCCCAAGGGGCTGGCCATCGATGAGGACGATATTAATGAGCTTCTCGAGGACCAAAAATTGCTTACGGCGTACGACCTGAAGGAGTTTTAGGCCATGCAACTGAACGTCGTTCAAGAACAGTTCTCTAGCGGTGACGAGGAGGAGGAGGACCACAAGACAACGGTCGAAATTAAGGAAGCTCTAATTGCTTTTCATAAAGTGCAATCTTTTGTAGAAAAGACACAACCCAAAAAGGCTTATACAGGTCGTCTGGTTGCGCAGTTTATTGACATTTACCCGAATCGTTTCAGGAATATTTTAGAAAACAGGCAGAAACAACTTTCTCTGGATACTTATTTCTTGAAGAGGCCATTATTAAGCCAAGAAGAAGCTCAAAATTATAAAAAAACCCCAGAAAAGTGGAAGTGATAAAATTTACAAAATTTAGAAAGTACAAAATGTAGAGTAAAAAAAGATTTAAAAGATTAGAAAAGGCAAAAAACCAAATGAAATATAATTTTAAGTTTCCCGAAAAGTTGTGTTAATGTTTTCTGCCATTTATGAATGTGTTTTGTAAAGTTAAGTGTTAATGTTTTCTGCCATTTATGAATGTGTTTTGTAAAGTTAAGTGTTAATATTTTCTGCTGTTTGTCCTCCTCCTCTGCCGGTCATTGCCTCACCCGAAAGGTAAGGTTCCACATTTTCGTTATTTTCCATTTATTACTGCATTAATGTATGTTCTAATAATATTTCATTTTCAGTTATTTACGGTTAGTTTAGGTATTAAGTGATCCAAATGGTTGTATTTTATTGTGGTTAGTACAGTATACCCTGTACCTTTATTATAAAATTTAATGTTTTTGTAAGGCTCGGAATGAATTAGGGGATTAACATATAAAAAGTGACTAATCATAAGAAAAAATCAAATATAAATGTCACTCCGGAGCAAATTAATTTTGTACCTTGAGGCATTACTGTATCTGCAATATGATTTTCAACATTTTTAAGCTATAAATTTAATATAAATAAGGCACTCGCACTCAAGAAGTAATATCCATAGCAAGTGTACAATAGTTCCTTCGATCATATGCAACAACAAAAAATAAGGGTGCTTAACTAACCTGGTGATGGATCTAGAGGGAAACCACCAACATGGAAAACTTTCCCTAGAGTCACCTCTTGAGTAAAAATGGGCACAGGTGGTCTGGTGCTCCTGCTAAGGTTGATTTCAGAGTCTACACAAGTGGGTCTTTCGGTGCACTCTCCACCACACATCTGAAAAGGCATTTAGTAATACAAATTTTACCAAGAAAGCTTACTGATTAACCCTTTTACCCCCAAAGGACGTACTGGTACGTTTCACAAAACTCATCCCTTTACTCCCATGGACGTACCGGTATGTCCTTGCAAAAAAATGCCATTTAAAATTTTTTTTAGCATATTTTTTATAATTTTATTTTGAAAATTCAGGCATTTTCCAAGAGAATGAGACCAACCTGACCTCTCTATGATAAAAATTAAGGCTGTTAGAGCAATTTTAAAAAAATATACTACAAAATGTGCTGGAAATAAAAAATAACCCTTGGGGGTTAAGGGTTGGAAATTTCCAAATACCCTGGGGGTAAAAGGGTTAATAGATGAATAAAAATATTAGTTAATATCAAGTACAGTATTACAGTACTTGGAACTTTCATTATGTGGGAACTGAAGATTGGCAGGGTAAGTTTCAATTACAATTCAGAAACTTATGGAGAACTCTGGAATGGATTTATTCTGATGGTTATTGAAGTACTGACCTAGTTATGCTCATTATGACAATCAAGGAAACTTGCCTTTATTGTACAAATTAATGTAATATTTTGAGGAGATCTCCTGAAGTTGAATGCTCTGACTTCAGCATACTGTGATACTTTCCTGACAGTGTGAGTGCCAAAGGAGGACTCCTGGACAATATTCAGTGTTTCTCGAAATTCTCCAATGACACTGGAAATACTACATCCATCCTGTAAATACACATATGAAAATTCTTTTAATAAGATCAGCAATTTATCCCCCAAGAATTTTCTACCTTATTACATTGTACCAATTTATAAAGGGTTTAGTATACACATACACAATCATAAAATATCATTCAAGAAATGAAAGTAATTTGTAATATGCACCATATAATTTCCATAAGGCTTTGATGAAGTCCAGATCATATACAGTGGAACCTCTACACACGAACGTATCTACATCCGAATTTTCCAACATCCGAAGTAAAATTCGAGCAAATTTTTGACTCTACACCCGAATTTTATTTCGACACACGAAGTAAACATTACGCCATTGAGCATCGAGTGCTCAGTTCTCTATTCTTGTGTGTATCGTGTGGTTGTCCTCTGTTGGGTCTGTTATTAACAGTACTTATTTTCTTCCTTTTCTCACATTTCCTTTTTGATTTTACCTATATCATGGTGCCTAAGAAGCTAAGTTTCAGTACAGGAAGAAGGCAATTCTTTCATTAGAATTGAAGCAAGAAATTATAGAAAAACATGAGAGCAGTGTGCATGTGAGTGATACTGTATGGCTAAACAATATGGCCGGAATAGGCCTAATATCTCGAGGATCATCAAGCTGAAGGCAGCCATTAAAGCAAATAACCATCGAAGGGGATCACCATTATTACAAGCCATCTTAGCAATACCCTGGAAGAGATAGAACGCCTTTTGTTGATAGGGATAAAGGACAAAGAGATTGTTGGCAACGATCATTTGTGAGAAGGGCCAGCGTGATGAACAGAAAGAAAGAAAAAAGTGAAGCAAAGAAAACCATGATAGCATTAACAAGCTCTTTTAAATAAGACTTCTCTCTTTTTCTGTTTCTCTCTAAACATAGCATTAACATGTTCTTTAAATAAAATCTCTCTCTCTCTCTCTCTCTTCTTCGCTGTTATAGTGTTAGATACGTCTATTTTTTTTTCCGAGAGAGAGAGAGAGAGATTAAACAAAAATGTGTTTAGAGTACATATGATTTTTAACAGCGTCAACGAGTTGAAAAACAATTAAATGTAACTAAGAAAGTAATAACAGCTAATCTGAATTCCTTTATTAACTAAAACAGGAATTGCTACGCAGTAAGAGAGACGGTCGGGGAGGAGGTAAAGATGGTGACTGCAATAACACACCGTAACTCGTCACTGAAAGTGATGAAAATAAAAAATCAAAAGAAAAAAAATTTAAAAAATATGAAATATAAAAATAAAAAAAAAAAATAAATAAGCTAAGTTAGATTAAAATTTCCGTAGTGTAAGTTACGGTATGTTATCGGTCACCATCTCTACCTCCTCGCCGATCGTGTCTCCTCGTGCGTGTGTGTGTGTTTGCGCATACGCACACGAGTGTGTTTGCATCAATATTTGTTTGTTAATAAAGGAATTCAGATTCGCTGATATTGTTTTTTTAGTTACATTTAACTGTCTTTCAACTCGTTAACGCTGTTAAAAATCATATGTACACAACGCATTTTTGTTTAATCTCTCATTTTTGTTTAATCTCTCATTTTTGTTTAATCTCTCTCTCTCTCTCTCTCTCTCTCTCTCTCTCTCTCAGAAAAAATTAATAGAAGTCTCTAACACTATCAGTGAAGAAGAACAAGAGAGAGAGAGAGAGAGAGAGAGAGAGAGAGAGAGAGAGAGAGAGAGAGAGAGAGAGAGAGAGAGAGAGAGAGAGAGTATTTATTTAAAGAACATGTTAACACCATGTCTACCTTCTCGCCGATCGTCCGTCTCCGGCGTAGCAAATCCTACACCTGCGTTGGCCTGTCTCTAAGGTAAAGTGGCAATAAAACACATTTTTTATTTATTATTTCTTTATAATTATCTTTTTTACGTGCTTCTTACATATTATGCAGTAATGTTATTGTTATGTGTAATTATGTGTAGCCATTTATTAAGGATTTATTATGGGTTTTTAGGCTGAGGAACGAATTAAATGAATTACCATGTATTCTTATGGGAAAATTCGTTTCTACATCCGAACATTTTCTACATCCGAAGTTGGTTCTGGAACGGATTAAATTCGTATGTAGAGGTACCACTGTAATCTACAATGACAGAAAACCAAGTACTGTAACAGTATTTATTATAAGCTTCTATGACTTCCAAAATTCAATAAAGACTGTCAAAATAAAAATGACATACAAGATCAATCTTTTTATAACATAGGACAAGTTTCCAAATGTAAACTGTAGTCAAAATGTTGCATTATTTCAGGAAAGGATAGCCTAGTAGCATATGTCTACTATATCGATACTGAAAATTCCCTACAGCACATACCAAGACCTCCATATGAGGCAGCTAAGACAGAACAGGGAATGTTATGAAATATAGGTTTCAAGTTCTAATTACTAAAAACTTATCAGCAAAAGTAGATGAAAATGATACAGATAATTCAAGACACATTTTTACAGTTAAAAATGTGCATATAATTCTGAAACATTCATACACATTTGAAAATATAAACATCAAGCATTCAAACAATGAAAAAAGCAAATTCATGCATATTTTGATTGATTGATTGATTTAAAGTTTTCAGGCATCCTGACATTGCATATTTTGATATTAACAAATATAAACGAGTAGCAGTGCACCAAACTATGCTCAAATGACAATACATACATACATATACCAAGGCACTTCCCCCAATTTTGGGGGTAGCCGACATCAAACAAATGAAACAAAAAAGGGAACCTCTCCTCTCTATGTTCCTCACAGCCTGACAAGGGACTCAACCGAGTTCGGCTAGTACTGCTAGGGTGCCACATCCCACCCTCCCCCGTTATCCTCAACAGATGAAGCTTCATAACGCTGAATCCCCAACTGCTGCTACCTCCGCAGTCATCTAAGGCACCGGAGGTTGCAGCAGGGCCTACTGGAACTGCGTCACAATCGCTCGCCATTCATTCCTATTTCTAGCACGCTCTCTTGCCTCTCTCACATCTATCCTCCTATCACCCAGAGCTTTCTTCACACCATCCATCCACCCAAACCTTGGCCTTACTCTTGAACTTCTCCCATCGACTCTTGCATTCATCACCTTCTTTAGCAGACAGTCATTTTCCATTCTCTCAACATGGCCAAACCACCTAAACACATTCATATCAACTCTAGCTGCTAACTCATTTCTTACACCCGTTCTCACCCTCACCACTTCGTTCCTAACCCTATCTACTCGAGATACACCAGCCATACTCCTTACAGACACTTCATCTCAAATACATTCAATTTCTGTCTCTCCGTCACTTTCATTCCCCACAACTCTGATCCATACATCACAGTTGGTACAATCACTTTCTCATATAGAACTCTCTTTACATTCATGCCCAACCCTCTATTTTTTATTACTACTCTAACTGCCCCCAACACTTTGCACCCTTCATTCACTCTCTGACGTCTATCCGCTTCCACTCCACCATTTGCTGCAACAACAGACCCCAAGTACTTAAACTGATCCACCTCCTCAAGTAACTCTCCATTCAACATGACATTCAACCTTGCAGCACCTTCCCTTCTCGTACATCTCATAACCTTACTCTTACCCACATTAACTCTCAACTTCCTTCTCTCACACACCCTTCCAAATTCTGTCACTAATCGGCCAAACTTCTCTTTCGCGTCTGCAACCAGTAAGAATCATTCGCAAACAACAACTGATTTACTTCCCATTCATGGTCATTCTCGTCTACCAGTTTCAATCCTTGTCCAAGTACTCGAGCATTCACCTCTCTCAACACTCCATCAACATACAAGTTAAATAACCACGGCGACATCACACATCCCTGTCTCAGCCCCACTCTCACCGGAAACCAATCGCTCACTTCATTTCCTATCCTAACACATGCTTTACTACCTTTGTAGAAACTTTTCACTGCTTGCAACAACCTTCCACCAACTCCATATAACCTCATCACATTCCACATTGCTTCCCTATCAACTTTATCATATGCTTTCTCCAGATCCATAAACACAACATTCACCACCTTTCCTTTTGCTAAAAATTTCTCGCATATTTGCCTAACTGTAAAAATCTGATTCATACAACCCCTACCTCTTCTAAAACCACCCTGTACTTCTAAGATTGTATTCTCTGTTTTATCCTTAATCCTATTAATCAGTACTCTACCATACACTTTTCCAACTACACTCAACAAACTAATACCCCTTGAATTACAACACTCATGCACATCTTCCTTACCCTTATATAGTGGTACAATACATGCACAAACCCAATCTACTGGTACCATTGACAACACAAAACACACATTAAACAATCTCACCAACCATTCAAGTACAGTCACACCCCCTTCCTTCAACATCTCAGCTCTCACACCATCCATACCAGACACTTTTCCTACTCTCGTTTCATCTAGTGCTCTCTTCACTTCCTCTATTGTAATCTCTCTCTCATTCTCATCTCCCATCGCTGGCACCTCAACACCTGCAACAGCAATCATATCTGCCTCCCTATTATCCTCAACATTCAGTAAACTTGCAAAATATTTCACCCACCTTTTCCTTGCCTCCTCTCCTTTTAACAACCTTCCATTTCCATCTTTCACTGTCTCTTCCATTCTTGAGCCACCCTTCCTTACTCTCTTCACTTCTTTCCAAAACTTCTTATTCTCTTCATATGAATGACCTAATCCCTGACCCCACCTCAGGTCAGTAGCCCTCTTTGCCTCACTTATTTTTCATACTTCTCTACACTATTACTCTGCAGCCATTCTTCAAAAGCCCTCTTTTTCTCTTCCACTTTTACCTTCACTCCTTTATTCCACCATTCAATGCCCTTCCTCATGCTGCCTCCAACAACCTTCTTGCCACACACATCACTTGCAATCCCAACAAAATTTTCTTTTACTAACTTCCACTCCTCCTATAAATTGCCAGTTTCTCTTACTTTCACTTAGTCATATGTCATTTTCAACCTTTCCTGATATTTACCTTTTACCGCCGGTTTTATTTGCTCTTCAACCCTCACTAGATCCCTTTTACATCCACATTCTCTATTCTCCCACTCTTTTGCTACAACTAATTTTCCTTCCACCAAAAAATGATCAGACATACCGTTAGCCATACCCCTAAACATGTACACATCTTTCAATCTTCCAAACATTCTTTTAGTTATCAACACAATCCATTAATGCCCTTTCTACTACTCTTCCATTTGCCACTATTACCCATATATACTTGTTTTTATCTTTCTCTTTGAAAAAGCTAGAACTTATCACCATCTCTTGCTCAACACACATCTCTGCCAGTCTCTCACCACTCTCATTATCACCTGGTACGCCATACTTCCCAATGACACCTTCTACCTCTCCACCGCCCACTCTAGCATTTGAGTCACACATGACAACTACATAATTCCTTCTACCTAGTCCTTCTACACACCTGGTTAATTCATTCCAGAACTCATTCCACTCTTATTCACTTTTCTCACAACCAGGCCCATACGCCCTGACAAAAGCCCAACATTCCCTACCCAACCTAACCCTTACCCACATTAATCTAAATGATATCTCCTTCCATTCCACTACTTTACCTGTCATCCCTTCACTCAACAATAAAGCCACACCCTCTCTCGCTCTTCCCCTTTCAATCCCAGACACTCTACCAGACATTTCACCAAACATCACTTCACCCTTCCCTTTTATCTTTGTCTCACACAAGGCCAATATATCCATCCTTCTATCCCTAAACATACTTCCAATCTCACATCTTTTACTCTCTATCGTACTACATCCACGCACATTCAAACACCCCAAAACTAGAGTGCGGGGAGCAGTCACTCTCCCCCCAGCTCCACCTCTTTGCTGAAGTCTCACAGGATTGTAAATTCAGAACCCCTCGTCCCGTCCATTTTAGTCGCCTCTTACGACACGCAGGGATAACGTGGCGCTATTCTAATTGTTTTTATGCCCCCACGGCCACAGGGGGAAATGACAATAAAAAGTCCTAATAACTAAACACCAATACTCTCTTTTTAATTCAAAATATACAACTTATGCTAAAGAAATTACCTTCACTATGAAAACTCCTCGACCGTCGTCGCTTTTGGCCTGACACCTGACTACATGTAGGTCAAGGGCGATGTCTTTCGAGAAAACGCTTAATATCAAGTTCATTCTTGTGCCAATTGATACTCTGCCGGTGACTGGCATCCCAGCCATCTCTGGAATAGATAGCAGGTAAGATAAAAGGGGGAATTCAAGACTAAGTCTCTCACACCTATGCTGTACCAAAGTATACATACTGTATAAAACCAACCGAGAATTCCAAATTGTTTCGACGTAATCTTTGAAAATGTGGAAATTGCAAATCCGATCTAGAATCCATCAAGTAGTTTTGACGTAATCCTGTCCACATAAACACAGACAAATAAATATATAAGACTAAAATATAATCACCTTGGCGGAGGTAATAACACTCATAAAAACAAAAGCAACCGTAACAGAACTCTTACAGCCATTAAAACAACATTCATAACAGCAACTACAACAAAATCCATAACATGAGCAACATCAGTGAAAATAACTATTTAGTATCAATAATTACAACAATCATATAAGTCACATGAATAAGGTAACTTCTTTAAATAGTGTAGGACTATACGTATAACCCATACGGCTTTCAGCTGGATAAACCGAAGTCAGCACACCTCTTATTTAATCTTTGTATTCTAATGAATGGTAAACAAACATGGCAACAACAAATGGTAATTATCATTAACCTGTGAATAGTGAAAAGAACTAAACACAAGCATTCATAAAGTATCCAATATGATAGAAAATATCTCATTTACCAAACACACTTTGCAGTATGGCTCACTCCTCTTATAATATTTTTTTTCTATTAGTTCTAGAGATTACATATATGATTTTATTATTTCCTGGGAGATGTTATGTGGATATTCCTCAAAAATTATTTCATCTTAGTAAAACCATCGCTAAAATTTGTGAAATGGAAATGAGATTGACTAAGGCTGTGAAATCATTGCCAAACAATGAGCTTCAAGAGATACTCATGATCTAGAAGTAAGATGGACTTGTTACTGCAAAGGTAGATGATTTGGACTATAATTGAATTCCAAATTATTTCAACCTATTTTGCAGTGTTTCATCCAAAAACATTCTCAAGAAGATTTTTGTACTATATCCCTGACATAAGATCTTACTTTATGCAAGACAAATGTAGCTGATAAAAATTCTAGCCATTTTTAGTAAACACTGTTTTTTGTATACTAAGTATGACTGGATCATGACAAATCAATAAATTCATATAAAAAATTTTTAACCATTCAAACTTTGTTCAATATGGTGTCGAGAAACATTTCTTAAACTTAATTTTTGAATCTTACAAGTTACTTTCTTTCAGATAATTATGTTGGATCAAACATACCACACACTGTAATAAAGCACTGAAATAATCTCTCATTGGAGGAAATGAACCACCATTTTAAGGGAAAATATTTGCCGATTTGTGTACAGTACCTTACAGTTGCCACTTTGACTAACTAGTATCTTCTAGTACTGTGAAATCTAATTCTAAAGTTTATTTTCAATTCAGTTGCACATCACAGGTTTTCTAATCTGAATCCTTTATTTGTATGGTTAAGCAATGAAAAACTAAACTATCAGCAATTTTTCTATGAATTTTTTATGTCTCATTATCATTATGGCATGATTTAAAGGCTTAAAGGCTGTTCATGAATGGCAGAGGCAAGGGACAGTGACAATGCCCTAGAGACTGACCACATATACAAAGGATCAGCACCCAAGCTCCCTCCCTCCCAAGCTATGACCAAGGAGGGCCAGGCAATGGCTACTGATGACTCAACAGATAACCTAAAGGCCCCTCCAAAACACCCGTCCTTAGCTCACAAGGATGGCGAGGATGCAGCGACAAAAGGAACAGACGAGTTTTTTGAGCGGGACGAACCCCAGTCTGGTGTTCAACAGTCAGGGACGTTACCGCATCGGCCACATGGGGATGAATAGAAGGGGAGAATCCATTTCCTTTTGGAGTACACTTTGTACTAACTTTTCCTGAAGCTGACATTTTTGTTATAAACTATCAATATTATTGTTAAAGGCTCTGTAAATGTTAGTTCAAACTAGCTAGTACTGTAGCAGGTGACCTCTCATAGCCCAGCAAATCCCAAATCCGGCAAAGTTTTAGAACCAAAGGTCCTGGAAAACCAATGAGGTACCTATCAAATGAAAATATTAAAGCTTTTCATAACTGCAATCTCCTCATTCAAATGTTAGCTCCCTATCAAGAAACCCCACTACTTACAATTATTCTGAAGGTTACACATCTTGATATACTCTTTAGTACACTATTTTTTTATATAAAAAACTATTCAAACTGCTAAATCTAAATCACATGCTTAGTATCAGAAAAATGGGAGTCATCATCAATTACCTATATAAAGGATCCAACTAACCTTCAATATTGATATTATCAGGACTATATACAAGAGTCATTGTTGTCTTAGCTGTGTTTCCAGGATCCTGTATTGGAGGTTCACCACCCTGAGGAGAATTTGAACCAGATTTAGAAGCTGGAGGAACAGGTGATTGAGTTGTGACATGAGGTCGAGGTACTGGTTTGTTTACTTCTTGGTCTACATCCACAAGCGTGTCTTCAACACTTATTATTCTTGAAGCTCCTTTCTGTTGGCATGTTACCACCATGCCACATGTAGCCTCATCAGCCTGGAAGAATATGAATCTTAGGATTACCAAGAAACTCATGTGATTTACTTTTAACTAAAAATAAAAAATTAGAAAAAAGAATACCTTGGCCAAAAAAACAATCGTCATGCACACTCATTAACATCCCCATAAGAGGAAAATGGCTACTATGGATGATGATAAAGGACTTTTGCAATAATCCTTCATCTTCCTGTATTTCTTTCTGTTTTACTTTTCACCCATTTCCTTGGGAGTCTTCTAAACTAACTATTTTTTTCAGCATTACCTTCCTCCAGTCTTAATTTTCAATTTGAGATTTATATCCTTCATCAGAGTCTTCTACTGTCAATTTTTTTCAGCATTACATTCCTCATCTTTTAATTTCAATTTTAAGATTACATCCTTCATCTGAGTCTTTTAAACTTAATGTCAATTTTTTTCCAGCACTACCTTCTGCCAGTCTTTTAATTTTAAGATTACTATATATCCTTCATCCTAGTCTTCTAAACTAACCGACAATATTTTTTTTGCAGCATTACCTTCCTCCAGTCTTTAAGTTTTCAATTTAAGATTAAATCATTCATCTGGACCTAAGAATGTCTGAAGATCACACTTAGCAGTGGTGTTAAACTGCTTTACATGACATAAACCTCTCAATCATAAACAGTGGCCAGTATGTTTTTTACCTCATCCACTGATTTTTAAGCACCACCCTGTATTTTACAGACTACATGTATCTATAATTTAATATTAAAACCTCAAAAATTCCCAGTACAGTACATTCTCACATACGTCAGCACCTTCAATGCAATCTGGACATCTGACCTTAAAATGACGACTTTGTAAACTTAGGATAATTACCATTAAGAATTAAATACAAGAAAAAATTAGCATGGCAGAAATCCATCAAATCTGATAGGGTTTTCACTCAAATCATCTCTTAAGGATCATCAAATAAATATTAGCTAATATTTCACCAAGATCTATTTTTTTTTTATAAAAAAATTCACAAGTAAAAACACAATTACCTTCAAACTTTTGGTGATTGTCTTGTCTTAATCCATTGTTTTAGCTTTGACTCTTTGTTTATTTGGTGTATTTTATCTTTTTTTTTTTGTTTTTTACTTATTTTTAGTTTACTTTGAACAATACATTAACATTTCATTCTTCCACTGAAGAGGAACTTTGGAAAAAGTGTGAAAGCTCCCGATTTTTAAATATTAGCTCCTGGGAAAAAAATGTTTTAAAGCTCCAGAGTTCTAAATATACAACATACTATATAACTTTGGACTTTTATTACTGTATGACATGTCATGGAGTTTTATAAAGTTATATACAGTATGTATATGCTTATTACATTTTCAAAATTTACTGGTCTTGTGATTTTGCACTTCTACTTTTGCCAATGTAAAAAGTTAGGGTAATTTGGAGCTCTAAACGTCATTCCTCTCCTTTCTAGTGATTGCAT
>NC_090761.1:52865519-52920519 GCF_036898095.1 Palaemon carinicauda | reverse complement strand
TATCACAACAAAAAGACCCTCAACAACTTAGGGTTCACTGACAAGACTACGACAACTAAGATCTTCAAACTAGGCACGGAGGCAAGCCTGCTTAAAGTAAATTTGGAGACCTTGACGTTCTCTGGGCTGTCATACAATTTCCAAAATATGGCACAGATTATGGAAATAATAGCCAATTAGTTTACCAATTTCTACCAATTTTGGAAATAGACTACTTTTCCTTTCTCTGCAATATGGCACTCCTCGAATACCAATGTGCATGACACAACTCCTCGCATATAGTGTACATATATGTGCAATATGCATGTACTTAACAATATCTACATGGTTGATGAACACTAATACAAGTTTTTTTTATGATGGAACTAACATTTGAATAGAATATTAGATGTAGATGGGAGAACAGACTTGGTGTATGTAAAAGTCTGTTTGGGACCTGGGCACTATGTCTTAATGGATTTGTCATCATCTCTATGGACAGGGTAATGCAAGAAGTCTGAGAAAGAGTTATAGACATATGCACAAACATGTGGGATGTGAAAATCTGTTGCCACCTCAGTCTGGATTGATTAAAGTTTCCAGATGATACAGTACTTACTGTGAGCAATTAAGAAAAAATGCAAAGATAGAGGAGAAAGATTAATAGGATGAATGAAAACCAGGAAGATGGGACTTAGTTGTTAATGAGCTGGTACAAGTTTATTGTTAATTTAGCAGCTGTGTATACTCATTTTCATCTACTCTAATATTAACAGGAATCCAGCACATTTCACTACCTACCATCCCAGATGAATAAAATAAACAATGAAGACACCACTGTAAAAAGTGTATAATTCAGAGGTGTTGGGGCAAAAGAAGAAGACTAACAGGTTCAAAATATTGCATGCAGCATTGAGGTGAATGGCTGAGTCTTTGTGTATATTTATGAGGCATGTTAGATAATGGAGCATTTCTGCACACAGTTCCCCCTATAATTCACTGTTCGCACTAAGAAGCCACAGCATGGAAAAAAGGCATAAAATACTTTATTGTCACTTACCTTGTTCACAGGATTCTTTGGTCTTTTAGATGGTGAAGGCGGTGCTGGAGGTAAAGAAGTAGTCGATGTAGTTGTAGTGGAAGGCATCAGTTCAGACTCCTCATTTTCAGTATAATCATTTTCAGCATCAGGTATACTGTCTGGTTGGGAGACTTTCACTTTATGTAAGCTGGACCCATCACTACTGGTGCTCATCTGTGAGCAAAAACAAAAACATGACCTAGAGTATGCTGACGCTGTCCTTATTCACAGAAAACCACAGGACATGCATAGCTTGCTTACCAGATGGCATGAAATTTCACATGAGGTTGGGTTCAAGGTAAATAGAAGGAAGACAAGGAAGACAGATGAGAATGGAATATGCAATGGAAGATGAAATATCATTGGAAGGAGAAAAGATTAATGAGGTGGAATCATTTGAATATTTAGGAACTATGATCTCTAATACAGTATCTTTAGAATATGAGTTACATGACAGATTGAAAAAAGCAAATCAGACAATGGCTAGGATAAGTAAAATTTGGAAATCAAATCGCCTGAAATTACACATAAAAGTCAGGATATCAGTTTAGCGAGATCGGTGTTACTGTAAGGACATGAGTCGTGGTGGTATGACAATAAAATAATATCCAACAGATTTTGAGGACTTGAGAACAAATCTCTCAGAAGAATATTGGAAGCTAAATGGCAGGAAAGGATTTGAAATGAAACTGAGAATTTACTCGAGTGCCATATGTGGATGAGATCATGGCGAGGGGTAAATGGAGATGGTTTTGGCATGGTCTTCACACTCCCCAAGAAAGATTAGTTCACGAAATTTTCAACTGGGGCCCACAAGGCACTAGAAGAGTTAGAAGATCCAGGTTTACATGGCTGAGGACTATGAAGCATAAGTAGGAGATGAATGGGGAAATATAGATTTAAAAGCTCAAGACAGAGACAACTGATGAAATCTAACGGAGGCTCTTTGCGTCAATAGGCATGAGGGATGATGATGATAATAATTAAAGTTTAGTTTAGTAACATCCAAGTCTTATAGCCTAGTAGAAATGTTGGAAAATCAGAAGTTGAATGACTTATTTCATCTACCTTGCCTTTTAACCCTGTTTTCTTGTAACAGTAGTAAGATTATTTATAGCTTTCAACTTTTCTGTACTGCACTGCTTTCCCTATTGGATCCCTTCGGCAAAGTTTCTACTTTTCCAACAAGGGTTACAGCTTGGAAGAAGAGTATTTTGGTAAAAATTACGAAGTGTCTTATTTATTAAGGAAGTAGGCGAAAGATTATCATAAAGAATTCAAGAAAACTAAATACCTGCAAGTCCCTTGAGATTACAGACTTCTGAAATCAATGAAAATTATTTTGCTCTACATAAACCTTTTCTTCAGGAAGATTGGGTTGAGTTATGAATTTTAGATCAAAGGCTTGGCAATGTGACTTGAGGTCATTCATTGTAGTCAAGAATGTGATGAAGTTAAACATTATAAAATCTTAATAAAAAGCAATAGATGAAAAGAGTATTCACACCATGAAACTTACCGTTCACACAAAAATATGTTAGAAAAAAGAAATCCTGGAATCTCAGTAAAAAATACTTAATTCCCAGAAATACCTATCAATGTCATTTATATATCTTCATCATCTCAGATAATATAAGCACCGATTTTGAGGTAGAGCTCCCAATCTGATTAATAAATCAGGAGCAGTGTACTAAATTATGTTCAATTCACAGTAACCAGTCCCACTAAGCACACTGGCATACTGTTACCATCTAAAATGTGTGTGAAGCAGATATACACGATCTTATCTAATTATAATTACTTCAACCTTTTAGATGAAATAAAACTTACAAGGTTAGGAAGCTAATAATACTGTCCTCCTAGAGCCTTTATATATTTATTCTTATTGTCAAGAAGGGGTCAGTTCCTTCTCTTTCCTTAGAATTTAAAACCTAATTTTTCTTTCCATATCCAACAGGGAAAATTAATTTTTTTGTGAATTAGGTTTGTTTGAGGTGGCTTCTTTTGTTTTCATGTTCTCTATCTCAACATCACAAATGACCCCATATGAGGGAACCCAGCCTGAATTAATCATTTCATGTCTACTGGAAATGTTAAAAAGCCATTCTTGTGATCTTAAATTGTGGAAGCTTAAAAAAAATCGAGAAAATCTTATGGACTACTTGTCAATGCAAGTAAAAAAGAATTTTCCTTTCATTTTAAAAAATGGCCCAAAGACCGGTAATCAATACTGATATATATACAGTATATACAGAGACTTATTGGGTAACTAAGCTACTTATGACCATCCTTCACATTCAGATCTTCTGGACAGTACCACCCTGTTTACCACCCTGTTCGTAATACTAGGTATGCAGTTAATTCTAACTGTCATGCCTTCTCCATCATGATGTTCAATATTACAAGGTATTCTAAAAATTTTATTTCAGCTGTGATTAAATTGCGGTATGATCTTCCAAATCGAGTAGTTAAATCGGTAGTACTTCAAAAGGCAATCGGTTAAATTAACAGGCAGAAAATTAAGACTGGTTAAGCACATAATTTTATGCAGTTATTGCTCCTAAAATAACTCAAGAAAGTGGCACATCATTTTACAAATTGTATGAAAATATCTTATACAATCACATGCTTTTGTAATATAAACCTGGTGAAAGAAAAATGATCAATGTTTATTACAAAGTAAGCAAATTCTTAAAAGAAAAAGGACTGTGATTACTTTATAAGATCACAGGCTTTTTTAATATAAATCTGGGGAGAAAAAAAAAGTAATGTCACCAATAACAAAAGTCTTAAATCAAAACGACTGTTTTTCTTCAAACGACTCCGAAAAAAGCAAATAAGATGGCAGTAAGTTTACACTTTTCAGAGTCGAGATTGAGAATGACGATCACGTGCTGGAGATTGACGAGCAGGCGAGCAACGCGTAGGCAAGTGATGTCATCGCAAGTGGGAATCGGCGAGCAAGAGAGCCTTGAGCTAGCGAATGGAGACATGGAGAGTACTGAACTGGCAGGCAATGAGATGGAGAGTGGCACGCTGGCGAGTGGAGACCTGGCGAGTAGTGAGCTTGCGAGAAACGAGATAGAGAATGGCTCGCTGGTGAGCGTTGGGGTGGTGAGCATCGTCTGGCAGCAGACCGTCTAGGCAAAGGGAGAGATGGCAAACGGCGCGCTGAAGAGCTACGCGCTGGCGAACGATGAGTGATTGCGAACTGGATAGTAGCGAGCAGAGGTTGAGCGTCCAGCAAGCGAGTGATAATCACGAGCTGGCGAGTGACGATCACAAGATGTTGAGTGATGAGCACAAATCGGCGAGTGACGATCATGAGCAGGAGGATGGAGAGAAAATCGTCAGTCTCTGGAACTAGAGCGCTACTTGACAGAGCACGGGGGCGAACGTCTGGGCACAAGAAGAGACTGTGGTCGCTGGAGGACGAAGAGATCCCAGGATAGAAGGGGACTTCTTCATCGGAAGGTCAGCTTTGGGGAGGCGAGTGGAAGCGCTGGTCTTGTCGGCATGTAGGACTAGCAGGAGCAGGAAAAGGAGAGAGGGTGACCTTGCAGACAGCAAGGGCGTCAATCATTACACCCAAGAAGGAAGGACATCAACTTCAGAGGACACCGGAGAAGGAACCCTCTGGCGTCCGCGCTGGAGAGGTTGTTCCAGAACTTCCTTGGAAGGAGGCCTTGCAAAACCCAGCGATGCCCAAACCTGCAACACTACATCAGAAAGTGAAAAGAACTCATCTGGGGCAGGGAAAAGTTGCTTCTCTAAGGGAAGCAGCAATGTCCCTGGAACCCCTAGGTTGCCCTAGTGTTAGTTGGTCTACGCCCTTACTCGATCGCCCCTTGGAAGATGCTGAGCGAGTAGGAGCTTCGGGAAGAGACCCAGGGGTCAAGGAAGATATCCAAGGTTTCTTCGCCCTTGTGGAAGACCCTGAAGGGGAAGAATCCCTCCTGGACTTCTTGTGCCGCTGCCCAAATCTCTCCCACTGGGAGTCAGACCACTTTCTACACTCTTCACAGGTGTCACAGTGGTCACACATCAATATCCCCTACAGGTCAGACAACAAATGAGTGTTGTTCTTGACCGAGGACATTACAGAACCGCAAGAGTGCCCTCAGGCCCTGGACAAGAATGCACGAGGATGCAAAAGGAACATGCACACATCTGAAAAGGAAAAAAATCCGAAAAACAATCAATGGCCATGTCTTTAGAGGGAGCAGAGAGCGGACACGTCCGTTCTCCTCAAAGCCTAAATAAAAAGTGGTTCTGATTCACTAGTGTGCGAGTGAGAGGGGTAGCCGCAACCCCACCCCCCCCCTACCCTTCTCTTAGCCAATCCCCCCAACTAGCAGGTTTGGTAGTTGCCATCTCGCTCAAGTCTTAATGGCTAGTCTTCCAGCTTCGCTGAAAGATAATCCCTAAAAAATAGTGTAGGGTTTGTAGCGTGTCGGCATAACTACATTTTACAGTTATCCACTTAGTTAATGCCTTTTCTGCTTTGGGCGTCATCATCACTCCTACCCCTTCTTTTCCAAATCAATCTGCTCTTCCTGAAAAGATATATAAATTGCCTTGGTCTAAGATTTCCTTACCAATCCCCTTACGTGTTTCACTTAGGGCCAAGATATCCAAACTATATTTCATAAATTCATTCTCCACTTGCTGTCACTTCCCAATCTGATTCATGGTTCTAACATTCCAATAAGCAATTTTCAATTTTTCTTTAGTATTTATAAACCAGGCGATTCTTAGCACCCTGCTACAGCTGGGACTCTGGGGCATTCCGTCATTAGCTCTTTCCATGACTGACTAAATTCATAGAAGATTCATTGGCTAAATTCATCAAAGGATAACCAGTTCCTTGTGATGTGCAAGTGACCCATGCCGGTCCATAGTAATTCCAGTAAGAACATTCGTTAGGCATCAGGAGTAGAAGCCACAGAGAACTCTTGTCTATCGCCTTAAACCCAATCCGTCACCCTGCTGCCAGCAACTTTATCGAGATTTAGGGAGGCATTTCCTCCATACCCAAAGTTCTCGTTACTCCACCAGGTTGCTCATCTGCTTATATAACTATTGGCAAAGGTGGATTGTCGAGATATACCGCCTAGCACGGTAATGATAAACCACCTATCAATACAAAACTACTGCTGAAATATTCCTTTTTAAATACTTTTATTTTAGACTATAGTTTCTCAATAAAAACAATCACTGATAATACAGTAGAAAAAAAAGTTCAGATCATGTATTCTACACTAAAGGGATTTCAATGAGTCATCTCATAACATGAACATAATATGATCCATTATCAATGAAAAAAAAAATTCTTGGTTTTCTTCCATAAAATATTTCATGTGTGAAAAATTAGTTTTATATAAACTCTTGATCAAAGAAAGACAATAACAAGGTTGTCTGGGCTTCAAACTGATACAATTAACCTACTATTTCCTTGCTGTAAAAGATTTGGTAAGGACAGCAATTCGTCCCCTCATTTTATCGCTAATGGTAATCATTAACGGTAATATAATGGAAATGAAGCCAGCTATTACCAAGCTAACTACTTCCAATAAGCTGACGACCAACTTATTAACCGGAACCTTCAAAACAGCCAGAATGGGAAGAGCAGAGATTCATTCACAAATATGTCTAATGAATATGATTATATCAAAACTTATAGCAAATAGTCAAAATTCACCAGTTCTATACACCACAACATTAATAACAACAATTGTTGTGGTTTTAATTACATGAATTAAAATGCAAAAGGACTGCAAATGTAAGGGGATTACTTTATTAAGGATATTGAGAGAGAGAGAGAGAGAGAGAGAGAGAGAGAGAGAGAGAGAGAGAGAGAGAGAGAGAGAGAGAAAGAGAGAGAGAGAGAGAGAGAGAGAGAGAGAGAGAGAGAGAGAGAGAGAGAGAGAGAGAGAGAGAAAATGTGTTACCTGTTCAACTCCTCTTTCAGTAACTATTGCATTTTCTGATGACTTAGATTTATTGCTATTGATGGCTGGGGAAATGTCAGCTGGAGTCCTATCCCCTGCTATGAGATTCCCTCTGAGTTTGTTTAGAAGATCCTCAAATCGCTGGTTGGTACTACGACCTGTTTTTTCATTTTTTTCATCTATATCGAAGTAAGCCTGCATTAATTTTTCTACATCATCCCCATTACTTTCGCCACGTTCAACTTCAGGAGACATAGCAACACTATTGTTTAAAATCTGGAAGCAGAAAAGTTGTCTTCATAACTTTTGCCACTTATGATGAAGAGGATCAAACCAAAATAGCTAAGAGATTTCTTAAAGCAACATGCCATGCCATGCATGGTTGAATAAAAAATAATGAAGCTAGTTTGATTTTAGAAAAATACTTTTTATGACCAAACATCACCCACACTCTTCATTCAGTTACCTGAAGAACATAAATGAAGTGGAAAATTTATTATAAAAAGATATTAAGCAATCCCTTCAAAGCATCTAAAAAAGGAAGTGAATATCCAAAAATAAAGGATTAATCAAATATGGAAAAATGTGTCCAAACTACAGTATAGGAACAAGTATGAGCCAATGTGAGGCCTCCAAAAATGACAAATTTAAAGTAATTAGTATTTTTCCCAACGATACAAACCTTGAGCTCTTTATTAGGGAATATCCCTTCAGTAAAACTGGGAGACTAGCCATAGGACTTTCAGCGAGGTGTAACTACCCTACTCCCAGTCAGCAAGGGGTAAGGGTTAGTACCATCTACCCCACTCACACCCGTGTTGCGTGTTGTCTCATCACTTATGATTGCAGGCAGGACTTGCAGGGGGATAGGTGATGGCAGGGCAAATACAGCTCAAGGTCTGTATCATTAGGAAAAATACATATTAAGGTACTTTAAATTTTTCATTTGTTCCATCACTAAATAGAAATCCTTTCACTCTATTGGGGAAGACTCATCCCTAAGGTGGGTTGAAGTCATAATCAATTGAATGGTTTTTGACCAGGGTGTTTCCCACCTTGCTACGCATGCATAAAGAGAAAAATCCTGACATCTAGCTAAAACTTTGTGCAATAGCATGCTTTAGTGGTCTGAGCAATCAGTGTGATTGTGAGATAATAACAATGTGACTTGTCTAGCTTTGAATTCTCAGAATTCATAGGATTCTTTGAACCAACCATAGACTTTACCAAATCACTCCTTACCAAGGAGGTATGGGGACCTAACAAATATATTTGCATATATCAGGTTACACAAGGGAAGTGGTTATACCTGCAGAGAGCGGAAGCCAGCTTGCAGCGTGCCATAGGTGCTGTGCCTCGAGAGAGGGGAAAATGAAAGAAAGAAGGTACCAGTCACTCTTATCATTCATCCGAGACTTAATCCCTGGGAATGCCACCCTCAATCAACTGCTACTTGTCCATAGAGGAACTCGAAGGGATTAAACTACTTATTGTGTGGCCACCACTGGTTCGATGAAGAATGTCTCCATTATCCTGTGGGTTACGCCTTGCAGAAAATGAGTGGCGAAGGTAGTCTGACGCTTCCCCACACCCACTCGAAGAACCTGTGCCAGAGTAGTTTCCCAAGGGTAGGGGCGTGTTTACGCCCCTAACATAGTGAGCTCTGTTTCCATGGTTGCGGACGAGAATCATGATTTGAGAGGTACTCCATGACATAGCGAATCAATGCCGAGATCAAAATTTCTGCGACTCTCCTTTTAACCTCCCCATGCTGACAACCTCCTTCCACTAAGGGGCGAGCTCCGGAAGTTCATTAGAGGTAAAATTTCATCACCCACACAGGGCACAGAAGCGGTTGGTCTGGGTCATCTGCTATCATGATGCCTGTCAATCTGGAAGGGCTTGAATATGACAAATTCAGCAATAATTTGTATTTTTCCCTAACTAATACTTTCAGCAAAGCTGGAAGGTAGCCATTAGATTTAAAGTTCGAGGTGGCAACCCTACCTAACCACTAATAGTGGGTAGGTAAGGGGTATTTGGGGGCTACCCAGCTACCTATATCTACTCACGGTTCAATGAACCACATCACTGTTTGCTTGCAGGCAGGATTTACTGGGGGACAGGTGATAGTGGGCCAATTTATATAAATAGCTACAGGTCTCTATTAGTTAGGAAAAAATACAAATTACCGTATCTCCGTATTTGTCATTTGTGCCCATACTAAAAAACCTTCCGCTATTTATATTATATGACTCACTTTTAGGAGGGTGGTAAGCCCGACTACTGGCTTAGTCATTGACCCGGGTTTCCCTAGTACAGTATTAGACTGCAATCGAGGGAAACGTTGCACCTCGCATATCAATATAAGTGAGTATGATAGCGGCCTGAGCAACTAAAGTAGTTGCGAGAGATATCATAAGAACATCTATGTAAAAAGATGCTCCTAAATAAAATAGGAGCCCTACACATAAAAAGACGTTTCCCAAGGCCTACCTCGCAGGAGGTGCTGGGGACGTGTATGAGTATATGAAAAACATACTTGGTTACACAAGGGTAGTAGTTATTACCTGCAGAGGTTGAAGTCAACCTTGCTAAGGGACCCATGGTGCTGTTCCTCAAAGGAAGGGAAGATGAAAGTAAAAGAGCCAGGCATACTTTCATTCATCCCAGTCTTACCCCAGGTAGCCAATGCCTTCAACCTTCTGCTACTTGTCCAACACGGAGCCCGAGGTATTATTAAACCATTTATTGTTTCACCACCACAGGAGTGGTAGAGAAAACGTATCGGGTCTTCTGTGGGTCACGTCTTGTAGGTAGGGCGAGGTGAAGATTAGACACATATCCACCCTATCAATGGCACACACTATATCACAAAGGAGCAGCTTGAAAGTGTTATGGACCACAGGAGCAATAGAGAAAACGTAACGGATCTTCTGTGGGTCACATCTTGTGGGTAGGGCGAGGTGAAGATCAGACACCTTTTCACCCTACCAATGGTACAGTTTGTGTCATAAAGGAGCTGCTTGAAAACACTATAGACGGATTCTGCCCTAAAACGCTCAGAGCTCTGGGTCATCTCTATTAGGAGGAGAGGGATTCTGTGACTGGTAGAGGACTTGTGTCCCCGTCACAGACGAGATCCTTAAAACATCCTTTGAACTTCCTAGGGTTAGCGAGGCGTGCTGAACCTAAGGAGCAAACTCCTTCATTGTTTTCCTGAGGTATGGCCTCCATATAATCACTGGCATGAAAAAGAAAAACAATGACAACCCTTGGGGCTAGGTAATCACCCTCCTTGAGATATGTCCTCGAGTAATAACCTGTGTTACAGCCTTGATTACAGCAACAGGTTCCCAGTTGGAGGGCTTGAACCTGAGGTTCAAGCTGCCTGGAACCAAATAGGATGTTACTTGGTTTCTCGCCATGAGGGAGACCCATAGGGTACGCCTCTCATTTGGTCTAGTGTCACACTGGGAAAGACCTGTCTTTGGGATCAGGGAAAGATCTGCAATTTAGAGCCACTCATCACGTAGAAGGCTGTATTACCTCATTACGGGTATATCTGTTCAAACTCCAAGGAGAGCAACGATTGAAGGAGATGCTCGATGGACAAGCAAAGGTCTCCTGTTGTCTAAGCCTAGGAGTGCGATTCCCTTCGTTGGCATTTTTTGAGTGCATGACTAGAATAGCACTCTTGAGAAGAGGAAAAATAAAAACAGACTTCATTCGACTCTCACCACGGAGAATCTAGTCATAAAGGAAGTCCGTAATGGGTTCTCCAGAGTCGTAGACGTGCCACTGTATGTGACCTGTCTTTTCAGCAAGACTTGTCTTGCGATGAGGCTAGACCAAAGCTCTAGTCGAGTCCCTTAATGAGACAAGTCCGACTATAAGTCTGCACGGAAGTGGGGAGAAGCCCTCCATTCTTTTCCAAAGAAAATTGCTCACAAAAGGGAATCGAACAGGAGACAGCAGTACTGCTAATGCAATAACAAGATCACTGCTTGTCATTGATATCTATTCTGCTTCTTGAAGGAAGACCTCTAAATCAGAAGCTGTAGAAGGAATACTCCTGCAGAAGGCATCGAACCAATAAAATACAAACCCATGGACAGGATACCCCGAAGGAGAGACCATGTAGGAGCAGAAGTGTTTTTCCGCAAACGGGAAACCGCCGAATCACTGTCATTCCCCCCGGCACTTTCCCAAAGAGAGAAGGTGCCTACTAGGGGATTAAGAGATGTTATCATTTGGGGTCTGATCATATTCATAAGGAAATATGGTCCTGTATGTGACCTCCCCCCCTTTTCTTTGATGCCTTTATAGGAAGCATCAAATCCAGAAGAACGAAGAGATCCACTCCTTGGGAGAGATTCTCGTCAGGCAGTCTTTTAACTAGAACCGTTACTTGCTCAGGTCTTGTATAGGACCAAGAGAAGGACGATCCCTAGTGCTGAAGGACCTGGGACCTGGCTAGTTCTTCAGAAGTTACACTCGACGGGGACTAATGAGGTCTTGTCGGACCTGCAAAAGTTTCTACAGGGTAAGGACACAGTCTATGGATATCCGTATGGGATATGACCTTTGTGTCATTCCTTTGATTACTCGAATTATAGATAGAGGTAAACAGAAGATGTCTCGCAGGAGTTTGAGACTTTAAAATCAGTCAGTAGGCCGAGGTCTTCCAGACAAGGGCCGATCCTATATAGGAGGCTAACTGGTTGATGGCAAAACCTTCCCTCACAGGACAAGGTTTAAAGGTTAAGCCTGTCTCATAAGGAGTGACTAAAACTAGAGACTTCTAACCGACAAAGCATGACTATATTTCTGCATCCCCCATCTTCCTACGAGATCGGATGTTCCAATCATGACGAAGAAGATAGAGACTGCTAACCATTTCCTAGCGGAAGATGGAAGATACAAGATATTATCCTTGCAGCCAAGTCTGGACTCTCTTTTCTTGGCGAAAAAGACATGAGCCAATTATTTCAAGGTCGCGGGAGGGGTTCTTTTATGAGAAACTAATATATTCATTCCCAACCACTCCGGCCTAAGGAAGTGCTCCGATTACGGGAGAAAGTCATCGTCCGACTTCATGAACAAGCCCAAGTTTCATGAAGTGTAGATAAAGGCTGTTTCCCCGGAAGGGACGCAGATAAAAGGTTGAATGTGTTTCCACTAAGGTCCATTAGCATAAGGGCCAACAAAGATTGGAAGAACACAGATTTTCAATATCTTCTGTTATTCCTGTCTTTCACCCGTGTAGGGCTGACCCAAATCATAGCAAGTAAATTCCTATGGCTGTCAATTAGACAGCATGAATTCCGTTCTGTAAGAGGGAGAGAATGGCGGTAACCTCAAGAGGTTGTCTCTCCCGCTAAAGGGGGAGGGGAGAAAAAGAGATTCAAAGAATCTGCCTCCCTTATCACATCCGAGATCTGATTTGCATCAGGAGACTGTCTAAGTTCCTATTCAAGCAAATTTGGCTCTTAAGCAGCCTCCTAATAAAACAGGAAAACAGGGGAGAAGGTAGCAACCGAAGCAGCAACCTGGTTCCTAAAGCAATTTGTTCGCAAGCCTTCCTGTAGTATGAACAAAGTGTACAAGAAAAACATGTATGTTCAAGGGAGATGAGTTCCCGTGAGTGTATCGGATTTATTACATAAACCTGGCCACTTTGAAGCGGATCCCTCTAATTTCGCAGACGGTGAGAAAACTTTGGGAACCCAAGAATCCCTGTTTGTGATACACAAACAAGAACCCAAAGAGCGAGGATACTGAACCTTGCGCTAGCGTGTGATCCCTGACGCCGAAGAAGGGTGTATTCTTAGGTTCCCAGAAGGAAAAAACCGTATTCCATCAACTCTGCAGGATCTAACAAAGTAGAGTAAGCTCAAGAGTGAGGAGAGAATATCTATGCGGTCTAGGAGAGCGCTCTCTTAAGCAGCTCCCTCTCAGGAAGTGGCAGTCGAACTAGAGGTCTATAATGGAGCAGGCTTATAGTGGTCCCTAGTCTCTGAATAGTGAACATCAGGCAGCAAAATACCCAGCAAGCGAAAAAGACGAGCTATCGTCGTGTAGGACAACGAATGATTAACTGTTTAACATAAAAACAGCGAAAGGTGCTATTCATTGATAAGTAACCGAGGATCGTCAAGCCGTTGAAAAATGCCGATTGGTAGCCGACAAATTGGAGATTTGGAAAATCCAAGATCTACCGAATAGGTCAAAATCGTTTCTAGGTCTTGAAAAGCCTCATGTGAGCGTCTCCCATGTGAGCCCCTCGCACGAGAGAGAAAGCATCTTGCTCCTAAGCACGAGCGCCTTGCATGAGTTTCTTGCTTATGAATGCGAGCATCTCGCACAAGAACATGAGCGTCTCGTACGAGAGTGTGAGTGTCAGCCTACGAGCACGAGCATCCTGCACGAGTCTTGCTAGAGTGTAAGCGTCTCACCCGAAAGCGTGAGCATCTCGCTTGAGAGCGCCCAGCATGAAAGCACAAGCGTTTCACTTGTGAGTGTGAGCATCTATTTCATGATAGTGATCGCGAGCGTCTAGCTCGCATCATAAGCATTGAGATCTTGTGCATGAATTGATCGTGATCGTATGCATCTAGCTGGTGATCCTGAGCGTTTAGCTTATGATCGCGAGCATTTAGTTCATTATCTTTAGTGTCAAGCTTGTGCCCGTTATTTTAAGCGTCTTGCTTGTGCTCGCGAGCGTCTAGTTCGTGATCGTGAGCGTCTATCTTGTAATTGCGAGTTTATACCTCTTAATATGAGCTTGGTTCTTGATCGAGAGCTTCTAGCCGGGGATACGGGCTCATCACTAGTGACCGTGAGCATCTAGCTTGCAATCGCGAGCGTCTCGTTCGTGATCACAAGTGTAGCTTGTGATCTTTACCACAAGACGCTCGCGATCATGATCATGAGAGTCTTGCTCGTTACCACGAGACTATAACTCATGATCGCGAGCGCGAGAGTGTCCTAAAAGCAACTGCGAGCGTGATTGATTGATTTAAAGTTTTCAGGCACTGCGAGCGTGAAACTCACAATCACAAGCTTGAGCATCTCTGACATCATCACGTGTTTAGATCGTGATTGTAGCCACAAGACGCTCGTGATCGCAATCATGAGCGTCGTGTTTGAACATGTAACTCAAGATCGTGAGCGTGAGCGCAATAGTAAGCGTGAGCACGATCATGATCGTTCAAGTAGTGATCACGAGTGTTTAGCTTTTGATCGTGACCACAAGACACTCGAGATCGCGGCCATGAGCGTCGTCCTTGTGGTTATGAGAGCGTGTAACCTATGCTCGTGAGCATGAGCGGGATCGGGAGCTCGTGCTTATGCGAGCGTGTAACTCACAATCATAATATTGAGTGCGATTGTGAATGTCTCACTCATGATCATGAGCGTTTAGCTCACAATCGTGAGCATTCTCAAGGGTTGGGGAAAGACTAGTATCGTAATCGTGGTAACAAGCGTCTCACTTGCGATCATGAGCGTGTAGCTCACAAAGATGAGCGTGAGCGCTAAAGTGAGCGGAGACCACAATTGTCATGAGCTGGTGACCGTGCATGTATAACTCTCAATCTTGAGTGTGAGTGCAAACGTGTGTAAAGGTTGTACTATATAAAGACTCTCCCTCGAAGGGAGAGTCTTACACCTGGAGGTGAACCTCCGAGCAGCACTCTGTTGCCCTTCAACGTGTTCTATCTCAAATGAAGGTTAAAGTGTTGCAAGAGAAAAAGCCAAGGGTTAATTCTGTGTTGTCTCCGAAGTGATTTCCCTATCGGGAATCATGCCCAAGTAGTCTCCCGAAGGTTAAACCTAACAGGAGTTAGTCTTCAAGAAGTTATCAATTCTGTGATTGCAGCGATCTCAGTGGCGATCGTTGATCATCACAAAAGATGCCCTAATGGTGTCTAACATACGATGACTGACCAGGAAGACGCGGCGAGTTTCTTGCCCCTGCGATCAACGAACAGAATAAATTCTGAACTCATCATTGGATTGTCACGAACGACATCCTGACCTACCAGGAAGACGAGGTGCCGAGTGTCGCCCCTGCAATCATTAAACAGAAGGAGAGTCCATCGATCCGGCAATTGTCGTGCAAGCCGTGGGTTGACAATCATCCTTGATCTCGCAATCCTCAACAGGCGGAGCTGCATACACTGGCTGAAATATTGCCTGTAGGGGGAGAGAAAACAAAATTGCGGAATGTTTGGAGATGATGATATTGGCAGAAGGCACGAAGACGAAGAAAGAGCAAACAGGAGGTAGACCCAGTCGACAGCTAAGACGTCAGCCACCGACTTCGCAACCCAATGTAGTCATGAAGCGCCGAGGAAAAAATAGAGAGAATTAAAAATTCCTCCCCTTCAAGGGAGAAGAAAAAACCCCTTCGAGGAATCGTCAGCGCCGAGGAATCCTTCCAATAACTCGCAGAACATACATCGACATCTGAAGCCGCCACATTACTCTGGAATGGAGCGTCACATAAAAACACAGGTCATATCTGCAAAGAAAAGGATGAGTGCAAACCAATTGTGGTAAATGGCTAATCCTTGAAGGGTGAGAGAGAAAACGTCCACTCTCTACCAGCCAAAAGTAAAAAGTATGTGGTTCATTGAACCGTGAGTAGATATAAGTGGCTGGGTAGCCCCCAACCACCCCTTAACTACTCACTATTAGTGGTTAGGAAGGGTTGCCACCTCACACTTTAAATCTAATGGCTGCCTTCCAGCTCCGTTGAAAGTAATATCCAGTATAAATAGCAGAATGTTTGTTAGTATGGGAACAAAATGTAGTAAAAACTGCTAGCTATGATCTTAGAAACATTGCTTTTATAAACAAGTACCTAGATGAATATTCTGTAAAGAACCTTGTGATAAACTGTGTTATTACCAGGATTGAGCGCTGTAATTCCATCTACTATAATTTACCAAAAGTGCAACTTAAGGAATGACAAAACATAAACAGAGGAGCAAGACTGATAAAAGGTGTCCCACCCTAAGACATAATCACTCCTACACTATTTGATTTACACTGGTTGCTTATTAAAGCAAGAATCGAGTTTAAAATAAGTACAATAACCCATCAAGATATCAGAACCGGACGTCCAAAATATCTAAGAGAATTGTTAATATTGTGCAGCCAAAAAATTGTCTTGAAACGATAATTGAATAGTTACAGATGGTTTCTAATTATTCGAGCCTTAGATATATGTCTACCGTAAGTTGTAGAGCCTTTAAACATGCAGCCCCGAGTCTATACAATAGGCTCCCACTAGACATCTGAAAGACTAAAGATATTAAGGCTTTTACTAGGAAAACTGAAGACTTCATTCTGTAAGTGCTTCAATAGGGTGGACTTGACAATAAACAAGCAATATGAGGTGTGAAATGCTGAATGTCTTGGAAAGCACATCATAAAATAACCGTTAAGGTCCTGTAAAGAGTAGGGTTCTCCTGCTATATAGGACCATAAAAGCATCCCTTAAAGTAAGTATAAGATACAACAGTTAGCCAGGTTAGGAAATAACGGGGGGTTGGGAATAAAGACCCAGCATCGTAGATTAGGTTAGGTGGGTATGGTTAAGTTATGATGCATTCTTGCATTTCAATTGTTGTTTCTCCCCCCAAAAAAACTGTTTTCATGATACACACATGAACATTATATCTATCTGTTTTTTATACGATTAATACCTACTTTCCACTAACGCACAATGTAATAATTTTGGTCGTGGAGTTTTCTCTACTATAACCAAGGTTCACTAGGACCCCACATAATTTATGCATACAGGGTTTGGGACATTGAAAGTTTTCTAAGGTTTGCATCCACAATAATGTTCAGAAATGCAACAAATAAGAAATAACCCATTTGAAAACCAAACATAGGCTTTGTATATTTGAAAAATTATTGAATACACTACCTAACCTTCTATTTAAGGAAGTGAGCCATCCATTGGATACACAAGTGGTATGATAAGATATGATAACCTAACCTACACCCATAGGGTTATTTCACTAATTGAGATTTTGAGGCTTTTCTCTAAATTAAGTTTGAGAAGGGTCTCCTGCTAAATTACATTTACATTGATTTATAAAATTATGATAGTAGGCCCTATAGGCCTATATGTGTCAAGACTATCCAATGGTTTATGGGGTTGATCATTCCTGGTGGTGCCGCCTATTCCATTCGTTGCCGGCTAATTTCCAACAATATAACCAATTTCATAATGGGGTAATTCTTATAGTTGTCAATTATTAGGGCAGTATAAAATTGTGGTTATCGTAAATAGTAAAAGATAACTTTTTTTGAAATGTATGAAATACACGATAAGCCACTGGAAGAAAAATGTTTCCTCTGTTTGGAAAGAAATTCATCAATCATATATTAACCAATATGTAAGCTAGTTTTGCCAAAGAACAGTAATGAAATATACCATTAGGTGGAATTGTCATCGATTGTCAATTGCTACATTACACCATGTTCAACGCCCTTGCTTACAGTTGCAGACATGCAATGATTAAGGATACTGAAACAACAAGAAACTTACCAAAAATAAGCACACGAGAAATATATACCAATATCTGCAATGACGGCCTCCCATCGTGGAATGCGTAATATCAGTAAGCACTAATAAAAATCAGTAACGGGCCCAATTTCAGCTCTTATTCCACATATCACAGGAATACTAGACAACGTCGGGATGGAAGTCAGTTCGACAGTTAAACAGGATCCTCAATTTCACAATGAACACCAAAAAGTTCGTTTAAATAAATGAAATGAAACTTGGTTGTGTTCGTTTCAGCCTAAATTATACATCAAGGGATATTTTAGACATTAAAAATATAATGAATCCATCCTCATGAAACAAATAGCTTATTGAAGTTTTCAGTTGTTGAAAAATCTTTTGATCTTAAAAATTTAAAGAAAAAGAAGTAACTTGGATATGTCATTGTCAAGAGACATTCCGTTCGATAAGTTTCCAGTGTGTAGTTTATAATCTCTTTTAATATCACCACAATCACCAACGATTTTAGCAGAAAATAGAAAATTATAATATTTCAGATAACACGTGGCATATGCATATTAGTCTACAATTACTGCTATCATAAGGCATAGATTATTAATGGTTTCTAGCGTGTTGCCAGATGAAAATTTTCCATCAGTGTTCTTTTAAAACTATGGTGGATGTTTTTTTTATCAGAGTTGATGAAAATCTATGCTAAACCACGAATAAAACAAAATATAGCATTGAAAAAATACACGAAAGGTTTTTCTATTTTCATATAAGCTCCTATGATGTATTTCCATGCTTCTATGGGGATTTTGGGATCTTATAATCTGGCAATACTGTTACGTCACACCTGCCACCCTAGGCTTAGGTAAAGGTTGCATATTGCAGAAGTTGCAGATTGCAATATCTCGTAGAGTGATTCAAGTATTTGCTACAGTAACAGTATTACTAAAGAAAGTGTATTAATTAAATATTGACTGTGATCATAATAGTGTTATGGCTGGTTTGGGACACTATCAAAATATCACTGGTTTATCGAATTCAACATTTATCTTAAAATGGTTCTTCAAGTGACTGAAGACGGTCATTCTATGTAAGTGCAATTTTAATTTGTACAACATGGTCTTAAGCTATTAAAGCCCCTTTTTGAATCACACAATTTAAAATATTTTATCACTGTTGTGATATGTAAGTAAAGTACAGTACAGTAGTTTAATTTTTTATAGATAAGCGATCTTCAAGACTTAGGCTAAGGTAAAACAGGCCTAACCTATTAGATTCAGCTAATCCAGGCAATGATTGCTCTCATTACAAGAGGTAGAATTCTAATTTTGTAGCTTAACAAGTAATAATAATAATAATAATATAAGTTATCTATGGATTTCAAGTTAAAAACAAATTGGTCACTTCATTGAAGTTTCATGGGTAAAATTATAGAACAACACGGGACAACATTTCTAATAGGAAAACACATTTTTTGTACAGTAAATGGTGTCCTTTCAACGAATTTTACGGTAGATATATGATACTTTAATTTCTAGCCAAATACATGAACCATATATTATTCCTACTCGCTATATTGAGTTTTGCACTTTTGACCATGAATATTTTGGGGCTAACCACCCGTTCAGGAGTTTTTGGACCCCATATATAAAAACAATTATGGGGGACTCCAGAGGGAAACCGGGATATATTGAGTTGGGAAATGTTCTAAACGAGTGATTTGCAGTGGGGAAACGAAGAGGAGGGTCACCAGGAATACCATCTCAGCCTGGATTCGTAAGGTAATCCACCTGGCCTTGAATCCTGACCCTCCTCCGTCACGTCGCCCTAGAGCGCATGACGTCAGAGGCGTGGCCACGTCCCTGGCCTTCAAGAAGAACTTTTCGGTGACGCAGGTCCTGCAAGCTGGGGTGTGGAAGCGTCAGACCACCTTCACGGCCCACTACCTGCAAGACGTGACACACAGGAGGCTCGATACGTTCTCTATTGGCCCTGTGGTGGCTGAACAACAGCTGGTCTAACCTCAGGCTCCTTATTGGACAGGTAGCAGAAGGTTGAGGGCATTGTTACCCGGTTTTAGTCTGTGTGAATGAAAAGATCTGTCTGGCCCTTTTCTTTTCTTCATCCTCTCCTCCCTTGGAGAGAAACAGCATCCTGGGTCCTTTACACAGCTGACCTCGAACCTCTGCAGGTAAACCATGCTCCCTTGTGTTCCTAGTATTAAGTTGTAATAGTGTCATGTCCCCATACCCTGACGAGGTGGTATTGGGAGAGTCCTAGCCTAGATTTCCATCTAAAGAACTCCAGGTCAACTTCCTAGGATGAGTCACTGCTCACCTTCACACACAACTTACGTAGGCCGCAGCAGTCTCACAACTGCCTGCGAGGAGCAGGGGCCCCTCGACCCTTGAGTTCTTTTAATAAACTCGGGTTCGGGGCCCCCGGGCAAGCCAAAGACAGTATGGCAGGGGACTTACCTCCCTTCCTAAGGGTTAAGTCAGCCCATGTAAATAGCGTGGTTTGTATTTCAGTTACGGAACAAATGACAAATTCGTAGATAATTTGTATTTTTCCTAACTATACAAACCTTAGCTATTTACAGTTATGTGCCCGCCAGCCCTGTCCCCCAAGATAAGTCCTACCTCTAAGGAAAGTGAGCTATTCACCGGTGTGTGTCAGGGGGGGGTAGGGGTAGCTAGCTACCCCTCCCTACCCCCCGCTAACTAGCGGTGGGGTAGGAAACCCTCGTTAAAACTTTATGGCCCGTCATTCAGCTACGCCGAAGTAATTACCCCATGTGAATAGCTAAGGTTTGTATAGTTAGGAAAAATACAAATCACCTACGAATTTGTCATATTTCTCTGGATAGGAGTGTTGATTGAAGGAGTTTCTGTTCTGAGCTAACAGAATTTTTTTTTTTCATAATGAAGAGGCTCTTGGTGGTGATAGATTAATAGTGGAGATTGACGAATCTCACTTTGGTAAGGCCAAGTACAACTGTGGCAGGTGTTTGAGTTTGATATGGGTGTTTAGGGGGATTGAACGAGTGTCAAAATTATTTTATTTAGTTCCCTTACTTGAGCCTTTACCTTGGAAGAGAGATGCTGCTACCTTTATTCCCTTGATATAAAAATATATTAAGGTAGGTAGTATCATTATAAGTGACAAGTGAGGTGGATACAGCTTGTTACTAAATCCACGTTTAAACCAAAACAATTTTTGAAGTTAAGGATGTTCACTTGATACGTCCTACATATTCATAAATAATCATATACTGTACAGTACTGTTCACTCATTTTTAAATATTTTTAATGGTAATTATTGAACAATTTATACCTTCTAACATCAATAATGAATACAAATTAATAATTCACAATTAACAATATTAATGATCATCTTACTGTAAAACAATAAAACTGACTTGGAAACAAGATGAAAAAGTTACTATTGTTTATGGCAACACTCTCTCTGGTCTCGTGCAAAGCTTTGAAGGATGTTCACATCAATTCTTATGCTCACTTGCTGTTCAATTTATGTGCGGTTTTGTTTGTGTAGATGGATGACTGGATTGAGGCCACCTGTTCCTGGAGTTTTGTCAGTTTGTCACATTGGGAGGAGGTTAATGCTCTATGGATCACCTATTCTAAATGCAATAATGTTGCCTTTCAGTGTGCATATCTGATGGGCTACCACTGTAACGGTACGTTTTATCTGAACCTCAAATAATAATTACCAAAACCCTGTCATTTTTCATTTTCCTTCTTCAAAAGCTTTTGACCCTTTAAGCATCTGCAAAATACTTTATGGCTTTTGTCTGTCCCCTCCCAGGAAATGATGATAGAAAATATGATATCAAGACCCATGTTTGATCATTTTTTAGACATTCCTAATTTAAAAACTGATTTCAAACACAATTAAAAGTTAATACAGTACTGTATATTATTTATAGAGGCATAATAACTCAAATCAAGCATTTAATATATATTTTTTAAATATTAAACTTAGCCGGTGAATATATAATAGCTGACGTCTCCGACGGCTCGACAGATTCCAAAAACTCGCGAGCGATCGCCATGAAGGTTGCGGGTGTGCCCACCAGCGCCGACTATCGGCCAGATACCGCATATACTTGTAAACAGCTCCAGTTCTTCTCTGTCGGTCTTGTCGACAAGTTGGTTCCACTCGCTTTATGACCTCGAGTTTTCTACCGAATTGGTGAAGTACTTGGTTTTGGTTTTATTGCTTTCGCCGTGTTGGATTATTCAATACTATCTTCAAAAGAAATGCTTTTGAAAGGAGAGGAAAAGTGTTTTGCCCTTGCTTTTTTTTTTTTTTTATCTCTGGTTTTTCCATTGAGTAAAGATGGCCGACCCTTCCCTCAGTGTACGGAAGTGTGTTTAAGGCTTTTAGTAATTATTTTATCACGTTATAAATTATTGTTGATATTTATAGATTTTCCTCTATATATTTTATATCTCACCCGCCTTTATTAGGCCTCTTCGATTAGCTTTCCAATTATACTAAACATCAAGATAAATTTTATGTTTTGTTTATATGCGCCCGTTACCTATTCCTTGTAGGCGGTCCTAACTTGGAAAACGAAGTTAAACAACGTTGAGCCCATTCAACTTTTATTTTTGTTAAGTTTAAATCAATCGCTCTGTAAGAGTTATGAAATGAATATTTTTTAGAAAATATTTTAAGAAATATATTCTTTGAATAGTCTTCGTGCTGTTTTTTTTTTCAAAGATGAACTAACGTTTGGTTTATTTATGCTACGCAGTTTGCGCTCTATCGTTACGATAGAGAAAGAGAGAATCACGGTCACTTTGCAGAAAGAGTAAATCGATTTTGACGTTTTGTTCATTCTTTCAAACTGAAGTGTTTTCGATACTAATTTAAAGGAACTTGTTAATTTTCAATTTCTTAGTCCTTTCAGTTTTTTCCTTTGGTCAAATAACCTGTTTATTGACGAAGGGTGAGTGGGCAATTCTCTTGTGTGTGACAAGAGAGAGAGAGAGAGAGACGGAGAGGGAGAGAGAAAGAGAGAACGATCCGATCTTTATTCTCGTCCCAAGTCTCTGTACAAGGAGTTTGGGAGCGAGTAACATTGTTCTCGATTCAGTTTTTTACTCTCGTCCCAAGTCTCTGTACGGGGAGAGAGGATAAAATGTTTTTAGTTTTTATTCTTGTCCCAAGGCACTGTACGGTGAGAGATTGAAAACGTAGTCTTTAGTGAACTAGTGATTAGTCTCCTCCCCAGTCACTGATCCTTTTTAACTTTATATATTTCCGTTTTATTCGATATATATGTTTACTGATTTTTGCATGTGTGTTTCATTTTGTACTAATGTGCTTACATTATACGACTCATTTCGCAATTATAACCTTTTGATGTAAGGGAGAATTGCGTGCTTCAGGTAGAAATCAGTTTTATTCATGCCTAATGTGAAATTATTGAAAAATACGATATCAGTGAAGTAAGTGCAAAAAAAAAAACATGTTCTGTGTTGCGGAGGGTTCGTTTGTTCGTGGTTGTCGCTCCCCTAGTCCGAGACCTCTTTCAGGCTCCCCTGCACCAGGGAGAAGTAATGTCGTAGGACTTAAGGGGACGAGAGGCTTTAACCAACGTACAGACGTTCCCTCTTTGGTATCGGACGTTTCTCGTCAAGATCGCCCCTACCATAAGACGGGTGAGACTGTGTTCTCCTCGTCATCCGAAGACTTTTCGCAAAAGAAACCTTGGCGCAAGGTTTCTAGACCCTTGAAGCGAAAGTCAGTCCCTTCAGGACAGGTCCAGCGTCCTGGCTGTGGCCATTGGGACAGCTCTGACCCTTTGCAGTCGTCGGAAGACTGTTTCGCCTATTAAACGCAAGCGTAACACGGGGTCCGAGGGTCGCGGTAAAGGCAATGTTTTGCCAACACAGACGTTACCGTCGTCTCGGCCCGTTCCGACTCCCGTTGATCCTAAATGGGTTGTCCTGCAGGACAAGCAGACTAAGCTTGCCTCCCTTATGGAGAAGTATGACGTTGAGCAGGTTCACGATGAACCTTCGATTTTGAGTTGCCGTTACGCTTAACGAGACTCTGGCCGTCAGCCGCCCAAACGAGCATTTACTCATCCGTTTGACGTTAGTGCTGACGTTTCTTGTACTTTGAAACGTAATGTCAGTAGTTTTTCATGTCGGTCACGTGACATGGATCCTCCCTCGCTGCAGTCTCGTGTTGACTTTCAGCCGCTGCCGCAGTCTCGTGTTGACGTTCAGCCGCTGCCGCAGTCTCGTGTTGACGTTCAGCCGCTGCCGCCGCAGCCCCGACCGGACGTTCGCCGACCGGCTCAGTTGCCTCGACTTGACGTTGAGCGTCAATCTCCGCAGTCGAAGGTTGTTTTGCCTGCTCAGTCTATGCAGTCAAGGCAGTTCCGACGTGACGTCGAGCGTCAATCAACTTCAGTTGTTGTTGTTGGTCAGTCACAAGGATTTCAGTCCTTTCAGCAGCGGCGTGATGTCGCTTCCTCTACTGCTACTGCTGCTCCTTTGCTTGTTGACATTGCCTGTCAAGCGTTGCCACCGCGGCAGGTCTCTCCTTTTCATGAGACTCGGCAATTGTCGGACGAGGTTCCTTCAGATGAGGAAGTTGCTGATCCTCCTCCTACTGATATTCCTTTGGGGACTTTGTCAGACGGAGAGGAGCCTAAAGCTGCTCAGCCCTCTATGGACTTTAAAAAAATCATGCTGATTTTTAAGGATCTTTGTCCGGACCATTTTGTAACTGCTGCTCCTCGTTCGCCTTCGTCAAAGTTTAAGCTAGGCCTAGCTACTTCGAAGCCGTTGTTTTCTAAGCTAGTGCTCTCTCGCTCTTCTAAGAGAGCTTTACGTTTGCTAGGCGACTGGTTGATCACCAGGAGGAGTTTGGGGGAGACAGCCTTTGCTTTCCCTCCTTTTTAACTGGCTTATAGAGCGAGCGTCTGGTATGACACGGGAGAAGTTCTCGGCTTGGGAGTTCCTGCCTCTGCCCAGGGAGACTTCTCAAGCCTCATAGACTCTCTCCGTCGCCTGGCCATGAGACGCTCCAAGATTTTATGGTCGGCTTCAGAGCTAGACCATCTCCTGTTAGGAGTTTTTCGAGCGTTTGAAGTTTTTATTTGTTGGATTGGTCCCTGGGAGCCTTAAGTAAGAAGGTCTCTCCAGCTGTCAATGTATTGCTGTACAATTATGTCATGCATGAACAAGGCTATCAGGGATGGCTCCAATGATCTGGCAGCCACGTTCACTGCAGGAGTACTTAAGATGTAAGTGCGCTCAATGTGTTCATTGTCAAGACAAACTTCACGATGAAGACTACCAAATCTGTCTTGGCAGCAGTAAGGGAAGGCGACTGGATGGTCTCTCTCGACCTTCAGGATGCATACTTCCACATCCCGATTCATCCAAACTTTCAACAACATCTGAGGTTTGTGGACGGGAAAGTAATGTACCAATGTCGAGCACTGTACTTCGGCCTCATTCCTGCTCCTCTTATTTTTACAAGGCCCTTGCAAAATGTAGCAAGCTTTCTACATGTTTTGAGGATTCAGAGCCTCCCTTTATTTTGACGACTGGCTAATCAGGGCGTCGTCATTATATCGCTGTCTGGAGAGCCTCTAATGGACATTAGACCTAACCAAGGAGCTAGGTCTCATAGTGAACGTAGAGAAGTCGTA
Organism: Palaemon carinicauda; assembly: GCF_036898095.1. Lineage (NCBI taxonomy): Eukaryota > Metazoa > Arthropoda > Malacostraca > Decapoda > Palaemonidae > Palaemon > Palaemon carinicauda. The sequence continues at coordinate 52,895,269 of NC_090761.1, read as the reverse complement.
ACTTACAGTACCCCATCCCAGACTATTCTTTATTTGGGAATGGAGATACAGTGTCTGTTTTTTCGGGCCTTTTCGTCTCCCACAAGAATGGAACAAGCTCTGTTAAAAGTCCTTCACTTGCAAGAGAAAAACAGTTGCTCTGTAAGAGTTTGAACTAGCCTCGTGGGAACTCTTTCATCGCTGGAGTAGTTTATCTCTCTGGGGAGACTCAACCTATGCTCTCTCCAATTTCACCTAAACCATTGGAACAAGGAGAAGGGCTTAGAGAGTATCTCTTTCCCAATCTCCAACTCAGTCTAGACATGTCTGACTTGGTGGGACAGCAACTTCAGACTTCGAGAAGGTCTTTCTCTTGCGATCAAGAACCCAAACCATGTGTTGTATTCAGATGCATCGGATTTGGGTTAGGGAGCTCCACTGGACAGTCTGGAATGCTCGGGTCTTTGATCCACGGATCAGAAGGAACTCCATTTAAGGCAAGTAACATCTCTCCTTTGGCGAGATTTGTGCAAGGAAAAATGAATGTCTTGGCGGACGGCCTCAGCAGAAGAGGACAAGTCATCTCCATGGAGTGGACGTTGCATAAGACTGTGTGCGAGAAGCTATGGATGACATGGGGTCAACCCACCATAGATCTTTTTGCGACTTCTCTGACAAAAAGGCTCTCGACTTACTGCTTTCCAGTTCCAGATCCAGAGGCAGCCCACATAGACGCTTTCCTGCTGGACTGGTCTCACCTGGACGTTTATGCCTTTCCACCTTTCAAGATCCTAAACAAGGTGCTGCAGAAGTTCACCTCTCACGAAGGGACCAGGTTGACATTGGTTGCTCCACTCTGGCCCGCGAGAGAGTGGTTCACAGAGGTACTTCAATGGCTGGTAGACGTTCCAAGGAGTCTGCCTTTAAGGATGGATCTCTTACGGCAGCCCCTCGTAAGGAGTCTTCATCAAAGCCTCCCCGCGCTTCGTCTGACTGCCTTCAGACTATCGAAAGACTCGTAAGAGCTCAAGGATTTTCGAAGGAAGCAGCCAGAGCGATTGCGAGGGCTAGGAGAGCATCTACCATCAAGGTCTACCAGTCGAAGTGGGAGGTCTTTAGAGACTGGTGCAAGTCATCATCCATTTCCTCTTCCAGTACCTCTGTAGCCCAAATTGCAGACTTTCTCCTGCATCTGAGAAATGTTCGCTCCCTCTCTGCTCCCTCTATTAAGGGCTACAGGAGCATGTTGGCTTCTGTGTTCAGACATAGAGGCTTAGATCTGTCCAATAATAAAGATCTCCAAGATCTCCTTAAGTCCTTCGAGACCTCTAAGGAGCGTCGTATGGCAACTCCTGGGTGAAACTTAGACGTGGTCCTAAGGTTCCTAATGTCCGACAGGTTTGAGCCATTACATTCAGCCTCCCTGAAGGATCTCACCCTCAAGACGCTTTTTTTGGTGTGCTGGCCTTCGGCTAAAAGGGTCAGTGAGATCCATGCCTTTAGTAAAAACATCGGCTTCTCTACAGATAAAGCCACATGTTCGCTTCAGCTTGGTTTCTTGGCCAAAAATGAACTGCCTTCTCGTCCTTGGCCTAAATCTTTTGATATACCATGCCTATCAGAGATCGTAGGCAACGAGGTTGAAAGAGTACTGTGCCCAGTTAGAGCTCTTAAGTTTTATTTAGCCCGTACCAGATCCTTACGAGGTGGATCTGAGGCCTTATGGTGCTCAGTTAAGAAGCCCTCATTGCCTATGTCTAAAAATGCTTTATCGTATTTTATTAGATTTTTAATCCGAGAGGCTCATTCTCACTTAAGTGAAAAAGATCGTTGTTTACTTAAGGTCAAGACGCACGAAGTAAGAGCGATAGCAACTTCCGTGGCCTTTAAGTAAAACAGATCTCTGCGAAGTATTATGGACGCGACCTTTCGGAGGAGCAAGTCGGTGTTCGCTTCATTTTTACTTAAAAGACGTCCAGACTCTTTATGAGGACTGCTACACCCTGGGTCCATTCGTTGCAGCGAGTGCAGTAGTGGGTGAGGGTTCTACCACTACATTCCCTTAATTCCAATATCCTTTTAATCTTCTCTTGAAATGTTTTTAATCTTGTCTTTGATTTGGCGGGTGGTCAAATGTCGTTTCTTGAGAGCGCCCAGATTAAGGGTTTTGATGAGGTCCTGTTGTATGGGTGGTCGCCCTGGATATAACAGCTCCTGGGAGTCTTTCAGCATCCTGAGAGGATGGCTGGGCTTCGTGGGGAAAGCGGACTGATAAGGCAGAGTAATCGTCAGAGTCAGCTTCCTTACCAGGTACCTATATTTAATTGCGTTTTGTTATGATATAACTGTCAAAAACTCTAAGCATATACGCCTTTATTGTATTAATACTGGTCTCTACCCACCACCATGGGTGTGAATCAGCTATTGTATATTCACCGGCTAAGTTTAATATTTAAAAATGATATTTTGATTATAAAATAGATTTCTGGGCTCGAACCTGTGCCGCCCAGTGAATAAGCTCCATTTAGCACTTATTCTTAGGTAATTTACTGCTAAATATACCAGAGAAAAAATGTAAAGGAGTGCTAGGTTAACTAGCTCGCTCACCTATTGGTGTCGGTATAAAATTGGGCGTATAATCCAGAGGTCCCGCACTATTTAGATTCATCCACGACAGAAACCCCAATAGAGGATAGCCGTTCATCCTCACTCGGTACTTCTAACAATCCATCCGCTCAGAACCCAACTCCTTTTAGCACGTCTTGTGTGTAACCCGCTTTTTTGTTGTGCTCTCGTTTTTTCGCATGCTCCCCCTCTCGCTAGGTGGGTGGCTAGGCTTCTCTCCCCCTCTCCCCTAGGGGTCCGTTGCCTTCCCTCCTTGTAGAGGGGGTAGTTCAGTGTTTATGGACTTTGTCCTCCGGGTGTCCCGGCGGGTTCGGCTCTGTCTAGTCTGGTTGGCCACCGGTCAACAGAGTTGGATCCCGGTGCACCCTATTTTATATTCACTTATCACACTGGTTTATGTTATATGAAACCCTCTGGGTTCCGTTGGCAGTTCTTATCTACAGTTCCGCCCCCCTATTTAATTTATAACAGTTCCTATGATGATTATATGACAGATCACTACCCCGGAGTTCCTATACGAATTGGTTTTGGATACTTTTATTTCCCGGCCCGGGGCTTAGCCTCGCCCCGGGAAATCAGACACCCTGTGTCTTAAATTTTTGTTGTTGTTGCATCCTTTTTTATACTCCCGGCTCGACCGGAATGGATGGCTATACTTTAGTTTTAAGCTAGACTTTTGTTTAGGCCGGGTCCTTCGGACCCGCCCCTACTTAAGAATATTACAGTTAAGCCCTAATCTTGTGTTAGGCTTATGTTAGGCCCGGGTCCTCCGGACCCGCCCCTACTTAAGAGAATTACAGTTTCTCATATACTATTTACTTTAGTCTTAAGCTAGACTTATGTTTAGGCCGGGTCCTCCGGACCCGCCCCTACTTAAGAATATTACAGTTAAGCCCTAATCTTGTGTTAGGCTTATGTTAGGCCCGGGTCCTCCGGACCCGCCCCTACTTAAGAGAATTACAGTTTCTCATATACTATTTACTTTAGTCTTAAGCTAGACTTATGTTTAGGCCGGGTCCTCCGGACCCGCCCCTACTTAAGAATATTACAGTTAAGCCCTAATCTTGTGTTAGGCTTATGTTAGGCCCGGGTCCTCCGGACCCGCCCCTACTTAAGAGAATTACAGTTTCTCATATACTATTTACTTTAGTCTTAAGCTAGACTTATGTTTAGGCCGGGTCCTCCGGACCCACCCCTACTTAAGAATATTACAGTTAAGCCCTAATCTTGTGTTAGGCTTATGTTAGGCCCGGGTCCTCCGGACCCGCCCCTACTTAAGAGAATTACAGTTTCTCATATACTATTCTTTTTATAGATGGTGCATTGTCAGACGACAGCCTGTGCAGCTGTTCTACATCAGCCCTGCGGCCATACCGTCTGTCAGTCTCACGCCCTCTGCGGTGTGCAGCTGGAGGATGTCGTGGTATGGCACCCGGATAACTGTGTGGTCTGTTTTGACCTCGTTACCACCCTTGGATCTGACTCGGTGAGTCCCGTTGGCTATGTTGCCTTCTTATTTATCTTACCTTTTTTGGCATACATACACTATTTAGTAAGATATCTATGGTCTTGAAGGACCACTGGGAGTCTGCCCTTTTATAATTCCCACTATTATTTCAGGCATCCCCGGAGCAAAAGTCTGCGGCTCGGGCCACACTGAAAGTGTGGGTTGGTGGTTTTGCCCGGAACGTGAAGTCCAAGCGGCCGTACGTCCTCTCCGAGGACTACTGTTCCCTGATTTACCCCAACGCCAAGTCTTCAGCCGCTGTGGCTAGGCATGTTGCAGCTCCCATCATTGCCCACATTGATGCCACCATAGCGGGGTTTATTGATCCAGAGCAGGATCCGTCGGATGCCCCCGGAGATCTAGAAGACAATGTTGCCTCCATGAACCTTGACGTGGAACCCATGTTATTGGATGATCCAGATACAGGTAGGGTGGTAAGTGAGGCAGGTGTTTCTGGCGCTGAGATTCCTATCCTCAACCCCTCTCTTTCTTCTTCTTCTGATCGCTCTTCCTTCCATGGTTTTTCTGGGGACCGTGATTCGTCCCAACGATCACACCCGGTTCCCCCCAAGAATAAGTCTAGAACCTTACCTAAAGTTCATAAGCCTCATAAGGCTTCTCATGGTTCTAAACAGAATACAAACCTGTCATCTAAGGCATCTGGCTCCTCCTCTAAGTCTCGCGACCCGGGAGTTCATTCCGCCACACCTGCTGCTAGCCCGGGCCTTTCCGAATCAGCCATGCTTCGCATCGTGTCGGAGATGCAGGCTAAGTTTGTATCAGAGATACAGTCTAAGATGGACACGATGTTCTCTAACATCGGTCAGAGACTTGGGGCATTAGAGCAAGGTGCTCCGGAGCGGGTCCAAAGCTCTCTCATCCCGGATGCCTCTAAGCTCCCGCAGTTTGCCAAAAACAACCCTTGGCGTATGGCTCTTCATTCCCCGTTCTCAGACGGAATGTTAACTTTGGAGGGTCTTGGCACTCGTCCCCTAGAGGACTTTGAATTCTTTCCTCCTGGTCTGGCATTTCCATTTCATGGTTATGCCAGGCTTACCGAGGAAGCTTTGGTTCGGTTAGACAAGGTCCCCAAGGAGACAGTCATCTTCCCAAAAGAGCAGGCCCAATCTGTGTGGGCCAGATTCCTGAATGACATCGGCTGCACCAACACTATGTTGACGCCTTATAAGAGCTCTTTTACAATGTTCCTAATGGACAAAAACACCGTGACTCCATGTGTCAATAAGGTAGCAGAGCTTGCCTTCCAATATGCTCTGGAGGAGAAGCCCTTGCCTCCCATCCGAGAGGTGGATCCAATCTCCCTCCTTCTTCCTTCAGGCATTGAGTGTTGGGACAACGTCCATACCACATTTACCTCTGGAAAGCTAGCAGCAGACTGTGCTTCAGTAATGTTTAGTGAGCGGCTTCCCCGTCTCCCGGAATCCCTCATTAAACAGGAATATGATTCCCGCCTACGTGTGGGCCGTACTCTAAACTTGGCCACATCCACGGAGTCGATAGCCTTGACTTACGATACGGAGAGTATTTTTAAGTCTCTCAACAAGGCTACATTACAGTCTTTATATTATGACCTGTATGACTTCGTTACTGCTAAACGCAGATGTCGCAAGCATGTCCTAGCTGAGGCGACGATTAGGCATGAACCTAATAAGCTCATCCGGTCCTCCTGTTGGGGTTCAAATCTCTTCCCCGAGGATCTCGTAGAGGAAGTCTTGGCGGAGGCCACTAGAGTTAATCAGAGCCTTAAAGCCCGTTGGGGTTTGACCCCGAAACGCAAATATGACCCCGCAAATTATCAAGCCCGGGGTAGGAAGAAGCTTCGTCCATATACCTCCACCCAGTTCAGGCAACAGCAGAGTGGTTCGTCCAACTTCCGGCGGCCTCTTCCCCCATCTCCTGTTGTCCCTGCACAGCCTTCCACCTCTCAGGCTCCTTCGGATGACTATGTCACCGTTCTGCTCCCTAAGAGCCAGCTTTCTGGTGCCTCCTCCACTTCTCCTGCCTTTAACCAGTCTTACGAGGCTCGTAGCTCTTCCCAGAGTTATGGTAGAGGTAGAGGCTACCACCGTGGTTCTAACCAGAACAAAGGGAGGGGAAGAGCCTTTCGCAGAGGAAAGAATTTCCGAGGCGGACGTGGAGGCAACTCCTCAAACCAATACTGAGGTGCAGCAGGTAGGGGGGAGGCTCTATGCCTTCCGCAACAAATGGAGGTTCAGTCCCTGGGCGTTCAGTATCATCTCCAAGGGACTGGGGTGGAGTTGGATTCAAGGACCTCCTCCTACGAACAAATTTCGTCAACATTCCACTCCGGACCTGGTCGAATTTGTCCAGGATCTTTTACAAAAGAACGCCATATAAGAAACGAAACACCTGAAGTTTCAAGGTCGGCTGTTCAGTGTCCCGAAGAAGGATTCGGACAAGAGAAGAGTGATTCTAGACCTATCCCTTCTCAACTTGTCCATTCAATGCGACAAGTTTCGAATGCTTACCGTCTCGCAGGTGCGGACCTTACTTCCCCGTGGGGCCGTCACCACCTCTATCGATCTTACAGACGCCTATTATCACGTCCCGATAACGAGACACTTCCGTCCGTTCCTAGGCTTTCGCTTAGGGGACAAAAGTTACTCCTTCAAGGTGATGCCCTTCGGGCTCAACATCGCCCCAAGGATCTTCACAAAGTTAGCAGAAGTCGCTGTTCAGGAACTCAGGAATCAAGGGATTCAAGTAGTAGCCTATCTGGACGACTGGCTCATTTGGTCAGACACCTCCCAAAATTGCCTAAAAGCCACTCACAAAGTCATCCATTATCTTCAATCTCTAGGCTTCCAGATCAACTTCAAGAAGTCCCGTCTTCTTCCAAAATCGAAGTTCCAATGGCTCGGCCTGCAATGGGATCTTATATCTCATACTCTGTGTCTTCCCAGACCCAAGAGGTTAGAGATTGCAAGGAACACCAAACGCTTTCTCAAAGACAAAGTAAGTTCCAGACGACTCCAAGAGAGGATTCTGGGGTCCCTTCAGTTTGCCTCAGTGACGGATCTTCTTCTGAAGGCAAAATTGAAAGATATCAATCGTGTCTGGCGTTCGAGGGCGAACCGGAAGCTCCGGGACAGGAAAGTCCGCCTTCCTCCCATTCTACGGGAAAGACTTCTTCCTTGGACAAGAGCAAACAGTCTGTCAAAGTCAGTTCCCCTTCGATTTCCGCCTCCGAAATTAATCATTCACACGGACGCATCCTTATCAGGTTGGGGCGGCTATTCTCAGCTCAAGAAAGTTCAAGGTCTTTGGACTCCCTTGTTCCGCCAATTTCACATCAATGTGCTAGAGGCCATGGCAGTTCTTCTAACCCTGAAACGTCTCGCTCTTCCCAAGAAACAACACCTTCGTCTGGTCCTCGACAGCGAAGTGGTGGTCCGCTGCCTCAACAGAGGCGGGTCAAAGTCAGGGCCTCTGAACCATGTTCTAGTAGCCATATTCTCCCTAGCAGCCTTAAACCGTTGGCATCTTTCAGCTGTCCACCTGGCGGGAGTCCGGAATGTAGTGGCAGACGCCCTGTCCCGGACCTCCCCTCTAGAATCGGAATGGTCACTCGATCTAAAGTCATTTCGGTGGATTTTCTCTCAGGTTCCCGGTCTCCAAGTGGACCTCTTCGCCACGGAATCCAACCACAAATTGAGAGTATATGTGGCTCCCAATCTAGACCCTCAGGCTTATGCCACAGACGCCATGTCACAGAATTGGGACACCTGGGGAAAGATTTATCTCTTTCCCCCGGTGAATCTTTTGCTGAAAGTTCTAGACAAACTGAGATCCTTCAAGGGACAAGTAGCCTTGGTCGCACCCAACTGGCCCAAGAGCAACTGGTATCCTCTCCTGCGAGAGTTGAGACTATACCCTCACCCGATACCCAATCCGGTTCTGTCTCAGATAGTACAAACACGCGTTGTGTACGCTTTCTCAAACATTCAGAGCGCCCTAACTTTATGGACTTTATGAAGTTTGCGGCTATGCATGGTGCCAATATTGATCCTCAAAACACCTTGTTCCTAGAATCGGATAAACGGGATTCCACCATCCGCCAGTATGACTCTGCAGTTAAAAAGTTGGCAAAATTTTTAATAGACTCAGACGTGAACTGTATGAACTTGAACCTTACAGTCACTTTCTTTAGATCTTTATTAGAATCAGGTCTGGCAGCCAATACTATCACCACTATTAAATCGGCTCTGAAAAAGATCTTCCTAGTGGGTTTTAACATAGACTTAACCGACTCTTTGTTAGCTTCAATTCCGAAAGCTTGTGCCAGACTGAAACCGGTTACTCGTCCTACCCCGGTGACCTGGTTCCTTAATGACGTACTCAAATTGGCTTCTGATACCATTAACAGTTCTTGTGATTACATTCCCCTTCTCAGGAAAACACTTTTCCTGGTGAGCTTGGCTTCCGGGGCAAGAATTTCTGAATTGGCAACCTTGTCGAGAGACCCGGGTCATATTGACTTCCTGCCTTCGGGAGAGGTCCTTCTTTCTCCTAACAAATTCTTTTTGGCTAAGAACGAAGACCCTCAAAACAGATGGTCCTCCTGGAAAATTGTTCCCCTCACGCAAGATCCGTCTCTGTGCCCTGTTACTACTTTTAGGTCTTATCTATCCCGGACCTCCTCTAACTCCTCGGGGCCTCTATTCGTTAGAGAACAAGGCGGTACCATTACTATTAAAGGGATCAGGCAACAAATCTTGTATTTTATTAAACAAGCTAACCCTGACTCTTTTCCTCTTGCACATGATATCAGGGCGGTTGCTACCTCGGTGAACTTCTTTCACCACATGAAATTTACAGACCTTTCCAGGTATACAGGGTGGAAATCACCGTCAGTGTTCAAGAAACACTACCTTAAACATTTGGAAGCCCTAAAATTTTCTACAGTAGCCGCAGGGAGCGTAGTTACTCCCAAGTAACTCACAGGTTAATGCCTTGACTCTTTATCTCTCCCTCTTACCTGCCTCATTTATACCCTATTGTATTCGTTGGTCTCGCACCTGAATACTGTTATTATATTTGTAAATTTTATACTCCTGAGTATCTGTATATATTATCACTCACGGCATTATTATACCTACCTTATTGGATTTATGTTCATATTTAAGATACCCTTATAATTGTTTTTTGGTACTCATCTCTGATTAAAAGCATCCTGTATTTCCCTTACGCTTATGTTTTTTCCTTTATTTTGCAAGTTTGGTGACATTTTCTCTTGTATAGATTCACTGGGCGGCACAGGTTCGAGCCCAGAAAAGGGATTTTGACGTAGGAAAAATCTATTTCTGGGCGAAGGACCTGTGCCGCCCAGTGAACCCTCCCAGCTCCTCTCCCTTGGAGTCCCCAAACTTTGGGTGCTAAGGAGTTGGGTTCTGAGCGGATGCATTGTTAGTAGTACCGAGTGAGGTTGAACGGCTCTCCTCTATTGGGGTTTCTGTCGTGGATGAATCTAAATAGTGCGGGACCTCTGGATTATACGCCCAATTTTATACCGACACCAATAGGTGAGCGAGCTAGTTAACCTAGCACTCCTTTACATTTTTTCTCTGGTATATTTAGCAGTAAATTACCTAAGAATAAGTGCTAAATGGAGCTTATTCACTGGGCGGCACAGGTCCTTCGCCCAGAAATAGATTTTTCCTACGTCAAAATCCCTTTTTTGAATATACTTACCCGGTGAATATATAAATTAAAGGCCCTCCCTTCCTCCCCGATAGAGACCTAGGGGACTGAGAAGAACTGGAGCTGTTTACAAGTATATGCGGTATCTGGCCGATAGTCGGCGCTGGTGGGCACACCCGCAACCTTCATGGCGATCGCTCGCGAGTTTTTGTGTTTCTGTCGAGCCGTCGGAGACGTCAGCTATTATATATTCACCGGGTAAGTATATTCAAAAATTTATTTTTAAATATTAAACTTAGCCGGTGAATATATAATAGCTGACGTCTCGGACGGCTCGACAGAAACACAAAAACTCGCGAGCGCTCGCCATGAAGGTTGCGGGTGTGCCCACCAGCGCCGACTATCGGCCAGATACCGCATATACTTATAAACAGCTCCAGTTCTTCTCTGTCGGTCTTGTCGACAAGTTGATTCCGCTCGCTGTTGACCTGGAGTTTTCGTCATTTTTGGTGAAGTACTTCTTTTTGGTTGTTTTGAGCTTTCGCAGTGACGTGTTTTTCTCTTCAATTAAAACTCTTGAACCCTTTTTTGGCTAGTGTTTATTGTTGATGACTTTGGATTTGTTTTGGATTTTCTTTGACTGTTCAATATGGCTGACCCTTCTCCTATCCCTGGACCTAAATTTCGCAAATGTAATGCTAGGGATTGTAACAAACGTCTTCCCAAGGCCTCTCTCGACCCACATACCGTGTGTTCTAATTGCCGGGGTAAAACCTGCCAATTAGGAGATCGGTGTGATGAGTGCGTGGTCTTGTCGGAATTCGACTGGCTAGAGTTTGATAAATATTCTCGTAAGCTGGAGAGAGATAGGGTGAGGAGAAGCTCCTCTAGGTCGTTGGAATTTTCCTCCTCCCATGCCCCTGAACCTAATCCTTCCCCTGTAGTAGTTGTTCCTGAACCCTCTACTAGCACTCATGAACCGTCTATGCGGGATATGTTGCTTGCCATTCAAGCTTTGGGCGAGAGAGTTGAGTCCTTAGCATCGGACCGTATTTAACTCATGTCGGATGTGAATTTATTGAAGTGTCAGAGTGCCAAATCAGAAAATCGTGGGGATAAAGTGATAAGTGCGCAAAGTGTTTTTAGTGTTGCGACCGAGGGTTCGTCTGTTCGTGCTTGTCGTTCCCCTAGTCCGAGACCTCTTTCAGGCTCCCCTGCACCAGGGAGAAGTAATATCGTAGGACTTAAGGGGACGAGAGGCTTTAACCAACGTACAGACGTTCCCTCTTTGGTATCGGGCGTGTCTCGTCAAGATCGCCCCTACCATAAGACGAGCGAGGCTGTTTTCTCCTCGTCATCCGAAGGCTTCTCGCAAAAGAAACCTTGGCGCAAGGTTTCTAGACCCTTGAAGCGGAAGTCAGTCCCTTCAGGACAGGTCCAGCGTCCTGGCTGTAGCCATTGGGACAGCTCTGACCCTTTGCAGTCGTCGGAAGACTGTTCGCCGATTAAACGTAAGCGTAACACGGGCTCCGAGAGTCTCAGTAAAGGCAATGTTTTGCCGACACAGACGTTACCATCGTCTCGGCCCGTCCCGACTCCCGTTGATCCTAAATGGGTTGTCCTGCAGGATATGCAGACTAAGCTTGCCTCCCTTATGGAGGAGTATACCGTTGAGCAGGTTCACGATGATCCTCGCCGTTACGCTGATCGAGACTCTGGCCGTCAGCCGCCCAAACGAGCTTTTACTCGTCCTTTTGACGTTATGAAACGTGATGTCGGTAGTTTGTCACGTCAGTCACGTGACTTGGATCCTCACTCGCTGCAGTCCCGTGTTGACTTTCAGCCGCTGCCGCAGCCTCGTGTTGACGTTCAGCCGCTGCCGCAGTCTCGTGTTGACGTTCAGGACGTTCGCCAACCAGCTCAGTTGCCTTGTTTTGACGTTGAGCGTCAAGCACCGCAGTCAAGGGTTGTTTTGACTGCTCAGTCTAGGCAGTCAAGGCAGTCTCGACTTGACGTCGAGCGTCCATCAACTCCTGTTGTTGTTGCTGGTCAGTCCTTTCAGCAGCGACATGACGGCGCTTCCTTGACTGCTACTGCTGTCTAAAAATGCTTTATCGTATTTTATTAGATTTTTAATCCGAGAGGCTCATTCTCACTTAAGTGAAAAAGATCGTTGCTTGCTTAAGGTCAAGACGCACGAAGTAAGAGCGATAGCAACTTCCGTGGCCTTTAAGCAAAACAGATCTCTGCGAAGTATTATGGACGCGACCTTTTGGAGGAGCAAGTCGGTGTTCGCTTCATTTTACTTAAAAGACGTCCAGACTCTTTATGAGGACTGCTACACACTGGGTCCATTCGTTGCAGCGAGTGCAGTAGTGGGTGAGGGTTCTACCACTACATTCCCTTAATTCCAATATCCTTTTAATCTTCTCTTGAAATGTTTTTAATCTTGTTTTGGGTTGTACGGAAGGCTAAGAAGCCTTTCGCATCCTTTTTGATTTGGCGGGTGGTCAAATGTCGTTTCTTGAGAGCGCCCAGATTAAGGGTTTTGATGAGGTCCTGTTGTATGGGTGGTCGCCCTGGATACAACAGCTCCTGGGAGTCTTTCAGCATCCTGAGAGGATGGCTGGGCTTCGTGAGGAAAGCGGACTAATAAGGCAGAGTAATCGTCAGAGTCAGCTTCCTTACCAGGTGCCTATATTTATTTGGGTTTTGTTATGATATAACTGTCAAAAACTCTAAGCATATACGCCTTTATTGTATTAATACTGGTCTCTACCCACCACCATGGGTGTGAATCAGCTATTATATATTCACCGGCTAAGTTTAATATTTAAAAATGATATTTTGATTATAAAATAAATTTTTGAATATACTTACCCGGTGAATATATAAATTAAAGGCCCTCCCTTCCTCCCCGATAGAGACCCAGCGGAATAAGAAGAACTGGAGCTGTTTACAAGTATATGCGGTATCTGGCCGATAGTCGGCGCTGGTGGGCACACCCGCAACCTTCATGGCGATCGCTCGCGAGTTTTTGTGTTTCTGTCGAGCCGTCCGAGACGTCAGCTATTATATATTCACCGGGTAAGTATATTCAAAAATTTATTTTATTATCAAAATATCATTTTATAATCAAAATATCATAATTTGAGACTTGCAGATAGTATTTCATTACACCAGAGAAATTCTACACATCGTAGGATAGTCTTGATTGTAAAGTACATTTGTTCCGTAACCGAAATACAAATCACGCTATTTACATTGGGTTTACCTTTCGGCGGAGCTGAAATGACGAGCCAATAATTTTTAACGAGGGTTAACTACCCCCGCGCTAGTTAGCGGGGGTAGGGTAAGGGGTAGCTTGCTACCCCTCCCCCCCACACACCGGTGATTTGCTTCACTTCACTTTTGGCTCCGGCGATGAACAGACGTGTCTGTCCATCGTCCTCGTTGACAGCCTTAATATTTTTTGCTTTTTCTTCCAGTTTGTGTGTGTGCGTTTTGAAGTTGGCCTCACCCTTTATTGCTCACCATGCGCAAGTGCCCTGGTATTGCCGGTTGCCCTTGCGGTACTTTTATGTCTGCGGTGGACACAGATCCTCACACCCTTTGCCCGCAGTGTCGAGGCCGACGGTGTGACAAAGAGAATACGTGTAGTGAGTGCAGGGGGTCTGCCTCCCAGTGGGAGAGGTTTGGCCGCCGGCGTAAGAAGAAGTCCAAGAGAGACCGTTCTCCTTCCGGGGTTTCCTTGAAGGAGGAAGGCTCTCGGGACTCTCCTTTCGCCGCCCAAACCTCCTCCGAAGCTCCCCCTCGTTCGGCTCCTAAGGAGAGACCGCCGAGTGGGAGCGCAGGCCCTAGTTCTGTTTCCTGACCTTGGATTGGGGGAGAGGGCGTCGCCTCCCATAGCGGGGCGGTTCCTCCTCCTCCTCCTCCGGGGGAGGTTGTTGCTAATGACTCCTTGTCTAATGATGAACTTTTTCAGATTTGGGCTTCCTTGGGGCTTAAGGGCCTGCCCTCCAGGGAAGCCCTGATTGACCTTGTCCAGTTAGGGGCCGCTGTTAAGCAGTCCCCGGTGATAGCAGAGGTAGATCCTCTGTCTATCGTCGACGTCGTGGTGGTAGAGGCTTCCGACGGGTCGGGTCAATCCTCTGCAGGTACTGCTGTGGATGATGGTGCTGAAGGCTCTCCTCCCCCTTCCGTACATCCTTCGAAGGGGGAAGGGAGTCCCGCAGGCTCTTCTGCTGCCAAGCCTCCCTCTCGGGGGAGTGCTTTGACCGAGACTCCCCTTCGGAGGACTGATGGTCCTGACGATCTTCCTTGTGGCCGCCTTCGCCGTAAGGCTCACCGTCCGCTGCGCCGCAAGGGCCTCCCGTCTCCCTATAAGGGTGCTAAGAGGCGCCTTTTTTAATCTTCGCCTCCTTCCTCCGAGGGGGACTCTCCTCGCCGTAAGCAGCCTGCAGCTCCAGCTTCCTTAGACCTCTCTGGGGATCGGTCTCCTACGCCTTCCAGACCTTCCGCTTCTGGTGCAGATGTCCAGCAGCCTGACCTCGTCACCCGACGGGCAACGGTCCCTTCGGGGCAAAGGGATTCTTCCCTTGCGTGTCAGGGTTCCCCTGCGCGCCCTTCTGCAGTGTTAGCGCACAGGCGCTCCCCTGCTCGTCAGCGCTCTCCTGATCGTCAGCATTCTCCTGTTCGCCAGCGCTCTCCTGATGATCGCCCCTCTTCTCGCCAGCGCTCTCCTGAGGACATCCTTCAGCCTGTTGTTCCTGTTGAGCGCCCAGTGCGCCAGCGTTCTCCTGCGCGCCCTTCTGCAGTGTTAGCGCACAAGCGCTCCCCTGCTTGTCAGCGCTCTCCTGATCGTCAGCGCGCTTCTGATGACCATCGCCCCACTGCTCGCCAGCGCTCTCCTGAGGACTCCGAACATCCTGCTGTTACTGTTGTGCGCAATGCGCGCCATCGGTCTCCTGAGTGCTCTAGTTCTCCTGCCCGTCAGAGCGCACCTGCGCTTCCAGTTCCTGATACGCGCCCACGTTCGCCCGCGCGACCTAGAACTTCAGTTCAGGTCTTGGAGCCTGTTCCAGCGCAACAACGCTCGCGGTCTCCAGCGCGTACTTCCAAAATGCCTGTACGCCCACGCGCCCACGCGTCTCCTGTTCCTGAGCCTGTTCGTGAACGTTCGCCTCTGCGCCCCGCGCCCCGCGCCGGCAGTTCCCTCACAGGATTCCATGCGTCGCCCTTTTGCTCGCCAGCGATCACAGACGCATCAACATTCGCCTGCTCGTCAGCGATCTCCTGCGCGTCAACGGTCCCCAGCGCGTCAGCGATCACCTGAACATCAGCAATCTCCAGACCGCCTGCGTGACCTATCGCCTGCGCGCAAGCGTTCTCCAACGCGCCGTCGTCCAGAGGATCTGGAGGGACATGGGTCGCCTTCTGTCAGCTCGCCCTCGCGCGGTCGTTCGCCTACGCGGTCTACGCGCTATCGCTCGCCAACGCGCCACCATGCGCCAGCGCGCCATCGCTCGCCTACGCGCCAGCGTTCACCAGCGCTCTGCCGATCGCCTGCTCGTCATCGCTCTCCCACGCGCTACAGGTCTCCTGAACAACATCGTCAGCGGTCATTGGAGCGATCTCGCCAACGTGCTCGATCGCCAGCTCGCCCACGCGCTCGTTCGCCTGTGCGCCCTCGCGCCCACTCGCCTGCGCGCCCGCGCGACCGCTTGCCTGCGCGCGATCGCCGTTCGCGTCAGGTTTCGCAGCCAGCGACAGCAGCAGGGACGCGTGTCGCCAGACCGCACTCAGGATTGCCTCCGCCGAAGCGCAGGACTCTTGTGCAGGATAGGGAAGACACATCAGAGAGGGAAGACACATCAGAGAGGTCAGTACAACTTTCTTCCCCCCTTCCTTTTCAGGCAGGTCCAGTGGTGTCCACTCTGAAGGATCGCCCGATCCCCTTCCCTCCAGCGGGAATTTCAGACTCTGTGTCCGTGTCTCGGCAGACTTGGTTTGGTCCTCTGATGCGGGCGTTAGTGAAGGCTATGAAGCCTGCACTCGCCGATCAAGGACACAAGCCAACGGCTGCCTCGCCCCCGCTGAAGAGAAGGAGAGGAGTGGACTTCGTGGTGACTTCCCCCAGGGAGAAGTTGGTTCCTAAGAGGTCTGTCAGGAAGGCTCCATCCCCTTCGCAGGCGCTTTCTTCTTCTCCCGAGGACGAGGCTTTTCCGTCCTCGGGTGAATCCAGTGAGGTGATAGTCTCCCCCTCGGCACCAAGGGGGGAGTCGTCTCCTCATGAAGGAGAATCGTCTCGCGCGGAGGGTGCTTTCTGAACCTCTTTGTTGGGGTCGTGTATCCCGCCCAGGAGGGAACCCAAGGACACCAAGACAATCCCGAAGTTGTCTTCTAGGATTCGTCAGGAACCAGCTGCGCCCCTGGAGAACGTCCACGCATCTCCCCAGGAAGAGATTCCGGGGACGGGAGACTTAGCTGCCAGTCCGCAAGGAGGAGACCAGCAGGAGTCTGAGCATGCCTTCTGGCAGGTCCTGAGCCTGATGAGGCAACTCAACCGGTTCATGGACCCCGTGATCGCCCCCTGAGAAGGCAAGGACACGGTCCTGGACCAGGTGTTCGGTACTCAGAAGCCCCCTAAGACCAGTGTGGCTCTGCCCTGGTCTCAGGGGTTGAAGAGTGCCAGAGCCAGGGCCAATGCCCAACTCGCAACTCTTGCTTCCTCCAGTCGTTCCTCTGCCGGGAACAATCTCCTCCCACCCCCTCGTCTCCAGCAGAGGAGGTATTTTGAGATCTTGGGGGAGTCTAGTCTCGCTCTTCCTCTCCATCATTCCGTAGAAGAGCTTGCTAAGGGAGTTCCTCTCGAGAAGCTCTCCGCCCGGCAGGTGACGTTCTCGGCGTCGGAGATCCTGGGCCATGAGAAGGTTGCGAAGTGCGCCATGCAGGCCACTTCGTGGCTGGACATATGGCTAGGGTCTCTGGGCATCCTATTGCGCTCCGAGGACTTGCCTAAGGAGATCAATAGGAAGGCCCTGGAGACCTTCCTACTCTCAGGCACCCGCTCCATCGAGTTCCTGGCACACCAGGTTACCACCCTGTGGGCCAACTCGGTATTGAAGCGGCGTGATGCGGTGACCGAGAAGTTCCACCCGAAGGTCCCCGCCGTGGTTGTCTGTAGGCTCAGACATGCTTCCCTCCTTGGGGAGAATCTGTTGGAGCCCCAGGATATGGAACGAATGGCTGAGAGATGGAGGAAGTCTAGCCAGGACTCCCTCCTCCATAGGGCCCTTACAGCTCGGCCCTATAAGCCTCCAGCTCCACAGCAACAGCAGCAGCAGCCTTGCAAGACACCAAAGCAGGCACCGGCAGCTAAGAAAGTGGTGTCTAAGCCCCAGCCCTTTCCAGCCAAGGTCAAAAGGGGCAGTAAGTCCTCCAGGGGAGGCAGGACTCCTAGAGGGAGTGGCCGCGGCCACAAACACTAGGAGTGGCAGTCCCCCCGCGTGTCCACCTGTGGGGGGATGCCTTCGGCGTTGCGTGCGCAGGTGGCAGCAACACGGGGCCGATGCTTGGACGATTTCTGTGATCGGCCAAGGCTATCGCGTCCCGTTCATAACATCTCAACCTCCCCTGACAGCGAATCCAGTGTCGTTGAGCTCCTATGCCATGGGATCGGTAAAGGGGCTAGCCCTTCGGGCAGAAGTCGAGACCATGCTCAAGAAGGATGCTCTCCAGGAGGTTGTCGACGGCTAACCAGGCTTCTTCAGTCGACTCTTTCTTGTAAAGAAGGCGTCTAGAGGCTGGAGACCTGTCATCGACCTCTCGGCTCTGAACGGGTTTGTCAAGCAAACTCGGTTCAGCATGGAGACAGCGGACACGGTCAGACTTGCGGTGAGACCTCTAGACTTCATGTGCACACTGGATCTAAAGGACGCGTACTTCCAGATCCCAATCCATCCGTCTTCCAGGAAGTACTTGAGATTCTGCCTAGACGACAAGACCTACCAGTTCAAGGTGCTGTGTTTCGGTCTCTCCACAGCACCTCAGGTGTTCACCAGAGTGTTCACCCTGATTTCATCTTGGGCACACAGGAACGGCATCCGTCTCCTTCGTTATCTGGACGACTGGCTGATCCTAGCAGACTCGGAGTCGACCCTTCTTTGACACCGAGACAGGCTTCTGTGTCTTTGCCAGGATCTGGGGATCGTGGTAAACCTCGAGAAGTCCTCTCTGCAGCCGTCCCAACGACTGGTTTATCTAGGCATGTTGTTAGACACCTATCTCCACAAAAGCCTCTCCATCAGTCGACAGGATAGCAAGGCTGAGGAGGGTGGCGGAACCCTTCCTCAGGCGAGAAGAGCTTCCCGCCCAATCGTGGTTGCGTCTCTTAGGTCACCTGTCCTCCCTGGCTTGTCTGGTTCCAAACAGCCGCCTCAGGATGAGATCCCTGCAGTGGCGGCTCAAGTCCCAGTGGAATCAAGGATCCGATTCCCCGGACGTACAGGTCCCGATAGGATCTTTGGAACGGACGGACCTGCGGTGGTGGCTGGTCGACGAGAACCTGCGAAAGGGAGTGGATCTTCTCGTCCTTCCCCCGGAATTGACACTGTTTTCGGACGCGTCAAAAGAAGGGTGGGGGGCGCACGTTCTGAACCAGAGGACCTCAGGCCTTTGGTCAGAATCAGAAAAGTACCTGCACATCAACCTGCTAGAGTTGAAGGCTGTCTTTTTGGCTCTTCAACAGTTCCAACAGACCCTGGCGGGTCACTCCGTGGTGGTGATGAGCGACAACACCACGGTAGTGGCTTATATCAACAAACAGGGAGGTACTTTTTCGCAGCAGCTATCCCATCTTGCAGTAGAGATTCTGAGGTGGACCGAAGTCCACTCGATAACACTATCAGCTTGCTTCATTCCTGGCAAGAGGAATGTGCTCGCCGACAGTCTGAGCAGGGCTTCCCAGATAGTGAGTACAGAGTGGTCTTTAGATCCTCAGATAGCCAACAAAGTCTTGACTTTGTGAGGTTCCCCGACCGTGAATCTGTTCGCGACAGCGTTGAATTTCAAGCTGCCCCTGTACTGCTCCCCAGTCCCGGACCCCAAGGCACTCTGGCAAGATGCCTTCCAGCAACGGTAGGACAACATCGACGTGTACGCCTTCCCACCGTTCGGTCTGATGAGAAGGGTGCTCAACAGGACCAGACTATCGGTCAACTGTTCGATGACTGATAGCTCCGCTATGGCATCACGCGGAATGGTTCCCGGAGCTTCGAGAGAACTTCCCCCACGACGCGAGCTACAGACAACCCCACTCCAACATCCCTCACAAGGCCGTGGCCTGGCTTCGGCTTCACGCCTGGAGACCGTCCAGCGTCTCCTCACGGAGAGAGGCTTTTCGCAACAGGTTGCGGAGAGAATGAGGGAGTCTACCAGGCAAAGTGGAGAGTCTTTTGTGGTTGGTGTCGTGGGAGGGGTATCTCTCCACTCGATGCCACTATTCCAGCAATAGCGGAGTTCCTCGTATATCTGCGGGAAGAAATGCGCCTTTCTGTCTCGGCAGTGAAAGGCTATCGCTCAGCCTTAAGCTTGGCTTTCAGGCTGAAAGGTGTGGACATTTCTTCCTCGCTAGAACTCTCTCTACTCATACGTAGCTATGAGCTTACCTGCCCCCAGTCGAAAGTGAGACCTCCTCCTTGGAACGTGGTTCGGGTTCTCAGGGCTCTTAAGAGACCTCCCTTCGAACCATTACGCCAGGCCTCTGATCGCCACCTGTCTTGGAAGACGGCTTTCCTGTTCGCTTTGGCTTCGGCCAAGCAAGTTAGTGAACTTCATGGTCTCTCGTACGACATCGCCCATTCAAGGGGATGGGGGGAGGTAACGTTCAGGTTCGTCCCTGAGTTTGTTGCCAAGACTCAGAATCCTGGAGTGCCGGATCCACGGTTCGACTTTCAGGATCGCGAGTCTCCGTTCTGTAACAAGCGACCCAGACCAGCTGCTACTATGTCCAGTGAGGTGTCTGAGGTATTACTTGAAGAGAACAGCTGCAGTTCGTCCCCAAGTGCGGGCATTGTTCGTAAGCACAGGCAGGACGAAGAGGAGGGTCACCAAGAATACCATCTCGGCTTGGATTCGAAGGGTTATCCACCATGCCTTTAATCCGGACCCTCCTCCGTCACGTTGCCCTAGGGCACATGACGTCAGGGGCGTTGCTACGTCCCTGGCCTTCAAGAGAAACTTCTCTGTGACGCAGGTGCTTCAAGCTGGGGTCTGGAAGCGTCAAACGACCTTCACAGCCCACTACCTGCAGGAAGTGACCCACAGGAGCCTCGATACATTTTCTATCGGCCCTATGGTGGCTGCACAACAGCTGGTCTAACCTCAGGCTCCTTTTTGGACAAGTAGCAGTAGGTTGAGGGCGTTGTTACCCAGTTTTAGTCTACGTGAATGAAAGAGTATGTCTGACCCTTACTTCTTTCTTCATTCTCCCCTCTCTTGGGGAAGCAGCATCCTGGTCTTTGCATAGCTGACCTCAACCTCTGCAGGTAACCCATGCTTCCTTGTGCTCCTAGTATTAAGTTTAATACTGTCGCGTCCCCCATACCCTGACGAGGTGGTATTGGGAACGTCCTATCCTAGATTCCTATCTAAAGGTCTCAAGGTCAACTTCATAGGACGAGTCACGCTTTCCTCCACACACAACTTATGTAGACCACTCGTTCCTAGCGAAGTAAGGAACTTGTTAGGTGCAGGGGCTCCTTTTCTCAAGCGCTACTCACTGGGAGGTGGAGCCCCCGGACAAAGCCGAAGTCAGTAAGGGTGGGGACTTTCCACCCTTCCTAAGGGGTAAGTCACCCAATGTAAATAGCGTGGTTTGTATTTCGGTTACGGAACAAATGACAAATTCGGAGATAATTTGTATATTTCCTAACCATACAAACCTTAGCTATTTACACATATTTGCCCGCCAGCCCTGGCCCCCAAGTCAAGTCCTACCTCTAAGTGAAGTGAAGCAAATCACCGGTGTGTGGGGGGGCGAGGGGTAGCAAGCTACCCTTTCCCCTACCCCTGCTAACTAGCGCGGGGGTAGTTAACCCTCGTTAAAAACTATTGGCTCGTCATTTCAGCTACGCCGAAAGGTAAACCCATTGTAAGTAGCTAAGGTTTGTATGGTTAGGAAAAATACAAATTATCTCTGAATTTGTCATACTTGTGAGCTTATATCAGGGGAAATTTCTGCTCGCAGATCAATTTAATACATTTCTCGTAAAGTGGCTTGAATTTTTATGCTCGTATACCAATTTTCCTATATTCTGAGTTACTGTATTCTATACTCGTAAACCAAGAGAACTCTAACCCAAGATAGTGGAAGACCATGGTACAGAGGCTATGGCACTATCCAAGACTAGAGAACAATGGTTTGATTTTGGAGTGTCCTTCTCCTAGAAGAGCTGCTTACCATAGCTAAAGAGTCTTCCACCCTTACCAAGAAGAAAGTAACCTCTGAAAAATCACAGTGTAGTAGTTAATCCCTAGAGATTAGAATTGTTTGGTAATCTCAGTGTTGTCAGGTGTATGAGGACAGAGGAGAATGTGTAAAGAATAGGCCAGACTATTTGGTGTATGTGTAGGCGAAAGGAAAATTAAGCATAATCAGAGAAAAGGATCCAATGTACTACAGTCTAGCCCGTCAAAGGACCCAATAAGTTTCTAGCGGTAGTAAGGGCAAGGTACACGTAGTCATCAATATTTGATGTTACGGTGTAAAAGCTGAAAAAGAAGGTTGATGTATGGCATAAATACCAACTTTGCGTACTGTACCTGGTTACCTTGGCAGTAAGTTCATTGAACTGTAACATTGTGTGTTATTGTACCTTAAATTTCATACAAATGCTATAATATACAGCACTGTGCAACTATGTAACCTACAGTGCACAATAATGTACTGTGATGTTGCAAGTATGTACAGTGCACAGAACTGTACTGTGCTGTACAATACTATACTTGACATCAAAACTTGTTAATTCAGGTATATAGCTCTTGTAACATGGTAACAGGTTATATGTATGTACATACTTTATTGTGTACAGTATAAGGAATATGTAAGTCACTCTTTAGTGCTGAAATCTGACCTACGTCGAAAGTCGCTCAGAATGAATTAAAAACATAGTGCGTTGTATGTCTGTACTGCTGTTTGTTCCATAACCGAAATACAAACCACGCTATTTACATGGGGTATTAATTTCGGCGTAGCTGAAATGGCAAGCCATTAGATTTTTAACGAGGGTTAACTACCCCCGCGCTAGTTAGCGAGGGGGTAGGGGAGGGGTAGTTAGCTACCCCTCCCCCCCCACACACCGGTGAACTGATTCACTTCGCTTTTGGCTTGGGCGGTGGGCAGACGTTTGTGCTCCCGCCCTCGCTTGGCAGCCATTAATGTTTTGTCTTTACTTAATTACTTACTTTTCTTATACTTAATATATATATAAACATTCTTTATGTTTATGTATATATTTGAGTATAGAATTTAGTAAGTTTCCTTTTCAGTGTTGTGCTGTGTGTGTAGTGGATGCCATCGTCACCGCGTAGTCCCAGGCCACCGTGGTTGCACTTCTTGGGGAACGGTCTCTTGGTCCTTTGGTCGTTCCTTCGGCTTCCGATATTCGGCCGCCGTGGGGAATCGTCATCGCTGGACTTTCTCCTTTCATCTGTTTTCTCCGCTGTTCCTCCTTCCCTGCGGGAACTCAGTCTCTCAGCGAAGGGAACGTGGGAGTTTAGATTGACTACGGTCTCTCTCTCTCTACTCGAGGTCGTTTACCCTTTTACTACTACTACGTACTATTACGGTAGCTTCTTTCCCGTCGCGGGTTGAGTTGCTATTCCGTTTATTTGTCTCAATTATTTTCAATGAATCTAATTGTATTTGTTTACTTTTCAGCTTCTGTAAAGAACTCTTCCCTTCGGGGTTCAGTTGTTCTTACTTTGTGAACATTCTTAAATGAATTACATTTTTATAATTCTGTTATAATTCTGTTTTTGTTACAGTTTTCCGCCCTCCCCCTTATCCCGTGAATGTCAGCGGGGAAGGAGGGCGCATACTTGATTTGTAATTCTTATGTTCTATTCCCCCGGGGAATTTTTGTTAACTAATTATTTATTTTATTTTTTTCCAGTAACGATCTGGTTTCTTCGTTTGCCTAATGTCCCAACGAAGCAGAACTGCCCTGTTTGTGCCTTAGGAGTCTGCTGTTGCTGCCTCCTCTCTAGGACATCGTCATGGGCGTGTTCCCTTCTCTTAGAAGTTCTCCCGTGACAACTGTCAGCTCTTTAGTTCCTCTTAGAACGCTCAGGAGGTTCGCCTCCAGGGGTGGGTAACTTCCCTTCCGAGGGAGGTTTCCTTCCCAGGTATGAGTTTTTTTCCCCTGCAGGGGGGGAACTTCTCTAACCTTAATAATTCCTGAATGGTTTTTTCCTGGTCCTCGAGCGGTTATGCTCTTGGTGCTGAGCGACCGCTCTGTAACCATGCTCAAGGGACTGAGCGGTTGCAAGACCGGACCATGGAATTTCGTGCGACTATGCTCTTGGGGCTGAGCGGTCGCACCTACAGCTATGCTCAAGGGGCTGAGCAGCTGCAAGATCTTGTGACCTCTTTTGTTCGCGAGGGAGGCCACTCTTAAGGACTCCTCTGTGGAGGTTTTCTCCCTAGGTCAGCTTGCTGATCCAACGGCCCTATGGGGCGCCATCATCAGTGTCTTCTAGTCTCTTCTACGAAGTGTTCACCTCTCTCGTTCGCGAGAGAGACCACTCATAGAGACTCCTCTTCGGAGGACTGTTCCTGTTCAGACCAGCCAGCGGTTCGGGACCTCCCCGCAGTTCGCCATCTTGTAGTCCTGCTGACCTGCCGTCTCCGTTCCTGTCTGCTGACGCTGTGGGCGCCTACGCACCCCGTTATCCAACGGGCACCGGTCTCTTCGGGGCAAGGGGCTTTCTCACACTGTGAGTAAGCCCCCTTAAGTGCCAGGTATCGCCCAATGTTTTCCTGCGCGCAATTGCGCACAAGCGCTCGCCTACTGTTCCTGAGGAATCCTGTTCCAGTCCTGATCGTCCCAGTTCTGGATCGTCCTTCATCTTAGCGCGCTCGTGCTCCCCGATGATCTTTCTCGCCAATGATCATCTTTTGCGCGCTAGCGCCGACGATCTTCTTATGCGCTAGCGCTGACGATCTTCTTCGCGCGCTAGCGCTGACGATCTTCTTCGCGCGCAAGCGCTGACGATCTTCATACGTGCAAGCGCTGACGATCTTATTCACGAGCGAGCGCTGATTACGCGCTACCGCTGACGATCTTCTTACGCACGCAAGCGCCGACGATCTTCGTTCACGCGCTAGCGCCGACGATCTTCTTTTACGCGCTAGCACTGACGATCTTCTCATGCGCGCAGGTGCCGATGATCTTCTTACGCGCGCAAGCGCCGACGATCTTCTCTCGCGAGCGAGCGCTGACGATTTTCTTATGCGCGCAAGCGCCTACGATCTTCTTACGCGCGCAAGCGCTGACGATCATCTAGCTCCGACGATCTTCTTTGGCACGCTAGCGCTGACGATCTTCCTACGCACGTAAGCTCTGACGATCGTCCGCGCTCAGACTCCTATGGTTCCCCGCGCCAACAATCTTCTTACGCGCGCAAGCGCCGACGATCTTCTTACGCGCACAAGCACCGGCGATCTTCTTACACGCAAGCGCCGACGATCTTTTTACGCGCAAGCGCCGACGATCTTCTTTCGCGCGCCAACGCCGACGATCGTCTTGCGCGCTCAAGCGCCGACGATCTTTCAGCGCTGTCGATCTTAAGCGCTGTCGATCTTCTTTCACGCACAAACACCGACGATCTTCAAGCGCCAACAACCTCGTACGCATGCGTGCTGACAGCCGCGCCCATGCGCCGACATTTTTCACGGGCTCTTCAATCTGATTCCTGCTCACCCAATGATGTTGCGCCCGCGCGAGAATTTTTTCAATGGTTTCTCACGCGCGACCCCTGGATTTTTTCCCATCGCGCGAGCGCCAGCGTCTCTCGCTCGCGACCCCAGGGGGTTTCCGATCGCGCGAGCACCATCGCGCTCCCTCTACCAAGGTGAGACCTTCTCCCACCGCACCATTGGGAGAAACCCCACCTCGAGCAGGAGGATCGTCCCGTGTTAGGGAGAGAAGAGCCCTCAGACTTCTTTGTTGGAGTTACGTATCCCTCCTAGGAGGGAATCAAAGGACTCTAAGAGGTCCCCCAAGTAGAACCTTGGGTGCAAGTGACTTTGCTGCCAGTTCACCAGGAGGAGAGTAGCATGATTCAGAGCACCTCTCCATGGAAGAGCCTTCCAGGGGAGTCTCTCTTGAGAGACTCTCTAGCCGGCAGGTGACATTCTCGACAACAGAGTTCCTGAGTCAGGAAAAGGGCGCGATTTTGCCCTACATGCCACCTCGTGGCTGGATGTCTGGCTAGGGTCTCTGGGCATCCTGCTGTGACCCGAGGATCTGTCCAAGGAGAGCATCAGGAAAGCCCTGGAGACCCTCCTCCTCTCGGGCACACGTACCATCAAGTTTCTGGCCCACCAAGTTTCGAACTTGTGGGCAAACTCGATCTTGAAACAACGTGATGCGGTGGCCGAGAGGTTCCACTCGAAGGTTCCAGCCGTGGATACCTGTAGGCTCAGACACTCTTCCATCTTGGGAAAGAGTCTGTTTGAGCCCAAGGGTATGGAACAGGCAGCTGAGAGGTGGAAGAAATCGAACCACGATTCTCTTCCCCAAAGGGCTCTTACATATAAGCCCTACAACCTCCAGCACCTCAACAACCTCGCCTATCCAAGACGACGAAACCGGTAGCGGCAGCAAAGACGAACGTGTCCAACCAGTAGCCCTTTCCTGTCAGAGACAAGGAGGGCGTGAAGTCCTCCAGGGAAGTCAAGAATCCTAGAGGGAGTGGCCAAGACCGCGAGCACTAGGATTGGCAATCCCCCTGCATGTCCACCAGTGGGGGGAGGCCAGCAAGTTGCGCATTCAGGTGGCAGCAACTCGAGTCCGATTCTTGGACGATCTCCGTGATCAGTCAGGAACATCGCTTCCCGATCTTAACGTCTCTTCCGCCCCTGACAGCGAATCCAGTGGCGTTGAGCTCCTATGCCATGGGATGGGTAAATGGGCTAGCCCTTCGGGCAGAATTTGAGACCATGCTCAAGAAGAATGCTCTCCAGGAGGTCGTCGACGGCTTCCCAGGCTCCTTCAGTCGACCCTTTCTCGTAAAGAAGGCGTCTGGAGGCTGGAGACCCGTCATCGGCCTCGCACCCCTGAACAAGTTTGTTAAACAAACTCCGTTCAGCATGGAGACAGCAGACACGGTCAGACTTGCAGTGGGACCGCAAGACTACATGTGTACACTGGATCGGAAGGACGCATACTTCCAGATCCCAATCCATCCGTCTTCCAGGAAGTACTTTAGGTTCAGCTTAGACAACAAGATCCACCAGTTCAAGGGGCTGTGTGCAGTCTCTCCACAGCACCTCAGGTATTCACCAGAGTGTTCACCCTGATATCTTCATGGACACACAGGATCGGCATCCTGTCTCCTCCGCTATCTGGGCGACTGGCTGATCCTGGCAGACTCGGAGTTGACCCTTCTTCGACACTGAGACAAGCTTCTGGGATGTTGCCAAGATCTAGGGATCATGGTAAATCCCGAGAAGTCTTTTCTGCCTCCATTTCTACGACTGGTATATCTAGGCATGATATTGGACACCAATCTCCACAGAGCGTTTCCATCAGACGTCAAGATAGCAAGGCTGAGGAGGGTCACAGATCCTTTCCTCGGACGAGAAGAGCTTCCAGCCCAATCGTGGTTCCTCCGTCTGGTTCCAAACAGCTGCCCCAGGATGAGATCCCTGTAATGGCGGCTCAAGTCCCGGTGGAATCAAGGTCTCGATTCCCCGGACTTTCTGGTCCCTATGGGTTCGGCAAAACGGACGGACCTTCAATGGTGGGGGATGGAGCTAACCTTTGAAGGGGAGTGGATCTTCTCGTCCTCCCCCCGGATTTGATGCTGTCTTCGGACGCTTCAAAAAGAAGGGGGCGGGGGGCCACGTTCTGAACCACAGGATCTCAGGCCTCTGGTCAGAACCAGGAAAGTGCCTCCACATAAATCTGCTAGAATGAAGGCCATATATCTAGCACTTCAACAATTCCAACAGATCCTGGCGACTCACTCCGTGGTGGTCGTGAGCGACAATACCACGGTAGTGGCTTATATCAATAAGCAGGGAGATACCTTTTCACAACAGATATCCCATCTTGCAGTAGAGATACTGAGATGGACCGAAGTCCACTCGGTTCCACTATCGGCTTGCTTCATTCCGGACAAGAGGAATGTGCTCGCTGACAGTCTGAGCAGAGCATTGCAGATAGCGAGTACCGAGTGGTCTTTGGATCCTCAAGTAGCCAACAAAGTCCTGACTTTGTGGGGTTCCCCGACAGTGGACCTGTTCGCGACAGACCTGAACTTCAAGCTTCGGCTGCACTGTTCCCCAGTCCCGGACCCCAAGGCACTCTGGCAAGATACCTTCCAACAACGATGGGACAACATCGACGTTTACGTCTTCCCACCGTTCGGTCTGATGAGAAGGGTACTCAACAAGACCAGACTATCGGTCAACCTGTCAATGACCTTAGTAGCTCCGCCATGGCATCATGCAGAGTGGTTCCCGGACCTTCTGCAGGCTTCTGACGGAACTCCCAAGAGATCTTCCTCCACGACACGAGCTACTTAAACAACCACACTCAACATCTTCCACAAAGCCATAGCATCGCTTTGGCTTCTTGCCTGGAGACTATCCAGCATCTCCTCACAGAGAGAGGCTTTTCGCAACAAGTTGTGGAAAGGATGTCTCGACACCTGCGAAAAACATCTGCAGGCGTCTACCTGGCGAAGTGGAGAGTCTTCTGTGGTTGGTGTCTTGGAAGGTGTATCTCTCGTCTCGATGCCACTATCCCAGCAATAGCGGAGTTTCTTGGATATTTGCGGGAAGAAATGCGCCTTTCGGCCTCGACGGTGAAGGCTAACGCTCAGCCTTAAGCCTGGCCTTCAGGCTGAAAAGAATACACTTTTCTTTCCTCGCTGGAACTTTCTTTGCTCATACGAAGCTATGAACTTACCTGCCCTCAGTTGGAAGTGAGACCTCCTCCATGGAACGTGCTTCCTGTTCTCAGGGCTCTTAAGGGACCTCCGTTCGAACCATTACGCCAGGCTTCTGATCGACACCTGACTTGGAAGACGGTGTTCCTGCTCGCTTTGGCTTCAGCCAAGCGTGTCAGTGAACTTCATGGTCTCTCATGCGACGTTGCCCATTCAAGGGGATGGGGAGAGGTAACGTTCAGGTTCGTCCCTGAGTTTGCAGCTAAGACTCAAAACCCTGGAGTTCCGGACCCGCGGTTCGACCCCTTCAGGGTTTCGAGTCTCCGTTCTTTAACAGATGACCCAGACCTTCTCCTACTATGCCCAGTAAGGAGTCTGAGGCGTTATCTTAAAAGAACAGCTGCAGTTCGTCCTCGCGTGTAAGCCCTGGTTGTGAGCACAGGAAGGACGAAGAGGAGGGTCACCAAGAATACCATCTCAGCTGGGATTCGAAGGCTCATCCATCATGCCCTTAATCCGGACCCTCTTCCGTCACGTCGCCCTAGAGCGCACGATGTCAGAGGCATCGCAACGTCCCTGGCATTCAAGAGAAACTTCTCTGTGATGCAGGTGCTACAAGCTGGGGTCTGGAAGCGTCAAACGACCTTCACAGTCCACTACCTGCAGGACGTGACCCACAGGAGCCTCGATATGTTTTCTATCGGCCCTGTGGTGGCTACACAACAGCTGGTATAACCTCAGGCTCCTTAATGGACAGGTAGCAGAAGGTTGAGGGCATTGTTACCTGGTTTTAGACTGCATGAATGAAAAAGTATGTCTGGCCCTTACTCTTTCCTTCATCCTCCCCTCTCTTGGGGGAAAGCAGCATCCTGGGTTCTCTGCATAGCTGACCTCAAACCACTGCAGGTAAACCATGCTTCCTTGTGTTCCTAGTATTAATATAATACTGTCGTGTCCCCCATACCCTGACGAGGTGGTATTGGGAACGTCCTAGCCTAGAATTCCATCTAAGGACTTCAGGTCAACTTTCTAGGACGAGTCACACTTCATTCCTCCACACACAAGCTTAAGTAGGCTGCACGTTCCTTGCGAAGCAAGGAACTTGCGAGGTGCAGGGACTCCTTTTCTCGAGTGCTGCTCACTCGGATTCTGAGTCCCCGGGTAAAGCCAAAGCCAGTAAGGCTGGGACTTTCCACCCTACCTAAGGGTTAAGTCACCCCATGTAAATAGCGTGGTTTGTATTTCGGTTACGGAACTAATGACAAATTCGGAGATAATTTGTATTTTTCCTAACCATACAAACCTTAGCTATTTACACATATTTGCCAGCCCTGTCCCCCGTGAAGTCCTACCTCTAAGCGAAGTGAATCAGTTCACTGGTGTGTGTGTTGGGGGGGGGGGTAGCTAGCTACCCCTCCCCTACCCCCTCGCTAACTAGGGGGGGGGGGTAGTTAACCCTCGTTAGAAATCGAATGGCTCGCCATTTCAGCTACGCTGAAAGTAATACCCCATGTAAATAGCTAAGGTTTGTATGGTTAGGAAAAATACAAATTATCTCCGGATTTGTCATGTTTCCTCTTCTTATATATCAAGGCCCTTTCTTTCTAATAAGTCTTTTATACCATATTTTTAGCCCTTCTGTGGCCCTCCTCTCTTCGTACAACTGCCAAAACACTGTATGTACTTTCTCCCTAACCTAATCATCATCCGTTTTTTACACATGACTGAACCCTCTCTAAATAGTCTCATCCATCCTTTCACCTGAGCTATACTTTTA
>NC_090761.1:52850519-52860519 GCF_036898095.1 Palaemon carinicauda | reverse complement strand
TGGAGATGATTTTTTTTAATGAAATTGAAAAGAGAAAGAGAGATCTGGGTGGAATGATGTGGGTAGTGGTGGTTGCTGTTATTAGAGGAGGGTTTTATTAAACTCTCAAGGTAAGGCTTTTTTTCATCTCGGTTAAATGATGATGATGCTGTTGGTCGCCCGCTGTTATTGGTATTCTTGGGGAGACTTTTTTTTTTGTCATATTACCATATTGTCGTTCCTTGTTTTATTCACAATCTTCGTTTGATTTTGATAGTTTTGAAGACTTACCTTCGGAATTTGAAACATGGTAGGGACTTTAGTTCCAAAGCACTAGTTGTGTTACTGAATAGTAATTTCTCATTTTACTTCGATTTGAGTTCGGTTGTAATTGCCTTCTCCAATGTACAGATATGCATTCACTTGTCTGTTTATCTGCTTGTGAGCAGCTTACACTGAAAACCACTGTACCGATTTTCTCCAAACTTGGTTGTCATGTTGGGTATGACCCAAGGATGAATCTGCAACATTTTATGTTGAGTACATCAAAGTACAAATACGCAGCAGTATTTTAAAAATAACCGCAATGTTAAGTAAATGACATTTTTTTTTGAACAACAATACGTAAATATCAATAAATCAATATCAACGAAACTTGGTGGATAGGTGGGGGTATGACCCAAGGACAAATTCATAAGATTTTGAAGAAAATATACCTTCGTATAAGTACGCAGTGGAGTTAAGAGCAAAATAAGACTAGTGTAACGAAGGCATTCTCTCTACTGAGTGCCCCTCTAGTTGTCTCAAGGTATTTCCATATTCAGAAGTTAAATAGTTTTTAATTATCATGATAAGGCTATGGATGATGTCATTGAAGGGAGGGAGGATGTGTGGAAATTAGCAGCATATGAAGTTGAGGTTTCATGATACTGCGAAATAGCTGGAAGACAATGAAGGAGACTGGGAGTGGTAGATACATTAAAACAATCTTTCCTCCAAGGTACTGACACACCAAAATTCTGGTGGCTTTTCACACCTTGAACAATATAGCAATTTTGACACGCTGTAGCTTGTGGATATCTAAGGATTCCTGTAGGAGAGAGGGAAGGTAAACGTTTCTCAATAACCAAGTTTTTATGTATAGTACATCGCTGCTCCTTAAACGCATACCATCCATATACATCATTGAATGAGATATACTTTTTCTGGGATTGGTGCTATATATATGTATATACTGTATATACATACATATATATATATATATATATATATATATATATATATATATTATATATATTATATATATATATAAATTTATATCTCTCTCTCTCTCTCTCTCTCTCTCTCTCTCTCTCTCTCTCTCTCTCTCTCTCTCTCTCTCTATATATATATATATATATATATATATAAATTATATAAATGTATATACTGTATATATATTATATATATACATGCACGTAATTGGCTATTATGGTGGTTTTTATAGTATACTATTGCTTTTATGTTTTTAAAGGTGCACTTTTCAGCATCCTACTCTAATACCGAATGATCTCCTTGACCTTAACGCCGGGCTTATTACCGTTCAGGCGGTTTAGGTGAAATTTTTAAGCAAAATTCCAAAAATGAAATAGTTTTATTCTTATGATGTTATTTTGTTGAAGTATTTATAGAGGCAGATCAAAGCCGGAATTGGGATATTAATTCTAAGTGAGTGAGCTTATTTTTTTTGGTATTTTGTTTTTACTTTTGAAGTTATTGAAGGTTAAGGTGTCTGGTTTCAGTTCCTGTTCCTTTAGAATAGATACTCACCAGAACGTCAGCCGGGCAAGCCCAACCCCCACTGTGGGGCCTTACCACAGTAGTGGCCTCCCCAGTAAACAGTTTAAACTCACGGTCCCGGGCGGGGATCGATCTGCTGCCGTGCGAATGTTAGGCAAACACGTTACTACTGTACTATTACTCCCTCCTCCTCCTCCTCCTCCTCTTCCATTCTTCGTGCCAGAAAATGCAACCCCAGCAAACAGAATACATAAAAAGGCTAGATTCACAAGGATCACAAAGTGGAAATAATAATAATAATGACCACCCGAATTTCTGACTTGGCCGAGTGATAAAGCAGAAATTCCTGGACTGTTTGCTCACTAATTTTAGCGTCCCTCGATTCATGCAACGGTTATGAACGGTGGTAAGAGAGAAAGATAGAAAAAAAATATTAATCACTGTGCTTTGGGAAGCTTTATGGCTTCGGAGGACGATGAGAGAGTCCTGATAAAATGTTGCATTTCAAAAGTTACGAGAACTGTATCCAGAAATACAGAACGGTCGATTGAGGCCTTATGATGTGATGTGAGATTTTAGCAAGAAAGGAAAAAATAAGTCACTTGTGCAGTTTTATAACGCTTAAAGGTTTGAAGGCTGCTCATGAATGGCAGAGGCAAGGAACATTGACATTGCCCTAGCAAGGAGGTCATTGCCCTAGAGACTGACCATATATCATATGATCAGCTCCCAAGGCCCCCCCCCCTCTCCACCTAAGGTAGGGCCAGGCAATGGCTGCTGATGACTCAGCAGGTAGACTTATAGACTCCCATAAACCCCCCATCCTTAACTCACAAGGATGGAAAGGTTGCAGACACTGAAGGAACTAACGAGTCTGAGCGGGACTCGAATCCCCGTCTGGCCATCGGCAGGCAGAAACGTTACCAATCAGGCCACAACAACCCTTAATATAGCAAATGTTTAGGCAAGTTCTTTTCCTGTCTTGAAGAAAATGGACTTTTAATGTTAGGTTACGCCAAATTTTATGGAAAGTTCATCGACTTGGTTGCTTACAGCAATTGGCAAGGGCATCGATTAATTGCCAACATGTTCTAAGCTACTTATTTATCATGATCACTGTTGTAAGGGATTAAATTTTTATTGTAGGAACATACAATTGTTGGAAATGGATACGCGGTATAAAGTTGTTAGAGCTTGTCTATTGAATATTCTTAATTCTGAAGTAAACTTTTTAGTGTTATGTAGATTAACTATTTAATATTACTGTATTGAAATAATTATTGTTATATTAAGACCTTAATTCATATTTTTTTTTTTTTTTCAGATTTCATCTGTACCAGATTTTGTTAAAGATACTGACAGATTGCAGTGACTTTTAGTCCGTTTAAGGTATGTAAAAGTTTATGAAATGATTGTTTGTGTATTTTGTCTTTTAATTTAACTTGTTTATCTACCTTAAAATGTAATTGGCGAGTTCAGATGCGGGTTTACTACGAATTATAATCTATCACATAACACTTTAAGGGATTCTTTCCTTGTATCCACGTCTTAAGAAATTTCATGGGAATGCTGTGCTGAGTAAGTTAGCTATTTTTGAAGATTTTGTTGCTCATATTATTGTGTTTGTGTCTTTGATCACTTTTGTCAGTCTATCTGATTTTAGCGTAGGGCTTCATGGCCATAGATCATGTTGTTAAATCTATATTGAGAACATAATGTTCAGTCTAGACGGCGTCAATAACCTTCGACGTCAGGATGCCAGAAAACTTCAAATCAATTAATCAATCAATCAATCAGTCTTGGATGGTATGCTCTCCACTGAGTGCCACATGTATAAGTTTCTAATGTAATGGCTAGGTCAGATATATACAGTTATGACCATATATGTGCACAGTTCTAAATTAAAGACCGTTTGAGATGATAAAAGGTTTATAAAATCAAAAACTTGTATTCGTAAAATACGAAAATTACACTTACAGTACAGCAAGTCTCGCAGATTAAAGAATAGTAGGCATTTGGTAAGGCATATTTGTGGAATTTTTTTTTTCTATTATTGAACGATTATCTACAATATAAGCGATGCATTTAAAAGTTGGGACATATTTTATTTCGATATTGAATATATAAGAAAACAAAACTTTTTGTTTTATCGTAAAACTATTCTTCAAACGCATCTTCCGTATGCATAAATGAAGGTATTGTTTAACTGGCAATCATTTTGACTTGGTCATTATAGTATATAAGGTGTTGCATATCACAGGAATATTTTTTTCGGAGTTTGGGGAAGGGGGATATTTTGCATTCTTTTCCTTGGCAGCTGTTTCCTGTGCCGATCAGTAATACCTTGGCAGCAGCAGTAAATTCTTTTTACTAATATTTGTGGGATTATAGATATGATTTTTACGATTCATGTTTTTTTTTTTCTAAATATTCCTAATTTTTATGGAACATTTAAAAGGACTATTGTTTTAGTATCTCACTTAAACATCAAGGTCGTTCAGAATTTCTATGCGGTTTTAAACGAATGCAATGCTGTAAATTTTCACTATGCAAAAACAATTTTTTTCTTTAGTGTACTCTTGATCATGGATGAAGTGTCCGGCTAACTTATCTATAACTTTCTTGTGATTTAATTTAATGTGTTATGAGCTTTATGTATACAATGAAACAAAATTATTGAGCCAAGGTTCTAATCACTTATTTATTCATTCTTTCCCAGAAAAGGCTTCATAGAGCATAACCTCAAATATCCAAAAAATGATGTATATATTAAGCCCTGTCCACACGATCGAGCATGCCCGACGGGCAAACAATGATACCAGACCACAATAGTTAGTGAAATTGAGGGTTGATGACGTCAGAAGCAGGAAAACTAAAGACAGGGATCTGGCAACACTGTATGATGCCAGATCATTGTCTGTGGTTTTCCCGCTTCTGACGTCTTTAACCCTCATTCTTATTAACTATTGTGGTCTGGTATCACTGTTTGCACGTCGGGCATGCTTGATCGTGTAGACAGGGCTTAAGTCATGACGGAAAGTTATATGAATCTTGTCTGTTGTAGAGATCACATTAATTTCGTTACTGATTGTCATAGCATTGATTACTTTCTGCGTTTAATACCTAGGTGATTTGCTGATAGGTATCATGTTTGCCCAAATCATTGATCTTCGTTAAATAAGTCTTTTAGCGTTATCATAAGATTTTTTAAAAAAGCGAATATTTCATTATTATTGTTTTTTAGATGCTACATTTACTCTAAAGTTTCTAGGTCCATGGAGATATTTTTGAAATTGCTATTATAAGGCAGTATAAAAAAGCTTGTTGGACTTTTTTGTCATAATAAAAACATCTTTTTATTAATCTTAAGGCATTTTCTGATATACTATCAGGATATTTCAAATATTTTACCGTATTCCTAATCACAATATTACATCATTAAGAAATTATTGACTAAATAGTTCACAAAAAGTGGATATGAAATTAATTTTATTGTTGTGGCTAGAATGGAAATTCACATAGACATATATTGGTGGGTATTCTTCATTCGCCAATTTTAAACCCATCATAAATTCCATATACAGCAATAAGGAAATTTACTTTCACGATGAAATTGGTATAACTGAGAATGCAATAATGATTCAAATATACCGACAGTGCATTACAGAATGCATTAGCAGCATTAAAAAGACGTAGCGATGATAATAACCATGAGACTTAATTCTACAGGTATTCTAATAAAATAGAAGTATTTTTATTCAACGTAGTATTAAAGAATGATAATATAATGAAAGAAAGCTTTTATACAAGTAGTTGAATCTTTATTTTTTTCTTCTCCCAACTACAGTTTTTTTTTCTTCTCCCAACTACAGTTTTTTTTCTTCTCCCAACTACAATCTTTTTTTTTTTCTTCTCCCAACTACAATTTTTTTTTTCCTCCAACTACAATCTTTTTTTTTTCTTCTCCCAACTACTTAGTATTAACGAATGATAATATAATGAAAGAAAGCTTTTTATACAACTAGTTGAATCCTTTTTTTATCTTCTCCCAACTACCTTGAGTGTTCATCGTACTTTTTGCGTAGCATATATGATGAAAGTATTAACCATCATTAATCAGTACTTTTGAAGATGTCTTGACATCATATACGGAAAAACTAGTCGGGATTTATAATCTGTTCAATTTTTCCCTTTTTTGTTGTTGCTTGCGTCTTGTTATTACGTCTATCTGTCCATGTGTGTCTGTGTGCGCGCGCGCTCGTGTTTATGAGAAGTGGGGAAAATGGATATTATAGGCGAAAGGATGAATCAGGGGTAGGCTGGTGAAAGTTTATTCATTTGGAATTTCTTAATGATGATAGGCGTGAAATATAGAAATGGTATGATATATAACGGGAAAAATGTATTTTATGTAAAGGAATGCTCTTTATATCCAGGAAGTTCAAAAGTATATACAAAATAACTATAAATGGCGCTGTCTATGTAAATTCATTTGACGTGGTGCAGATGAACATTCTGTTTAGACGTATAAAGTGATTTATGTTGTGGAATTTTTTTTTTTTTTTTTTTTTTTTTTTTTTTTGCAAAGAGCTGTAATTGTGGTAATGTATCAAAGGCAATAAGAGCCCTTGAGTAAATACCTGAACTCTCTTAACCCATAGAGAAGATATAACCATAACGTGCCTCTTTGTAACGAGTAAGGCGCTGTCAAATGGAATTGTTTGAATTTGACATGGTAAGAAATGTAAACAGTCACGCAATAACTTATCCATCCAACTGCTCATGCTTGCTTTTTGTATGTAAAATTGTTTGATTAAGAAAGATAATGAAAAATTAAGATGAATGATATTTAGAGAACCGGATGTGCTGCTGCTCTCCGACGTAAACTGGTAGAATAGGCTATATTTACTAGTAGGCCTTTTATTACGTCCAGATAGGGATAATGAAAATAAAGCTTTTAACAAAACAGTTTGTTATTCTTACGTAGGTAGTAGGTTGGCCAGGGCACCAGCCACCCGTTGAGGTACTACTGCTAGAGAGTTATGGGGCCTTTTGACTGGCCAGACAGTACTATATTGTATCCTTCTCTCTAGATACGGTTCATTTTCCCTTTGCCTACAAACACACAGCGATTAGTCTGGCTTATTCTTTACACATTCTGCTCTGTCCTTATACACCTGACAAAACTGAGATTACTCAACCATTCTTCTTCACCCAAGGGGTTACTGCACTGTAATTGTTCAGTGGCTACTTTCCTCTTGGTGAGGGTAGAAGAGACTCTTTAGCTATGGTAAGCATCTCTTCTAGGAGAAGGACACCCCAAAAACAAACCATTGTTCTCTAGTCTTGGGTAGTGCCATAGCCAATGTACCAGGGTCGTCCACTGTCTTGGGTTAGAGTTCTCTTGCTTGAGGGTATACTCGGGCACGCTGTTCTGTCTTGTTTCTCTTCCTCTTGTTTTGTTATAGTTTACATAGGAGATATTTATTTTAATGTTGTTGCTCTTTAATTTTTTTTCCTTGTTTCCTTTCCTCACTGGGCTATTTTCCCTGTTAGAGCCACTGGGCTTATAGCATCCTGCATTTCCATCTAGGGTTATAGCTTAGCAATTAATGATAATAATAATAAGGATAATAATGATTATATTAATGTTATAGGGCGATGAGTAAGGATGTGTGCACGCAGAGGGAACCCGAGTCTCGTACATTCTGATATGCTTACCTTCGTTACAGGACGCGTTTTTGTTAGCATCGTTCCCATGGTTACCTGTTATTACTGGGATCTAATGTTAATTAGTATTAATAATTGCTAATTTGCCCTTGGCATACGTCACTCTGGCCTTGATATAGCCCGAGATGAGGTGGAATGTATATATATATATATATATATATATATATATATATATATATATATATATACTGTATATATATATATTTATTTATATATATATTTATTTATATATATATATATATATATATATATGAGAAAGAGAGAGAGTTATCTGAATTTTGATAATTAATGTATCTCGAATTTATAAGTAATGTTCCCTTTCTGTTAGAGAGAGAGAGAGAGTTATCTAAATTTTGATAATTAACGTATCTCGAATTTATAAGTAATGTTTCCTTTCTGAGAGAGAGAGAGAGAGAGAGAGAGAGAGAGAGAGAGAGAGAGAGAGAGAGAGAGAGAGAGAGAGAGAGAGAGAGACGTCTGGATAGAATTGACTAGAATTTCTTTTTTTATTTAAATGTATGATACAAATGTCTTAAAGATGCTAGTAAATAAATCTCGTTCAAAATCCCAAAGCTTTGCATACAGACATATGTATGTGTATCCTTGCTTAAGTACAATTACACCTTTAAGCACACAGAAACCGTAGATCGGAGGATGATTTGGGGTTCACAAGAATGAAAATTTGATGAAGATATACTGAAATATTAATGAGCGTCTTGTATAATTATTACGTGTACACAGTAATTTCTATTTTTTTTTTATTTCTCGCCATTTCCATAATGGAACTTATTCTTGTGTTATATGTTTACACTTTTTTTTACAGTTTATGTAAAAATTCTAAAATTATAATTCATGGTGTGAACTTAGCTTTATTTCTTATTCCTTCCTTTATATTTTTTTCTAGCTCAACCTTAGTTTAGTCTTCGACTTAATCTCCGTTCCCACCTTCCTTTCTTTCACCTACCTGTTGAGTCTATTAACTATTACTTAACAGTGGAACACCTTGGGTTTCCTCCAGTTGAATCTAGATGCCGAATGGTCTCCTAGGCCCCAGTACTGGGTATAGCTCAGATTCCATAAATCAAATACACCAGCAATAGATTTAATCGTAAAGCCACCAAAGTTCATGAGAATCACGCTTAAAATGGTTTAACATTTTTCATGCCTTTCAGTTTCCTTTATTAATATCCTTTATAATACACTTATTCTAGTTGCATATGCGCACAATTATTCATGCATTTGAACTCGCATCCATTAATGACAACCCCACTGACCACACAAACACATGCATACACACATATACACATACAAATGTAATACCCATATAGATGTAAATAAGTAAATGGATAAATTGATGTATGGTTTTAAGATCCTTTTATATAGGGAAAATATTGACGTTTAGTATTGCAGTAAAATTTTATTTAATTTCGGTACTAACGTGACGTCAAACTTTCTTTTAGGTTAAGAAACTTTTTTTAGGCCTAAGCGTTGAGTAGTTGTAGGCTTGTCGTCCTCTGGGAAAGGCTACCTGTCACATTTGATATTAATCAGTCGCGCAGGTTGACTATCGTAGGAAACTGTAGATGAAGAAAATGGGGTCACGTCTCTCTCATTAACAAGTAAAGATGTTTTGCATGGTTTCTTTTTAGTATTAGCGACATCAATTTATAATAATAATAATAATAATAATTATTATTATTATTATTATTACTTGCTAAGCTACAACCCTAGTTGGAAGAGCAGGATGCTATTAGCCCAGTGGCTCCAACGGGAAAAATAGCCCAGTTAGAAAAGGAACAAGGAAAAATAAAATATCTTAAAATCAGTAACATTAAAATAAGTATTTCCTCAATAAACAATAAAACTTAACAAGTGGAAGAGAAATAAGTTAGAATAGTGTGCCCAAGTGTACCCTCAAGCAAGAGAACTAACCCAAGATAGTGGAAGACCATGGTACAGAGGCTATGGCACTACCCAAGACTAGAGAACAATGGTTTGATTTTGGAGTGTTCTTCTCCTAGAAGAGCTGCTTACCATAGCTTAAATCTCCCTTCTACCCTTACCAAGAGGAAAGTGACTACTGAACTACTACAGTGCAGTAGTTAACCCCTTGGGTGAAGAAGAATTGTTTGATAATCACAGCGTTGTCAGTTGTATGAGGACAGAGGAGAATCTGTAAAGAATAGGCAAGACTATTCGGTGTATGTGTAGGAAAAGAGAAAATTAATCGTAACGAGAATGAAGGATCTAATGCAGTAGTATCTCAACGGGTGGCTGGTGCCCCGGCTTAACTTCTGCCTTTGGCTCTTATTTCCAAAAGTTTTCTGGTGTTTCAAGAATGGTAGAAATGTCAAGTTTATTTCCAAATCATTCTTAGGCACCAGTTTAAGAATCTCATGTTAGGACTCATTTAATTAGAGTATTAGTTAGAATACCTTGTTTATGAGAACTCACATGATTTCGTCCTGTATGTATATCACTCCTTAGCAAATGAACACAAAGCTACGATTAA